>NW_028263389.1:25267262-25631012 GCF_051168715.1 Poecilia mexicana | reverse complement strand
CTTGTTGCAGAATGCGTTTATACCTCTGGTTAGGGTGTCAGTCTATTGCAGTGTTTCTCAATTCCGGTCCTCACTGCCCCTGTCCTGCATGTTTTAGGTGTTTCCCTTCTGCTACACACCTGAATTGTATCTCTGGGTGATTAACAGACTTCTGCAGTACTTGATGGTCATGCAATCATCTGAATCAGCTGTTCTGGAATAGAGGCACATCTAAAACATGCAGAGCAGGGGGGCGGAGAGGACCAGGGTGGAGAAACACTGGTCTATTGGGTATTCAAGCTACTGTATTTTCCACATTATAAGGTGCACCTTCAACGAATGGCCTATTTTAAAACTTTTTTCATATATAAGGCGCACCGCATTATAAGGCGCATAGAATAGACGCTGCAGTAGAGGCTGAAGTTACGTTATGCATCCACTAGATGGAGCTGCACTAAAGGGAATGTCAACAAAACAGTCTGACTCTGGTTGGGAGGAGAGCCTTCCTGGGCCGGGGCGTGGCCGGACGATGGTCACCCTTCTCCGTTCGCGCACAGCATGTTGGTGGAGAACGTGGTGCTAAATGACCTGCAGACGACCTGATTCTAGACGGTCGGTAGGTAGATAGGTTAGTCAAACTTTATTAATAGATTACAAACCAGCGTTCTGACAACTATCCCAGCATGCACCACGCGCTTCTTCTTCTACAGGCAAAAATGAAGTCTGCAGCTGCTAACCGTAGTTGCTAGGCCTGTTGTGGCTTAATATTGGTCCATATATAAGGCGCACTGTCGGCTTTGGAGGAAATTGAACGTTTTTAGGTGGGCCTTATAGTGCGGAAAATACGTTACTACTTTTAGACACCATTAGACTGAAACTGCTCCACCTCACTGGAAAAAGCCCTATTTTAAATCTAGCTTTTATGGAGCTCAAATAAGAGTGACAGACTTTGCTCTTACCAGTTTCCCATTGGGTGGCCATTGAAATGCAGTTTGGTCTGAGAGATGTTTCCAAACATCTCTCTATGGCAATGTTTGGCTGCATTCTTAGCCATTTCAAGCTTGCTTTTTTCTGTCATATTTTTGGATACATTTCTTGATTTCAGACAAGGAAAGGAGTGGAACTATTTCTACAACAATTTTAAAAGAAAATTGTAGAAAAAATATATGATATTTTTGCACAATATATTGGTTTTTGCACATTAGATAAACAGGTGCTGGTCAAAAAAGAGGAATATCATAAATAAAGTTTATTTAAATCAGTAATTCCATTCAAAATGTAAAATTTGTATATCGTATTAATCCATTACATACAGACTGATATATTTCAAATGTTTATTTTTTAAAGTGTTTATGATTGAAAACTCAATCATAAACACTGAGATACTCCAAATTCAGTATCTCAGAAAATTAGAATACTGTGAAAAGGCTCAGTATTTTAGACCCCTGGTGACACACTCAAATCAGCTAATTAACTCAAAACACCTGCAAATGCTTTTATATTGTCTCAGTCCACTTCTGTAGGCTACACAATCATGGGGATGACTGCTGATCTGACAGTGGTCCAAAAGATGACCTTTGACAAATTGCACAAGAGAGCAAGACACAAATGTCATTGCTAAAGAGGTTGGGTGAGCACAGAGCTCCTGTGTCCAAGCATATTCATAGAGAAGTGAAGGCAAGGAAAAGATGTGGTAGAAAAACAAATGGACAAGCAATCGGGATAACCACATCCTGGAAAGGATTGTGAAACAACACCCATTCAAAAATGTGGGGAAGATTCACAAAGAGCAGGCTGTAACGTCGCTTACTCCACCTCTAGTGCCGGAGTAAGGCATTAGAGCTGGAGAAGCTCTAATGCCTTACTCCGGCTCTAATGTTGGAGTAAGGCATTAGAGCTGGAGTAAGCAGCGTTAGAGCCCTGAGTGAACCCTGAGTGAACGTCCGAGCGCTTGAGAAGGGAGCGGTAGAGAACAGCTGGCCGAAATTAGCTTTCCTAAAACTGATCAACTTCGAGCTAAACGCTGCTTGCGGAGCGCCAATATCCAATATGCAATATCCAACTTGAAGCTAACTTCCCTGCGGTATCAACGCATGCACCATCTGATCTCCAAATTATGCCCCGCCTCTTCCCTGATAACTCTCACAGGCAAAAATGAGTCTCTCACGCAGACAAATACAAGTCTCATCCCCATTCATTCATTCATTCATTCAGCCTAGTGTTAGTTCACACACACACGCACATATATTTTCGAGTTATCATTCAGAATAGTATGCCTGTATGCTTTGTGTGTATGTGTGTGATATTTTAAGAATGTATATGTGCAATTTTTGTATTTTGTGTGCGTGTATGAGTCTGTAGTATGGAAACACATTTCCGCCATGACAGAAAAAATAAAATACCAACAGGAAGTCATAATTCTGACTTTCAAAGTCATAATTCTGACTTTCAAAGTATGACTTTGAAAGTCGAAATTATGACATTGAATCTCATAATTATGACTTTGTATTTGTACAGTGTACTTAGGACTTTGTTGTATAAACTTAATTGTGTCAAGTTAAATTAACTTAGTTTAGTAAAGTTGATTCAACTTAGAAATAGCAAGTAAATTATCCTCTTCTTAACTCAACTACATCAAGTTAGTCCAACTTGTATGAGAGGCCCCATAGGCCAAAACCTACAAACTCTCTTGCACGTACTATCAAACTCTGACAGAGTTTGATAGTACGGACGGAAGTTATCTTAAAATTTCAGTTTCTGATTGGACCCCTGGCAGGCTTTTCAAAATAAAAGCGGACCTCCGGTTTATGTTTGATTCATGTTTCTCTCCTGCGGCTTTAAAAATGTCAAACTTTGTGTTAATTGATTTGCTAAATGTTAGAGCCATGAATAGGAAATATTTAAGTTATTTGTAAGATGGTTTGTTTGTATTTTATAAAATTTAGTTAGGACGATTGATATTTGTTTAGGCATTTTTATTGTGCAATTTAGTTTCATTTTGAAAGGTCTAGGGAATGAAACAGATATTGGATCTATTGCCATAACACTAAAGGAAATCATATATCTTAAAATAAATTAAAACATATTATGTGGGCAAAAAATTCTGTAAACCACATATGTGCTACCTCAATCAAAATTGCTGACATTTGACATTTAACAAATCTTTCAGATTACATAAACAATACCTTACCAGGTACTTTTCTGACTTCAGGATGACACAGGGACACCTATAAGACCAATTTTAACTGAGGTTGCAAATATGTGCTTTACAGGATTTTTTGCCCACACAATATTATTATTTTTTTTTTTAGATACATAATGTATTTTCCTGCATTCTTTGGGAGCTTGTTGGTCCCTAATTACATATCAATCATAAAATCGGACCCTGACATCTCCCGGAACTGGATTTGGGTTTGTTGCTCCAGGGCAACATTGAGCTACAAGGGGTCTAAAACACCAAGTTTCCTACAGTGATTATAAGGAATGAAATACAAATCAAACAAAAACTATATTCATAAAAAAACTTTTTTTGACAAAAATAAATCAGACATGGTTCCAACTCACCAAATATAAAATAAACAACTAACTTTCATTAATGAATGGTACATTTGTGCAAATTACTAAAACGAGCATTTGTGTGTTTGGCAGAGTTAGAATCACTAAGGATGTTGAAATTAGTCTTTTTCCCTATTATATGTTAAACATCAGGAAGGAATTGCTTGCTGATGTGAAAAAAAGTGTGTATCACATTTTTAGCACTTAATTATTGGCGTACCTGGGAATCACCATCTGTTTATCTGATTATCTATGGGTTGTAGTGACCAGATTCACATCAGTGACAGGACTTAGGGCTGCAGGTTCTTTTTTATAAGAGTTTGTAGTTCTGATTTTTTGGTAGAATCTGAGTCAAGCAAAGGACAACATTTCCACCATCTCCCATATCTGGTAGATTTGGCCCTGTGTAGATTTTCAAGTTGTATGGAACACCATCTGCACCAGCCATATGAAGTTCCCTCCAGACCCGTATATTTGGGTTTAGCAGGTATTGCTTCAGTCTTTGCCTGCCTTGAAATGGGGCCATTTGTTCACTGATGACCAGCTCTTCACCCTTTGGGACTGAAGTCAGTTTTGAGGATAAACAAACAATGAAATATTGGTTTTACAGTGGATCCTCATGTTTTCATTGGGAATGACCCCAGCTTATGAACCATGCACCCTTTGTCCATGAAATGATCTTGCATCCATCTCCTGTTGCTGTTAGTCAATAATAAAGTAAAAAAACACAAACACAATGTAAAACACAAAGTTTGACATTTTTAAAGCCGCAGGAGAGAAACATGAATCAAACATAAACCGGAGGTCCGCTTTTATTTTGAAAAGCCTGCCAGGGGTCCAATCAGAAACTGAAATTTTAAGATAACTTCCGTTGCAATCAAACTCTGTCAGAGTTTGATAGTACGTGCAAGAGAGTTTGTAGGTTTTGGCCTCATAAACTTACATTAACTGTACAGTTTACTTAGCAGAATCTAGGAAACCGATTGCCTTAAATAAATTAAGTAATCACAAAAAAGATTTTAAGTTCACAAGATTCAATGTTTTATTTTAACAAAATAATGTACTTAGCATAACATAACAGTCAATAACCCCACAGGAACCTGGATAAAGTCTGCCATGACATCTGAAGCCCGTGGATAAGAAAAGTACAAATAAAAAAAAAACAGAATGCGGAGAAAGTTTTGATTTTCTTGTGTACAACCCATGACAAACAGAATAGCAATGCATACAAGATACATTGTAGAACTCTTTCCTCAAGGGAAACTGAGAGACATCCCAGCGTAGCTGTCCTCATGGCAACATCATTGGTCTAGAAGTAGGGAGAACAATAAAAGTAAGCACAAGCTTATTCTGAAGAAACTGAATCACATTTGTTCACAATAAGTGGCATGAAATAATTATTCACCCTTATTTGTTGTCTGACTGACTGATTATAATTTTGATGGTTGTATAGTTTAAGGAACAATGGCAATTTCTCAACCTGCTATCAGCTGAGTATTATATTAATGCCATAGACTGATGCTCAATCATTATTTCAACAACTCACTGTGTTTTTTCCTGTCCCAATCACCCAAATACCATCAACACAAATTAGTAGCCTATTCTTAACTAGCTTAACGTGGCATGTTGTCATTAAGTAACTAACATTGTCTGCATCCAACAGCATTACTCTACTTACTCGGTTTGTTTAGAAAAAAAACTGTGTAAAGGTTTTTGCCTTTTAATGGTTATGTGCCATGATTCTAACACAAGTGTCCACCTCTGCACAGCAACATGTCTCCGTAGCAAACCCGCTGGTGCGAGCATCTTAACAGTAATGTTGCATTGAAAGGTGCCTCGGAAAAACACATTACTATACATTATCAACTGATTAAACCATTGTAATGATTAATCAGTTGTGCTGTGGACAGAGAGCACATATTGCTGGGTTTCAGATGATGTAGCACCGATGTCACCCAATGCAAATGGAGGGCAGGAAGTAAATCCAGCCCATTTCTTTTGTTGATCCAGCATCAAAATGCCTAAAATCTGTGTCCTTTACGGTTGTCCAAACCGTTCTAATAGAGAGAAAGATAAACGTTATTTTCATGTTTTGAAGATATTTGGTCACAAGGGAGTTAATTTTAAAAAATTAACTGAAAAAAGAGGAAGAAAGTGGATCGACAATCTACAGCTAAAAATAGGCAGTGTGAAAACACCTAACAATGCCAGAGTTTGCAGCGACCACTTTCTAACAGGTAACGATCACATCATTTTAATTGAATTTTCAGATATTTTATTGGACAGTTATTTAGAAAGACAAGCATTCATATGTAAGGTAAGTAGGCCTGTTGCAATAAATGATAAATCAATTAATTAATCAGTTCCAGTGTTATGTGTTCTTTTGAAAATAAAGTGCATCTATCTATGGCAGGAAATCGCATGCATTATTAGTCATTTCCATTAAATCAGCGTCAAAAGGTCTTCAAATATTATCGTTTATCACAATAATTTTTTAGACAATTCCAGCAAAATTTTCTTATCGTGACAGGCCTAAAGGTAAGATATATTATTTTTACGCCCTAACTTGGTAGTCCCCAGAGTGTTAATGTTGTTAGCAGTTAGCTCAGTGCCGAGTCACAGACAGAAAATATAATGTTTATTCAATGGGACTTTCATGCTAGAAGAAGAAGAAGAAGAAGATGAAGAAGAAGGCGGCTAAATAAATTAAATATAATTTACCCAGCCATGCAGTCACAGTGAGCTGTGACTATTCCCCCACATGCTTCGTGGCCAGACACAAACACAGGCTTTCTGTAGATCGGAGTGAATGGTTGATCTACATTGGACCTGAAACCAGCGTCCCACAACAACTCAACATTAACATACAACTCCAGCATGAATTTGGGTTTATAGAAGCTAAATAAGTCATTTACCAGGAGATCCAAGCTCGTAGAAATAACATGGGTTAATATTTTGTTAGTGATAACATCGTTATAATAGATTAATTACTGAAAGTAGCACAACTCACTACTCACCCAGCATAAATCAGTCAACAGCCATTTAATGCTTCTTTGGATCCTAAATGCTTGACCCAAACTGTAACTAAATGATTGTATTCTCCAGGCTTTTGAAAACTTTCTTCTGGCTCATCATACAATATGAGGTCTGCAGTTCCAGCTACAGATAGATAGTTATGTGGATCGCTTTGATGCAGATAAATCCTCTAGATTATATGAGAAGTCTTTTTTACAGAGATAATACCGATCATATCCTAAATATACATGTATTTTTTGGAGATGCCTTGTCTGTTTCGGCCTATTGAAGGCATTAGCGTACTAATTGTGATCAATTTTGCTTTGTTTTGAACCGGAGAAATCCACTTCCAGACCTCCATCTCCACATGGCTGAGTGAAATTAATTCTAAATGAACATTAGCAGGCTGAGTTTATACTTAAAAACATGCTGAAGGGATGCAGTTGAAAGGCAAGTAATTATTAGTCAGATCGCTTATCATGGACAAAAACATTAAAGACTCTTAAGTAAAAGGCATGGCAGTTTTAGTTAATGTTGGACCCATGAGCCCATGCTAACATTAGCATATTAGCCTGCAAAGAGTTTGATGCATCATCTTTTATAAGAAAAATCAACCTGTAGCCATATATGCGAGTAGTAAAGGCATACATAACACATGAAAATATACTGAAGACAAATAACTCACCGTTAGAGAAGATCTGCTTCTTCCAATGTTTAAGTCCACAAACGTTCTAGAAGCTTCCCGCACTTCCCTTCAGCTCAGCATGTGCACTACTGAGCTGAAGTATTTATTCAAATCCATTTTACTAAAAATAACTTAGTCTGGTAACTTTCTCAGGCCAAACATGTACATAGCTGATATTACTTGAGTTGAATAGACAGTTTAGTGAGACTTAAGTAAAACACACAAACCTAATTTAAGTAGAATAGGTATTGCGTTTTAGAATGAAGTAAACTGGGCAAAAGGAGCCCCAACTAAGTACTGAGTGCTGTACATGCTCATACTTTTCAGTTGGCCAACATTTCTAAAAATCCTTTTTTTTGTATTGGTCTTAAGTAATATTCTAATTTTCTGATACTGAACTTGGGGTTTTCATTAGTTTTCATCAACATTAAACATTATTTGAAACATATCAGTCTGTGTAACGAATGAATATACAATATATATAACTTGTACATAATATATACTCATTATGTAACAAATTTGTTATATAACAAAATTGCACTTCCAGCAATTTTACTGGAATTGCTGATATAAATCCACTTTGTCATTTCTTGTTATCTAACATATATATGTACAGACAGCTGCTGTGTATACAAAGGAACATTGCAATGCCACTGTAGCTGATATATAACATTATAACTATTCAATTATTACATTAGATCATTACATTTTTTTTCTTTTAATACAAATATTATTTTCAATGGACTGAATAATAATGAGGTACAGCTACTGGGATGAGAATGTAAATATTACTATATGCTCAGATCTTAACTGCTTAACTGTCTTTCTCTCCTAGATGAAGCAAATACTACTGCCATTAACTTTTAACATAGAAAATACTTCAGGGTCAGTGCTGCTGTGCTTTTTGTGTGTCTGTTCTAATTTCTCAAACTCCCAGTCAGTCCTGGCAGGTGGCTCTTCACACTGAGCAGGGTTCTGCCTCTGCTGAAAGTTTTAAAATGCTAAAGACGTCCTTCCTATCTCAATGCTAAGATTTGGTCTTCTAATGTTTTTAATCATTAGAAGACCAACCCTTTTTGGGTATTGAAACAGAATTTGAATGCATGTCATTATTACTAGGATTAAATAGTAATGTATGTAACTGAATCTGTTTTTGGATTGATCAGATCAGAGCATAAATTGGATCCGTTTGTCTTGTAAATTGCCTTGAGGTGACGTGTTGCGAATGGAAACTCTATAAATACACTGAACTGAATTGTTAAGATATCACTTACAAGTTTCTTGAATGTTGAATGAATTGTCTGCTTTTCCCTCAAGTTTCCATTGTAGAAGGCAATCTCCTCACTAAATAGGAAACATCAATGGAGATTAAGTGTAATTTACCCATACATTTCTTGTGCAGTTTTCACACGTTGATCGGATTCCAGTAGGTGTGCTCACCTGTTAGTGATAAGGCGTGAGTTCACATAGCGGTACTCTCCCTCATAGCGCTGCTCAGTCACTGTCATCTTCCCTATGGGCCTCCTCAGTCTGGTCAGGAACAGGCCTGAGATCAGCAGGTAAGCCATCATGATTGCTGGGCCCTATTTACAGATAGGGGAAAGGAATTTATTGCCAATTTATGAGACAAAAACCATGGGTGTCTTCTTTAATAAAAGAAGAAAAAACTTACACATTGATATTTGAACAAAACAACAAACTCTAGTTTCTCTCTTCTCAAGAACAGTCACTGGTATTTTCTGGCAGATCTTACAGTAGCATCATTAAAACATATTCACATCCCCCCACTGTCATGTTACCAATATAACTGAAAACATTCAAATCTCCTAAAAAGAGCAGAAATTTAAGCAAAAATAGTTCCTACATATCAACAGAAAAATGAAAGATACAGATTTCAGCTTTAACTAGGCTCTGAGAGCATTGACCTGCATCCTAAAGAAATGCAGATCAAAACTTTAGGCCAGTGGTCCCCAATCCTAGTCCTCAAGCCCCTCTATCCTGCATGTTTAAGGTGTCTCCTTGCTGCCACACCTCATTTAAATAACTGGACTGGCCAGGTGGCATGGGTAGGGGCCTTTGCCCGCCCACAGAATCAGTCATGCTCGCCCTGGACTGGAAGCTATTTTTTTTGTTTTTTTTTTTCATTTTTACCTCAGAGTGGCCAATTTTCCATTATTCCTATCTTAATTTGATATAGTAGGGGCTCCCACACTTCCCATATCTGTGCCCTCTATCTCCCACACTTTTTTCAGCTTTTACAACTGGTAATTCCATTGTTAACATGTCAAGACGCGTTTTTCCAACCTGCGTTTAAAAACAACATGAGCACTAAGATGCCAGTTTTACATTTGTGCGGCAGCAATGGATACATGCTGGTGGAGACATGATGCTGCTGTGCAGGTGTGTTTTAGAATCATGGAAGCAAACCAGCAAAAAGAAAAGAACTTTGCACAGTTTTTCCTCCCAAGCTAACCGAGTGAGTTGAGTAATGATTTTGAATGCAGTACATTTTAGACAAATGATGTCTAACCAATGGCAATATATCACATTAAGCTTGTTAACAAAAATAGATTACTAGTATTGTTATCTTTGTTCAAAAGTGAGTTGTACTGGTTACATTTACTTGAGAAACCTTTTGGGAAAGGTACATAGAGTAGTTTTCCTGTAACATACTTTTTTTCTTTTACTCGTTTCATTCTTACACTTACAGTTAGAAATATATTACAGTGTAATGACTATGAGCTACCTTTGTATTTTAAATATTTTTAAAACGGTAGGATATTCTGATGCTATGCCTTAATACACCAATATGCGCTACCCACACAAAATGTTATGGGTAACAGGTAAGATATTCCGATTTAATAATTTAGCGCATCACCATGTACATAGAGGTAGGATTTTCTGATCAGTGAATTTAGTAGATAAACATGTGCTGTCTACTAATGTGAAACAGGTAGAATATACTTATGAAGGCTTTGGTGAATCAAGATCCTCTACCGATTTACCTGGTACTAGGATGTTCTGATGAAGGAGTTTTAGTGCATCAACATGTGCTACCTCTATATTTTGTAACAACATTCAAATGAAGGAATCTGGTGTAGCAAAATGTGCTACCCACATATGCCCCTTTTCCACCGGCTCTACTCGGCCGGCTCGGCTCTATGGAGCCGTGAGGAATGAGTCGTTTTTGTCAGTAGTGGAGCGAATGTACAGCCTCGTTAGCCGCTTCAGAGCGACGGAGCCCCACGGTGAACACCGACCAGACGCAGCTGACGCCGCTGCTGCTCTCCAGCCAGGTGAGCAGTTTGGAGATATATCTGTCTGGTTTTTACTACGTTTAAGGTTGCATACATACAGTCATGGAAGACATTTAAAACACAAAGTCTGCTGTATTTTTATTGCTCAAACACAACATGAGCATTTTCTGAAGACACTCGGTTGCACATTACAGTTCTAAATAACTCAATATTGTACAGCATTTTACCTTCGCTTGTTTCTTATCTTTGCGTGAATCTACGTGCTTCGATTGTTTCTCATTTTGCTGTTGAATCTGAGTTTCCCCCGTTGTGAGATAATAAAACATATTATATGACATCCTATTATTGTAAAATGGCTAGATATCAGTTCTCTAATCAAATTATGAATTAGTAATTGCAGAATGAGCAATAAACCTGAAGAAAACGATGGTGGTATTTTATCCATGGCTGTATGCATGCATAGGTCTAAAACTTACAAGTAATTACATTTTGTCTTTAATTTACACTATTCCAGTTATTTATAATTCTGTATGGCTGGATGGTAAAAAAAAGAGTTTGCATGTATATATAAAGTAACATGTCTGTTTTAAATAATTCCTTATGTGTGACTTTCACATTAGTAACTGTTACTTATCTACATTTATGTGCTATAAGCTATAACATCTGATTACTTTTCCCAGGGAGCAGGAGAGCAACATGGCTGACATGATGCAGAACGATGAGGAGAACCATCAGAACAACAGGATCTCCTTCAGCAGGAAGCAGCTACCAGCAGAGATGGCAGAGCTCCATGGAGAATTGAGACAAACAGAAAAATAAAAGTTGTTCTCTCAGTGAACAAAGTCTCTATTTCTGCTCACTCCACACATTATTGTATATACTGTAGTTTATATGGCATCAAGGTCCTAATACAATCCTCCCAAAATGTGAGGAGCTTTAGCCAGAGTGAAAATAACATTATATTATATAAATATGTCATTGAACTTTTTTTTGAAATGAAATGAAATGAAATTTATTCGAACATGATACAAATATAAAAATAAAATAGTGCACAGTAACAAGAAGTGCATAAGAAAGAAGAGAAAATACAGGTTTTTTGTTTCAGTTAACATATCATGCTCAAAATGGGGTAGGAAGAAGTGAGAACTTATAAACTCCTACCCCCTAAACACTTGAAACTTTAGAGTCCTACTGTCATTAAAAAAATCAAAGTCAAAGTGGCAGTCAGAAGTAACAGTTACTAATATTTACCTATACATTTTCCCATTTTATACTGGTTTGTCTTTCTAAACCCTTACACCAAGTTATCTGCAATACACACCTTATTGCTTTCTGTCACCCATATGTGTATCTATTGAAAATTACCTCCTTGTATTTTCTTTTGAATTGTGTTAAACTATTGCTTTGTTTTAAATCTTCATGTAACTTGTTTCATAACTTTACACCTGTAATTGAAATACAGAAGCTTTTTCTTGTTGTTCTAAAATTGCGGATCTTGAAGTTCGAGTGACCCCTTAAGTTATACCCCCCTTCTCTTTCAGAAAACGTGCTCTGTATGTGCTCAGGTAACAACTTTTTAGATACTTTGAACATAAATTGAGCCATTTTAAATTCTACAAGCTCGTCAAATTTGAGAATTCTGGATTTTATGAAGAGTGGGTTTGTATGCTCATAATAACCAACATTATGGATGATTCTAATGGCTCGTTTCTGTAGGACGGTTACCGGATGTAAAGAGCTCTTGTAATTAACTCCCCACACTTCACAGCAATATGATAGATATGGTAAAATCAGAGAGTTATATAGAATATGAAGTGATTCAGCATTCAGTACATGTCTAGCTCTAGCCAATATGGATATACTTCTACTGAGTTTACTCTGTAAATGTTTAATATGAGGTTTCCAACTGATTTTGTCATCTATTATTAAACCGAGGAACTTATTAGCAAAAACCCTTTCTAGAGTTACGTCCTCTATTTGAACTTGGATTTCAATCTACTTAACATTGTAGATTACCAATGAAGCCATCCGAAACTGAATACATTATTCAGCAAACCAAACATTTTGACATTATTATCAGGGTTGCTATTAACAAGAACCCTAAATACAAATCATGTTAGTTTCTAGTTTATACATCATCATTCTATCCACTCACTGTTTATCTGTTTTCCTGTAGAATCTTCAATGTAAGAAAGGGAGAAAATGTTCCCAAAACCTGTAACCTTAATTAGCAGTGTTGTGGTACTCGAAGTTGGTCTTGGTCTCGAGACCGGTCTTAAGACCATGTTTTGATGGTCTCGGTCTCGTCTCGGACTCGACTGCATTTGGTCTTGGTCTTGTCTCGGTCTCGGGCTCTGAGGACTCGGCATTTTATTTCAAGACCAGTCAAGACCACAACTGTGAAAATACCACTAAACGTACAGCATACTGTTCAGTTTATTTGTTAACATCTTTGTTTTCAGTGGATGCAAAACGCACCGATTAAAATCCAAGCAACTACGTGTTTCTCTCCCCACCTCCCCACTTTCCACTCGCGCGCGGCGCTCCAGGACATGCGCAGTGGTTTTCTCTCAGCAGCAGAAAATGTTTGTCTAATCGTCAGTAATATAATAGCGCTACAAAAATAGTAAGAAATCCGATGGCCACAGCTAACTCAACATCGCTTCGCCTTCACAAACGGTGGGGACAACGTCTAACTTTTTTCGTCACTTAGAAAAGTAGCTCAAAGAAGGTAAGATCTGTTAACGTGATGTTAGCAAAGCTAGCTGTACAGAGACACATAAGCATTTATGATGAAAAAAAGTCACTCAGTGCCTGAATTATTGTGCGGAGGCATTGACTGACTTGTCGCATATATGGGACAACACTATGTCAAAAAGTCTGCAATATAGTGAGGTGACATTCAGAAACAGTCGATTCTTCTCCACGGCTCTTTACTTATTAGATAGGACTGGAGTGTCACTCACAGAGAGCCATTGTTCTATCAGATTACCATACGCTGTCAGAATAGCAAACATGCAGTGAATACCATGCCTGTGCATGCGCATTAAGAAGTCCGACCGTCAGAGGAGTTGTCAGTTCACCATATGCAGCAAGTTATGACGAAAATAAGTCATTAAATTGTTTTCAATGATAACTATATAGATATACATGTGTTGTCATGGTTACAAAGTGTATTTAAAGCAGGGTCTGGCTGCAGATGGAGTCAACTACAACACACACACGTGTAAAACTCACTTAACCGCTAAGTCAGGATGCCGTACAACTGTTAATTACAAAGTGTATGACGATCTACGTCATGATTCTATGTTGCTGATTAAATGAAATGGTAATGGTAATGACGTGTCTGACGGATATAGCCGATGTTCTATCAGATAGCCATACGCTGTCAGAATAGCAAACATGCAGTGAGTACCATGCCAGCGCATGCGCATTAAGAAGTCCGACGGTCAGTGGAGTTGTCAGTTCAGCATACGCAACAAGTTATGACGAAAATAAGTCATTAAATCGTTTATAATATGACATAATATGATAACTAGATAGATATACATGCATTGTCGTGGTTTCAAAGTGTATTTAAAGCAGGTCTGGCTGCAGCTGGATGCCATACAACTGTTAACCAAGTGTATGATGATCTACGTCATGATTCTATGTTGCTGATTAAATAAAATCATATGGTAATGACAGCGT
Organism: Poecilia mexicana; assembly: GCF_051168715.1. Taxonomy (NCBI): domain Eukaryota; kingdom Metazoa; phylum Chordata; class Actinopteri; order Cyprinodontiformes; family Poeciliidae; genus Poecilia; species Poecilia mexicana. Next base: position 25,616,831 of record NW_028263389.1, on the reverse strand, counting down.
CTGAGATAAGCATATGACTATCTGACAACGTATGCTGATCTGACAGAACACCGTGAGTTCGTGTTAAGCGTATGACTATCTGACCTGACAGGACACCTGATCTTTGTTCTTGTAATCCTCTGTGTACACTGCATCTTTATTTTATTTAATTATGTACGTTGATATTTAAATTAACAAATAACTAAAACACAAGAACGAAAGAGCACACAGAGCATGCACATTGCTCTTTGATTGTTTTTTGTTCAAAGTGGCAGCTGTAATGTTTGCCATGGTGTCAGACTACCTGGCTTCATGTACTGGGATAGAGAGTGAAAATAGTCACGATGAGCGCCTTCGGTTTGGTTACTTCTTGCTTGTTGCTCCTTGGTCAGTGTTCATGGTTGAGCATTATTTACCGTCAGGGCATTGCCTCAATTGCTATGTTTAATGGTGCAGATAGTGGTGGTTTCTTACATGAGCAATATGGGCAAATGCCCAGGGTGTTATGTTTTTTGGGATGGCACGAGACCATCACACATTGTAGCACAGAAATGGAATATTTAATATCTAGGTGTTCTTATGGGAATATGGATCTTTCAGATTATTTTGAAAAGGAATTTTGATCATATTTTACATTTTATCGTATCATATAGCACGGGGCGCTGGTCTTGGTCTTTACTCGGTCTCGACTTCCCTCGGTCTTGGTCTTGACTTGGTCTCAGACCCTAAAAGTCTTGGTCTTGTCTCTATGAGGGGCCCCATAGGCCAAAACCTACAAACTCTCTTGCACGTACTATCAAACTCTCTGACAGAGTTTGATTGCAATGGAAGTTATCTTAAAATTTCAGTTTCTGATTGGACCCCTGGCAGGCTTTTCAAAATAAAAGCGGACCTCCGGTTTATGTTTGATTCATGTTTTAAGAATGTATATGTGCAATTTTTGTATTTTGTGTGCGTGTATGAGTCTTTAGTATGGAAACATTTCCGCCATGACAAAAAAAATAAAATACCAACAGGAAGTCATAATTCTGACTTTCAAAGTCATAATTCTGACTTTCAAAGTATGACTTTGAAAGTCGAAATTATGACATTGAATCTCATAATTATGACTTTGTATTTGTACAGTGTACTTAGGACTTTGTTGTATAAACTTAATTGTGCCAAGTTAAATTAACTTAGTTTAGTAAAGTTGATTCAACTTAGAAATAGCAAGTAAATTATCCTCTTCTTAACTCAACTACATCAAGTTAGTCCAACTTGTATGAGAGGCCCCATAGGCCAAAACCTACAAACTCTCTTGCACGTACTATCAAACTCTGACAGAGTTTGATAGTACGGACGGAAGTTATCTTAAAATTTCAGTTTCTGATTGGACCCCTGGCAGGCTTTTCAAAATAAAAGCGGACCTCCGGTTTATGTTTGATTCATGTTTCTCTCCTGCGGCTTTAAAAATGTCAAACTTTGTGTTAATTGATTTGCTAAATGTTAGAGCCATGAATAGGAAATATTTAAGTTATTTGTAAGATGGTTTGTTTGTATTTTATAAAATTTAGTTAGGACGATTGATATTTGTTTAGGCATTTTTATTGTGCAATTTAGTTTTATTTTGAAAGGTCTAGGGAATGAAACAGATATTGGATCTATTGCCATAACACTAAAGGAAATCATATATCTTAAAATAAATTAAAACATATTATGTGGGCAAAAAATTCTGTAAACCACATATGTGCTACCTCAATCAAAATTGCTGACATTTGACATTTAACAAATCTTTCAGATTACATAAACAATACCTTACCAGGTACTTTTCTGACTTCAGGATGACACAGGGACACCTATAAGACCAATTTTAACTGAGGTTGCAAATATGTGCGTTACAGGACTTTTTGCCCACACTATATATATATATATATATATATATATTTTTTTTTTTCAGATACATAATGTTTTGCAAATTAAAACCCTCTATGGCATGGCGTTGCCCTCAGGCAACAAACCACATTTCTGTACCTCACATTGCTCTGTAATTTTATTTTGGGGGGAATGATTTAAAATACCTCCAGACATATTTTTGTCCAAATAAAAGAGGTATTGAGGTTCATGTGACCTTTTACTTAGAAGAGGAACAGTCCTTTTTATGAAGCAGAGGTGGATGCTACACCTTGCCTCCTACTTGTAAGTTATACATCAGTTTTCTTCATGTTTAAATTTGGGTCACTAACTAAAAATATTTTAATATCTGTAAGTATGTAAAGAAGCATTATAGATCATTTCAAGACAATTTTTTTTATAATTTATATGCTAAAACTGTGTTTTCTTGTTTGTTGCCTCAGGGCAACATTGCACAGTTAGGGCCCTTTTGCTCAGACAACATTATTCTAATGTGATGATATTCAATTGATTACAAAATAATTATCAAAGCCAATTTTTTTACTTTATTATTGACTAACAGCAACAGGAGATGGATGCAAGATCGTTTCATGGACAAAATGTGCATGGTTCATAAGCTGGGGTCATTCCCAATGAAAACATGAGGATCCATTGTAAAACCAATATTTCATTGTTTGTTTATCCTCAAAACTGACTTCAGTCCCAAAGGGTGAAGAGCTGGTCATCAATGAACAAATGGCCCCATTTCAAGGCAGGCAAAGACTGAAGCAATACCTGCTAAACCCAAATGTGGTTTACAGAATTTTTTGCCCACATAATATGTTTTAATTTATTTTAAGATATATGATTTCCTTTAGTGTTATGGCAATAGATCCAATATCCGTTTCATTCCCTAGACCTTTCAAAATAAAACTAAATTGCACAATAAAAATGCCTAAACAAATATCAATCGTCCTAACTAAATTTTATAAAACACAAACAAACCATCTTACAAACAACTTAAATATTTCCTATTCATGGCTCTAACATTTAGCAAATCAATTAACACAAAGTTTGACATTTTTAAAGCCGCAGGAGAGAAACATGAATCAAACATAAACCGGAGGTCCGCTTTTATTTTGAAAAGCCTGCCAGGGGTCCAATCAGAAACTGAAAATTTAAGATAACTTCCATTGCAATCAAACTCTGTCAGAGTTTGATAGTACGTGTAAGAGAGTTTGTAGGTTTTGGCCTATGGGGCCTCTCATATGTCTCGGTCTTGATACACTCTGGTCTTGGTCTTGTCTTGGTCTCGGGTTAGGTGGTCTTGAACACAACACTGTTAATTAGTGATAAATAAGACTGAGTTTAAACTTTTAATCTTTAAGTGTCCAAAATGTGAAAACATGGAACTAGAACCAGTAAGATTGGAAGGAATGTGGTTTTATTTGTTCTCAGTATACCTTGGACATCAGGTGAATCATAATTAAACGTATTGAGAAGTTAAAAACAACAGACATTTTTTTTATCAGAAATGTTTCATCAGCATATTGAGCTCATGTGATTCCTGCTCCAGAAAGGTGAAGGTCTCTGGACATCCTGAAGGTAAACACCGACCAGCAGTCAGGAAGACGGACACTGATGAGATCCTACAACCCAAAGGCTGCAGAAGAACCACGATGGTCTGCGGCGGCAGTTTACCAACATGAAAACACATTGAAATATATGATGAATTAATTCTGATATTTGTAAGTTATTTGCAACACCATGATTGACATTAGCTCATGTATATTCGGCACTATTACAAGTTTTATCGTAGTTTAATACAAAAATCATCGTTAGCTTACATGAACCGTCTGAGCCACCTGCTTTCCTGCCGCTGCAAGGCGGAGATCAGCTCCTCCTCACCACATCGCTGCTTTCCTCCCACTGTCACATTTTCTTTTAGTCTCAGAAAAATCGGAATCAGGCTATAAAAAATAGCTCAGCTTTCTCTTCTTCTTTTGTATCAGAAAAACAACAACTCGCGTTAGGTCGCATGTAACGAAGCACAGCACGTAGCTGCTGGTGGCGGGGCGCTACACCCCCCCGCCACCAGGAGGCGGTACCCTGCAACAGAGCCAAGTGGGCCGGTGGAAACGTGATCACTCCGAAACAGAGCCGAGCCGAGCCGGGTTGTTGAAGTAGAGCCAGTGGAAAAGGAGCAGTATTTACCAGGTAGGATATTTTGATGGAATTTTGGTATCATCATGTGCATAAAATACACATGCTATCATGTATTTTATAAAGGTGGAATTCTAAAATACACATTTGGGGGTAATTGGGGTTATAGTGCATCTAAATGTACTAGCTTTACATATTAAAACCAGGCACACTATTCTCATGAAGGGTTTTAGTGCATTTACATGAACAGGTATTTTTAAACAAGGATTCAAGTGCTTTTAGAAAAGTTTTTGTCATTCACATATTTTTCTCAAATGCCACTTATCTCTGCTAAGTGCCACTTAAAACACATCACTTAAAGAACAATTTGATTATTATATTTAAAACTGACACTAACTGCTAAGGTCTTTTGCATGTAAACATGACGGTAGCGATTTTCTAAGGGTAGCACAGACCAATAGACATAGCTATCTAGATGTGCTATGGTTGGAAATCTGATGAGGCAGCACAGATTGTCACAACACTGGCCCTTGCTGCAAGTCAAGATGCGCACACATTCTCTGTGATTGTCAGCTGCTATGGCAACGAGTCTGCGTGTAGCACAGTTGACACGGAGAACAAGAAACAAGTGGTTTTGAGTTGTTCTTCAACCATTTTTCTGCATTATTTTTCACTATTCGAATAGCACTAAATTCATTACATCTCCATAAGTATATATCTTAACTTGATTTAGTTAACTGAATTGTTTTACAACAGCATTGCAGCTTGAGATGTCTTTTTTCCTCCCAGCGTTGTGCACATTCTCAAAATTTCCAGATGTACTATGCAAGTGGTCCATAGAAATAACAATGGCGCAGTCATACCAGGACAGGAAAGAGAAACAGGCTAAAAAGAGTCCGGTCTGAGATGCAAAGTGCACTTTCTGTGGCTCCTTTTGAAATACAAACACTTAAACGGTTCCTTAGGTTTCACCTTAATAGTGCTAATTCAGCTGATCTGCATAACGAAGCAGCGCCAACTTCTCATTCAAAATGTACTGATTTGCTATGAAGTTGAGAATGTGATGACAGAAAAGCAGAGGACAGGGGAGTATAACAGAAAAATTGTAACATGATGGGGAAAAAAAAAACATTATGCCAATAAGTACGGTTGATTTTGAGGGCTGTTCATGAAGCAAAGATTCAACTTTCCTTCAAGAGCAGCCACAGACAGTATTTCAATCAAACAATCCATCAAATTTTATATGTATTACACCATTCTGTAACAAGGCATTTCAAATGCATTAAATAATAAAAACACAAATACAAAGTCATAAACCACACAGCCAACAATTGAAAAATTATATTTTGTCAAGGGCTGTCGTTACTTCTGAATGCATATTGCTCTGTTCATGGGGGATTATGTTTTTCATGTTTTATTCTTTTCAGTTTTTATTTTTTTATTCAGCAACCTGTTTTGTTATATTTCATAAATATATCAAAGTTTAATGTGAGAAAACCAATTGAAGAAACAAATTAATATTGCTGACAAAATAATGTCAAAGTTAAATGGTGGGGGTATTTAATTCAGCAAATTATGAAAAATGTTGCCCTTTATGTCATGGAAAGACAGATGACGTCCTTGATGCAAGAAAAATTAAGGTTTTTGAGAAAATGGCCATTTACCAATTAATCATTAATCATTCACCAGGTCATTTCACCTCTTTTGAGTATCTGGGAATTGAGGTTAAAGGTCACAAACAAACTTTGACCCTAACTTTATACAAAACTCCAACATAGGTGGAAAATTTCTTTACCGACTTGAATGAGCTTCTATCTCTCATATGCATTGATTACGATTGTTTAATCATTGTAAAGGTTTGAAAACTCAACATTCATGTTGACAACCGCCAAGTCAGAGGGGCAAAAAAGCTCTTTAATATATTAGAGAGTTTTGGTTTAACACAACATGTCAAACAAGCAACACACACTCATGGACACACACTGGACCTGGTTATCAGTGAGGGTGTGAATATTTCCAATGTTTCTGTAACTGATGTCGCCTGTCGGATCACTTCCTGTTATCTTTGAAAGTTCTTTATCCGTTAACCCACTTGGACAAACAGCTACTCTCACAAAACTTTCTTTCACAGAAAACACAGTAGAAACATTTAATCAAATCTACTCTTCTTCCTTGTCCTTAAGCTGTAGTGATGTAGATGAGTTGGTAGATGATTTTCAGTCTAAAGTTTCAGATATCATTGATTACATTGCCCCCATTAAAGTGCAGGTTGTGACTGGTAGGAAGAAATCTCCATGGAGAAATGCACAAACAGTTCAATCTGCTAGATAACTGCCGTTGGGCAGAACGGAGATGGCATCAAACTCAACTTCATGTTTAATATGAAATCTATAAAGAAAAATTACCTAACTATCACTCAACACTAAAATATGCAAGGGAGACTCTTTGCAGACGTCATAAACAAAAAACATTAAAGCTCGAGCTTTATTTGCAACAGCTGACAGGCTCACAAACCCTCCTATGATGTTACCACCTGAACTCCAATCTAATGCCTGCAACAAGTTTTCCAGTTTCTTTTCAGAGAAAATTCAAAAAGTCAGAGGATTAATCTGCACATCCACTCTAAAAGCAGTACCAATGCTGTACCCAAACAAAACAAATACAGGAAAAATGACCCAGTTTCAGCTACTGCATTATAAAACCCCAGAAGAAATTATAAGTCAATTAAGCTCCAGTTCCTTCTGTCTGGATGTTCTACCCTCACATTTCTTTAAGAAAGTCGTGCCTGTCATTAATGATCTGATCCAAATAGTAAACTCATCGCTCTCATCAGGTGACCTCCCATTCGTCAGCAAAATTATTGAAAAAGCTGTTTAAACAATTAAATAGCTTCCTAACGATAACCAACCGCTTTGCCTCCTTCCAGTCTGGTTTCCGATCTCACCACAGCACGGAGACTGGCCTAGTCAAAGTGTTCAATGATATCCATGTAAGTACAGACTGTGAGAGAACCACAGTGCTGGTTCTGTTGGACCTCAGTGCAGCTTTTGACACTGTTGACCATGACATTTTACTGAATCGACTGGAGAGTCGGGTCGGACTCTCCGGTCGATTGGTCCAGTGGCTTGAATCTTACATAAAGAACAGGGATTTCTAGTGTAGGCAAGAATAAGCTTGGCTTCAGCCTATTCTTTTTTTTGATAAATTATGGGTTTGTTTATTGTTGTTTTGTTTGTGTCATGTGTTTAATGTGGGCAATTTACCAAAATAAATTATTGATTGATTGTTTCAATTGGAAACTTCTCATCAAAGAGGTCAAAGGTCACATGTGGGGTTACCCAAGGTTCAATCCTAGGACCCCTCCTATTCAATATCTATATGCTCCCACTGGCTCAGGTTATAGCAGGAAATAAGATCAGCTACCACAACTATGCAGATGATACACATTTAGTTTCTATGCACCACAAATCTGGAACAAACTTCCAGAAAACTGTAAAACAGCTGAAACACTGACTTCCTTTAAATCTCGACTAAAAATCCACCTGTTTAGAGATGTATGTGAAACATAATCAATTAAGAATTTAATGATGGCACTTGATTTAATGTTATGTTTTGATTGTTGATTCTATGTTGCATGACTTTGTGTTTTTGTGTTTCTCATGTAAAGCAGTTTGAAATGCCTTGCTGCTGAAATGTGCTATACAAATAAAATTTGATTGATTGATCAATTGACTTTAGATTTAAAAGTACTTCACTGATCCCAAAGGGAAATTTACTTAATTAATAAGCTACATTTGAAAACCTTATGCAACATTATATGTAAACACCACAGAAGAACATCCAATCAATCTCAGTCAAACTTCTTCAACTGCAGATCAGTGTTTCAGAAGCAACAGCCTTCATGAACCTTACATATCATAAAAAAGGTCAACAAGAATTTCAACAAATAAATAGAAATACAAAAACAGATAAATAGGAGACAATGGTCTGCAAAACCAGTGGCTTGGTACGTGAGTAAATCTGCCTACCTGAGCTCCAATGGCACTGGCCAGCTTGAAGATGTACAAAAAAATATCTAACAGAGGCTGGAAAACAAACACAGAAAGCAAAATTTGATTCATTGCAGAAAAATAAACTTTGTAAATGCAAATATTTAGATGGAGTCTATTGGAATGATGCAATCTGACAGGACAAAATGCTGATCATAGAGCCCTACTTTCACACTACCTGCTCTGGTAATCAGAAGAATTGACAGGCAACAGTAAGCTTAATGCTGCCAGGTAGGGATGTGAACAGGCACTGATTTACTTTCATTTCTTGACTACAACCGGTTTTTTTCACATGCTTAGTACAATGTACACACTGTGATGCACCTAATAAAAAGGTTCTTACCAACAGCTTTCCAAAGGCTGGACACGCTCATCAGCACAAGCTTTGCTAATGCGCTTGTGCTGTATGATGAGAAGGACAGCCCAAGGTCAAGAGCAAATTTGCCTCGAGACATTGGGTGACAGTGGGAGCAAAAATGTAAGTGACTGAGGATGTGTGTGTCAGACTATTAAATTTTGATACTGAAGAAATGTCAGAATTATACAGGAGGAAGATGAACATAGAAATCAATGACTTTTCCTGGTAGGCAACTTTTTTAAACAGCCGTGTTCCAGGGATTGTAAGTAAGACGTTTTGTGTATGTTAACAGTGCATATTTCACAATAGTTAAGGTAATGCTGTGCCAAGGCAGTTCTGCGTAAATATTCCGTTACAACATGGTACTCCTGTGGCTTATAGACAACTGTAGGTGTATATATGTTTTTTTTAAGTGAGTGAGTGCGAATTCTATTTAGTTGCACTCAATAGTCTAGAAGTTACAATATGTATGGCTGGGTGTGGTGTTCTCTTATTTACAGTAGTCTACAGACTGCTGGCGACATGCTGCATTATTTCTTCTAAAATTGGCATATGTATGGTACAAGAGCATACCTTGCTGAGGTTGGAGTATAGATCAACTACACTGTTGCAGAACTTCTCCACATCTTGAGTCAGTAACTGGTCTGCATTGGCAATTCGGTTGTCCAAGTTTCCCATTTTGTAGTAAGTGAAACCTCTGAAGAGGGAGAAAACAGTTACATTTTAACATCAACAGACACACTGAATTATAATCCTTTTTTTCTTTTGAATGAAGCACCTTATGCAAACCTCTTAAAAACTAGTGAATGCCAACGGGGTCAATTCACATTACTTTGACATATATACTACGCGTGAACAAAGTGTAAAGTATGTGATGTTTATGAGATGAAGAAATGTCAAAATGTGTAAGTATGTGTTTATGTCCTTTCTGGACAACTTTATGTAATGGCAGTCCGGTCTCTACTCATTGGCTATTTTTGATGCTAGGCTGAATTTCTTTAAGAAAGAGAGGGAGAGCATTCCATCTTTCAATGCTGGAATAACCCAGCATTGAAAGATGCTCTCTGTGCACTGTTCTTGAGCTAATCTGAAGGCCACATGAGATTTGAAGGTCTGTAGTGATTGACTGCAGAAAGTTGATGACCTCTTCACACTGTGCGCTTCAGCATCTGCTGCCTGTCAGTTTACTTGGCCTACCACTTCTTGACTAAGTTGCTGTCATTACCAAACACTTCCATGTTGTTATAATACAGCTGACAGTTGACTGTGGAATAATTAGGAGTGAAGAAATTTCACTACTTGATTTGTTGCACAGGTGGCATCCTATCACAGTTCCAAGGTGCAATTCATTCTTTCACAGATGTTTGTAAAAACAGTCAGCATGTTTAGGTGCTTAATTTTATACACCTGTGGCTATGGAAGTGATTGGAACACCTGATTCCGATAATTTGGATGGGTGAGCAAATACTTTTGTCAATAGAGCTTTGGAACGTGACGTCACTGCTGTAGACGAAGGGATATCAGCGCCATCTTTGTGGGCCATAAATATAAAGGACAAAAACAACATTCTCGCAGATTTTTTTAATCCAAGTTACTTAAAATAATTTAGCTATGGTACGAACTTGCTGCGTTATTGGGTGTAATGTCCAATCACACGACTGAAATGGTAAGATGCAAAACTGACTTTTGTTTCACCATTTTCCTGCTTGGAAACAACGCAAGGAGGCTAAGCTATCGAAACTAATGAGAAGAAGACGAATGTCCTGGTATCAGAGGTGAGACGTCCTGATATTACCTTCTCCAACATCCCCAGGTCCCTACAAGTTTGCTCCAGACATTTCTATTCTGGTGAGTGTCTAAATTTGCTTTGTTGGTGTTGTGTCATATTTTTTGCTATGATTTTGTCCAGGTGTACTCATGTTCAGTTTATGTTGAATTCATTTAAGTAAAATGGGTCAACCTTGTTCAGGTCGGGCTAATATTGTTTACGTAGCATAGTCCAAGTTTTGTCAGTGGACATCAAGGTTCTTACATTATTGTGAAGTAAACTATTTAACTTTTCTAGTGTTATCAAATTTACAGCATTAATACTGATGTGTGTTCTGATATGTCCTCTTAAAGGCAAACCAATGCATGAAATGGATGAGCTCAATCCTGACTGGGTTCCAGCCCTGACTATGGGTCACTGCGAGGTAAATGAAACAACATTGGACCGACATGGGCGTCAATTAATGAGGCGATACAGCAAAACCATCAAAAGGTTACAGAGACTGTTTTCATTATTTACCCCAGAAGAGGTAAATAATGAAAACAGAGTAGAGGAGGCAATAGAAGAGGAGCAAGTTGGAGAGGCTGAGGAGGAAACCCCAGGAGAGGAGCTCAGCAAGGCTGCAGAGACTGAAGAGGAACAGGAACCATTTGTGTTGAAATATGTGTACAACTGGAAGTGGCTGTTTTCTCATTTAATAATTTAATGGATTAAACATTCATGAATCGTTTGATTCAAGCACTTCAAGTTGCATGTAAACAGGTGAAGAAATGAATCATATTTTAAGTAAAAATTTGATATTTAAATATTTCAGGTAATAAACATACACGTAATGAAAGATTATATTTTTAAATAAATATTTTATGTGATTAAAGTAAACAATTATATAATCAGACATCTGCTTGTTACGTGTAAAGTAACAAGCAGATTGTCAGGACACTGGGTTGATGGGTTTGTTTTTCTTTATTTTGTTCATTAAAATAACATCCACATAAAGTACGTCTACTGCCTGCTGTGTTTGTGTCCACCGCCACACCACATCATGACAAACCAGATGAAAGAGACCATATTTAAACATTTAATGTGTAATTAAACAATAAAGGTGACAAATCTTATGAAACAGATCACACTTAAGGTAAATATTTGTTGTATTTAACATATTCCAGGTAAGTGAACATGTAATGAAATAGATCCTGTCCTAGAATTGTATGCAATTGAACATTACAGGTAACAAATGTGATGATCGTCTGAGGTAATACATTTTATGAACACTTTTTAAAAATATTTTCTAAATATAATTTTGGTAAAAAAAATAAAAAAGGGGTCAAATGGAATAAAAATACGCCTCATCTATGTAGTTTAGTAGAATAATTTCACATGGATTTTGAGTTAATAGGTCACATGACCTAAAAGCTATTGAAGAAAAATACTAAATTTTAACTACAGAAATAGCTAAAAAATAGAAAAAGTGTTAAAATATCACAAAGATGAGTGTGCCTCATCAGTCTAGTACAGGGATGGGCAGCTCCAGGCCTGGAGGGTCTCCTGCAACTTTTAGATGCGTCTCAACTTCAACACATCAGAGTCAAATAATGAGGTCGTTAGCAGGGCTCTGTAAAACCTGACTGCACTTAGGAGGAGATTCAGCTGTTGGATTCAAGTGTGTTGGACCAGGGAGACGTCCAAGAGTTGCAGGACCAGGATTGCCCACCACTGGTCTAGTAGAACAATTTCACACAGATTTTGAGTTAATGGCACATGATTTGGAAGCTATTGAAGAAAACATTTAATATTAAAATTATTTAAAGTATTGAATATGTCTTCGTGTAATAGCATGAATTACCACTTTTCTGTATCAGTTGGTCACAAGACAAGGCATTTATTTACAGGAGTGTTTGGTTCGGAAATTGACAGTCCCTATGTGAAGCTCCAAGCGCTTGAGGAGGGAGCGGTATAGAACAGCTGGCTGAAATTAGCTCACTTTTTTTAAATCACTTAAAAAAAGACATTAAAAAGTGCTGGACTTACTGCAGGTACTGGTCATACAGCTTCTTTGTGAGCCTCTCACGGAACCTCAACTTTAGCTCATTTAGGCCCAACTTCAAGAAGTTGTTCACCAGCGCTATCTGTAATGACCCAATCATACTTCATTAGGCAAGGCAAGGATATTTATATACTTCCATTAATTCATTGAATAAATATGTGCTTTACAGGAAAAGTTAAAAAACAGAAACAAGAGACATTAAATACAACTAAATAACAGCAAAGTTGAAGCAACACATACAGATAAATCTTTGATCTTTGTGGGTAAGTTGTAGTCATCAGTATTTTCAGTCCTGGTTAAAGAAACCAATAGTTTCTACACTTTTTAGGTTGTTTGTTCCAGAGCAGAGGAACACAGAAACTAAATTCTCTCACCTTATTTAGTTCTTGGAAAACTGAGTAAGCAAGTCTCCTAAGACCTGAAGAGACTGAAACTCATTATGGCCAAAACCATTTTCTGTCAACATTTTATTATGCAGATTTTGAAGATTCACATAATAAAAGGTTGATGGATACCAAAAAATTGACTTGCTCAATTTTGCAAAAAGGTTTTTGTTTAGTTTAACAATATGTTAAAACAGAATGTAGTATCTGATCTTAACTCAGATGCATAACCCCCAACTGACACAGAGTAATTAATGGTAGCTCTACAAAAACATTTGAAGCAGGTGCCAGTTCAGTCCAGTATCCTGGTTGTTTTGCAGCCAAGCACTTCAAACATTCAAAAACAATGTAAAACACATAGACAATGGTAAAAACACACAAAGCATCCAAGCAGCAATTCGTAAATATATAAGATGAAATTTAAAACTAACAACTAACTTTATTCAATAGTGGAAAGCAACGTGGATCAGTGGTATAGTAGAAGATACAACATACAGAGGATACAGCCTTAAATGTCTGGATTTGATGCCTGACCAAGGGGCGTTTGCAGCATGTCTTCCACCATCTTATCACACCATTTATGAACAATGGCCACTACCACAAAATGTAATGAGTAGATAAATAAAAAATACAAGTGATTACACTTTTTTGAGTGTAGAGAGAAGTTTAAATTCATTCATCAGCAGCAGGAATTATTATACAATAACTTTAGGTTGACAATGGTTTATTTGAGCAGCTCTTTTTTCCCGGGGTTGATTTTTTAACTGTTTTACAACCTACAACCACAATGATGCTAAAGAACAAAAATTGGGTGAATTTATTGGATATTTTTCAACCACACTTTATAATACTCAAAAATCTTGTGGCATAATTCAGATTGCATGTTAGAGTTAAGCTAAAGTATGAACTTTACTGGCACACACTGGGGTCAAAAGTCTGCTAATTTTGATTATTAATGATCTATTAACATAATAATAATAATAATAATACCTACATTATTAGGCAGCATTCAGAAGTTCTGAATAATGAGAAATGTTTTATATAAACTTCTCTCTAGATAAAAAGGAAAAAAACCTTCCAACAATTAATAGTAAAACATACAAAACATAGGGAGTGCAGCCATTTTACATCAAACTTTAAGACAAACAAGAGAAAAAAGGTTTCAAAACAAACTTACAACTGGCATGAATTTAATAAAGCTGAACAAGAAGATCTTGAAGTCTTTAGTTGAGCGCCCAATGATGGCACTGGAAATGAGAACATGCAGAGAGATCAGCAAATAGCTATAGGAAGAAGGCAATATGTAGACGTAGGGGGAAAAATATGTTTCTTTTTCTAATATATTTAATAAATCTGTTCATGAAGATTTTCAGCACTAGACTGGCTCACATCAGAAATCAAACATAATTTTATCTCTGTCATCCTGGGAATCTACTCTTCTTTAACAGCTATGATTTGTTATTGGGGCATCATGTTATGTGTACATGCTTCCCTCTTGGTCTAATCATTAAAAGAAGTCTCTTTTCACTGACAAAACTCAACTCTCATCTCCATGTTATGTCTAGTCCTGGCAGGATGGCATTATCACATGGCTTGAGGGCATGAAGAACTCTATGGTCCATCAGTTTCTTCAGCATGAAACATATTGTCCTCTTTGGAACCACTAGTTCAATCAGATTTCCTGATGAGTTTGGCAGTTTAGCTTCTAACATTAAACCTCAAGGCAAAATCTTGGGATGACATTGTTCTGTTTTTCAAGCTGGGCACAAATCAAACCTGCGCTTTTTGCAAGAGATCTTGAGACTGCTTAGACAACCATAGTACCGTGGAGAAAAGAGTCAATATTTTACCAGTCTAAGTTTCTCTGCCTGATGATCTTGAGATCTTTCTACTCACCTACAAAGTGCTTCAAGGCCTGGCTTCTTCCTACAGTCCAGATGTCGTACATAGATTCCCAGGTTCTTTTCCCAGCTACATCAGCATTTTCATTTCAACTAAATCTCACCCATGCATCAAGACTGATATTTCATATTTGTTTTAGTATTGACAGCTTCCTGCTACAACAATCTGGTCAGCCTTAGCTGTTTTTAAAGACACTGTAAACCCTGTAACTACACTGTGTAACTTATTAATTCATGCCTTGTAACTGATGAACCTGTTACTGACTGAGGATCAGCATGAAACTAAGATGCACTTCTGAGGCTAAGAGCTGGAAAAACAAGCCTCAAGCCATGCTAACCTTTCAATCATGGTACCGTTTTGGATCATCCACACGTCACAATAGGTCCTGGCCACCAACATGGAGGCAATGAGCAGAAGGTAAGCTGTCTGTGGTGACAAAATAGGAGAAGAGTGAGTGTTCAACGTCCTTTATCTTCCAGACCTTGGCTCACGTAGGATCTACCTTAGAGTTCAGATAACAACATTACGACAGTAGTTATGAAGCTAATGTTTCTGGGTCAAAGAGCATCGCTATCTGTACAGCCATGAGGACATCTGTGCAGGGCCACAAAGAGGGCTGGTGCCTATGTCCAGCAGTCACTGGGCTTTATGTAATCATTAGGTTAAAAAAACAATTACAAAGTCATTGAAAAGAAAACTTAGAAAATGACATAATCTGTCTTAAGTACTAAAGGTCCAGGTATTAAAGAGGTCAAAGATAAGACAAGACTTTGTCTTGCAGGTTGTTTGCAAATTTTAATATGGCTTGTATGAAAATGTTTGGTTAATATCACAGCATTCAGATGAAACAAACCTCCATGCAGAAAACACGTGGCACCATGATGCGAAGGATTCGAAGGATTCGAAGAAAGAAAACTTTATCCACAGCTGTTTTGTCTTTTTTCCCATCTTTCTATATTAAATAGACATAAGAAATTATATTTAGTGATAAATTAATTTTCACTATTCATACAATTGCTAGCAAAAATATAAATATGGGTGACTACGTTGGAGGCTCCTCAGTCAATTGTTTCTGTTTGTTGCAAAAAAAATGTTACAAGAATCTAAGGACTTCACTATTGGCATGCAATACCCTTAAACTAGGTTCTAATATTCAACCATTCCAGATCAGCTGTGCAGGATAAAGCCTTGTAATGAACCTGCTTCACCACAAACTTCCAGCTGGATTGGGGTCTGGCATGTTTGCTGGTCACTGATCTGATTTTCCTACATAAAAGTTGCTCTTTCCTCAGCAGTAATGGCTACATCATCACCAAACCTGTTTTGTATCAATGAAAAAAAAGTAACACTGTAATGTCACCATGTGTTTTTATTGTTGTGGCAGTGACTCTGGCTTTCTATTTCTATTAGGGTTGCAACAATTAAACATTCTACCATATTATTTTCCACTGAAAATAAGGATTCATCACGTCCATTTCCAGCCAATCCTCCTTCAGATGACGTTTCTCCACAAGCAGAAACTATTGTATTTGCCCCTTTGTTTTTTATTGGTGCTGTTCTGAATTTTTACATTTCAGGAATCGGTTTTTGCTTCAAATCAAAACAACTGACTGAGTAGTGATCCATCTTTTTCCCCAAGGGAGGCTTGCTGAGGCTTACCTCTGTGTTCACCAGCAGTTGGGAAGTTCCTTTCAGACTGGGAACAAATGAAAAAACATAATTAACGATACAGTTTTCCTGAAAACATTAATGGGAGGAACCATTCTTGTTTGTTAAAATAGTTCCTGATAATGAAAAGGTAAAGTTGCAAAGAAAAGCAACATTTTCTCATCCATCTTAGAAAAATTGCTCTTTTCACTTTGGAAAAAAGGAAAACACAGCACATCCCAGGCTGTAATTGGTTGAGGGTGGAAGGAGCACTTTGAGGACCTCCATAATCCAGTCACTATGAGGCAGAGTCAGATGACTCTCTGAGGGTTTAGGAGGAAAGTCCACCACAGGACATTAAACAGTCAAAACCCGCCTTGAGGGTCCAGGGTGCCAGAGGTGGATAAGGTTTGTTTGGAGATGCTGAAGGGATCCACCTCGAAGATCATCAGAATGAGCTGGAGAGTCACCAGGGGGAGGATATTTGAGTTTCCTTACTGGACCTGTCAACTCAAACCTTGATTTCATCAGGAGGGATGGATGAACAAGTCAGAAGAAAACTTCAGTGTTTTAAAAAGTGTCAATGAAATGGTTTTACACTGTTTCTGGCTCAGTTTAGGTGCACTACCATGAAGGCCAAGTCCGAGCTAATTTAAAAACATTTTATGATATTTATGCTTTGAACTCATTAGGTAACTAATTTCCCCATTTCCCTCATATTGTGGAATATTTTAGTAGAAGGAGCACATCACCTGTCTGCTTCAGGAGCCCCCTCTGCAAACTTCTACATTTTAAATGGACATTTTAAATTCTCCAATTAAACCACTGAGATTTTTACTCATACTTCAGGGTTGAAGTATGAGTTGAGATTGGGAGATATGCTGTGGTCAGGCTTTTGAACAGGGTATTCAGACATTTTTCTTATTTACTTCATTTACTTCCAGGAAGACTCATGCAGGTTTCCATTTAACTCCATCAGTCATTCATTCAGTTCTGAACATTTTTAAGGCCTCAGTAGCACAAATTTCATAAAGTCGTAGAAAAGACTGAATAAATGAAGCTCTGCAGAAAGAAGGAACATCATTACACATGGAAAACTTACCTCAACTTGAAATTCTAGGTGAAAAACAAAAATTGTTAAAAGGAAATGTGTTTTACCGCATTTAACCTCAGACGTGAAAACAAAGAATAATATAAATCGGAAGCTGCGCAGTTACCTCACATCTCCTACATCACCAGCTAAACCAAATACGAATTTGAGTCAAAAATTTTAAGACCAGTTCCAAATGACTTATAACCAGCAAAAACAGAGACGGATTAAAGCCAAGTTCTCATGACATCCCAGGTAACCTGCCAATGGGAGTTTCACTGATACAGCAGAGGGAGAAGTCCCAGCCAAGTTTAGTCCTTCTAAATAATCACTAACACGGTGTAATACTGGTGGTATGAGCTATAGATTAGATTAGTGTAGAACCAACGTAAAAAGGTTCCTTCTCCCATGGAACAGGTTGACATGAGAAATGTCTCAGCAGCCTGTCGCTGTCTCAAAATTGTTAACACAATTTTAGAACAATCTAAGAAAGAACCACTGACCTGTGTTTTTTGCGCGTTTGACTTCGGTGTCTTAACAGGTACAGAAGCAGCAAGCCACCGCCTGCTAAGCAGGAGTTTTTCGCTGTTAGATATTTACTGAAAGTCGCCATGTTCGTGACACAACGACCGGTTTGGTTCGTTTCACCTGTCACTGACTAGAGCGACCTACTGTCCTGAGGGAGGAGCGCATGCGCACATCTTCTTCTGTATTTTATTGGCGGACTGGTCCATTTACTGCCACCTACCGGACTGGAATATAGACATATACACATACATGGGAGATCTCTACAATACACAGACGGAGACTGTATAAAGTCATGGGAGCTGTGATTTCCTTTTCTTTTTTTATTGTGAAATAACTTCTGTAAAATTTACTGTAAAAATTGGAAACTATCAACAATTACAGACTGTAACATCCGACAATATTATATTACCCTATAAAGTACACTGAATCGCCATAACTCAAGAAGCTTAAATTTCATATTATTTATGCAGGTATGAAATTTATCGTGAAAATTTTAGAAATTGTGAAATTTATAGAAACATACTGTAACATTGCCAGCAGTTAATTACCCTAAAATTTACCATGATAATCAGTCAAAATAAAAATAAAAAATTGCTGATGTTTATATTTCCAATGTAAAACTGTAAACCAGACTGCCAAAATCATTTTTACAGAGAATAAAATGTTGATATGATATTCTAGTTTAATGTAATTTTCTTTTATATATTTTTGTAACATTCATTTACTTGATTTATTTATTCTAAACAGGTTCTTGAAAACAAGAAAACAAGTAATTAGTAGGACAAGAGAAATCATGTGCATACATAAACCAGAACAAAATAATTAGCTCACTACTTTTCTGTTGGAAAAATAGTAGGAAGACATGAACACTTTTTAAATCCTACCCCTTATCTCAATGTAATGAACTATATTACTTACTGACTCAATAATGACATTTGTAACTAAATACAATTTTTTAATTACAAATTAAAACTTGTATTCATCTGAATACCTGTTGTATTTTGAACAAGTTTTCATATGCCTGTTCAATATACTGGGCTAAAGAACCAACAAACTGGTTATATTACATGAACATAATTATTACAAACTGACTCTCATGCATATGGACCTAAAACATTCTCAGTATTCACAAATGCACAGAGCAAGATGATGAAGACATGACATTGCTTTTTGCAATAGTTACTAGTTGTAATGTTGATTACAACTATCAATTGCTAAATCAGAGCAAATTTTGACATGGTTGAATCACTGAACAATACAAGATTTGTAGTGACTTACTATTCAGATAATATTGTGCTTTGATCTTAATTGAGCTGTTTCTTGATACTTTATTGCAGACAAATTCAATGTGAGGTTTTCAGCAAACTCTATCATCTACTATTACCCCTAGAAGCCTTCATGTACTCTTTCTATGTTAATACCCTTTAATTTTATGCAGTCAGGGCACTTTTATTCATTGTTAGTGAATATCACAAATTTAGTTTTGCTCTGATTTAGTGATAATGTATTCATATCAAACCAGCTTTTAATTTTAATTAATTATGATGCAATAGTACCCCAAAATTGTTGTAGATTCTCACCAGACCTGAACTATTTGAACCATCAACCAGGGGCACTGCCAGGAATCTTGGGCCCCCTGACAAAAAATTAGATCTTCTGCTGACTGACTCATCTGTTCTTAAGTGGTAAAAATTACAAGGACCAAGTTCAATATATGAATATGTTGGTAATTTTTTCCCTTAATTCATTAAATGCTAGTGAAATGGAGGCAAACAGCAGTCCATAGCTAAACTAATTATGCTAAATGGTTGATAATCTCACACAGTGTACCCACCTGTCTTGGAGAAAAACTGGGTTATAAATTAACACTCTTGCCTTTTTCTTTCTCCCTCTCTCTATTGTTGCAGCCCAAGGCCTTTTCCTTTGGGTCTCTAACATCCATGTTTTGGACTCTTAATTGGTGCTGATTGGAAGTGGAGGCAGCTGGCCAGTGTCTCCAGATGAAGTCAGATCCACCTTAAGATGCACCACTTTCTCTGACGAAGCAGCTCATTGTTTCTGTCCCCCTGCCACTCTCTCCCCTTTCTCCCTTTTTCCCCCAACCAGTTATGATTTTTGTTAAATAAATTCCCTTTTAAGTTATCTCTGGCGTTGCTTCCCTTTCATTTGTTATGGTTTAAGAGCCGGACCATAACACTATCTTTTTAAAACCTGATTTTATTATTTTTCTTAGCAGCATAGTAACTGCAACAATCGTTTTTCTTTCTCTTATTGACAATAAAGGGGTTTACAAAATAGAAAAATTAACAGCACAAATAAGTAACAAAACAGACAAGATAATAATGCCAGGATGTTCCATAGCAAGCACAAATTAAACAAAAAGCAAATATAAATAAAAAGTTAACTCAGAAAGATGTTAAAGTGAGAGCACATATCCACTGTCTTAATGACTTTTCTATTTTTTTGAATACTGAAGAGATGAAATGTATTGTTTGAATTCCTCTTTAAAGGCTGAAAAGCGAGGTTTCTGATTTGAGAATTTAGATTTATGTATATGATATTCTGAGACTAATAAAATTAGGTTGATAATATAAAAATGTTTTGTTTTATTCGTGGGATAAGAGAAGAATCCAAACAACATATTTATATAAGTGAGGGAAAAGTCATCAAGAATTGTTTGGGAAATAAATGTATAAATATCTTGCCAGAAAATATATGAGAAATAGCATGACCAGAGTAAGTGACAGAGGTCTTCTTCATAGAGTTTTCAGAATGAACAATTTGTGTCAATGTCTTTTTTGTATCGTTGAAGAAAAAACTTGCAGGGATAAAAATGATGGATTATCTTAAGACACTTCTTTGATCTTATTAATAATTAAATATTTAGATGGAAGACACCAGATTTTTTTCCAGTTCAGGTTGGGGGCAAAGTTATTCCACTGACTGTATTGCTTAAGGTTGAAAAATCAAGAAAACTGAGGCCACCAAGTTCAAATGTATTCATTAAGATTGATTTTCTGACATAATGAATCCTAATTTGTCCATATAAATCTGTAAAGGATTTTATCAATGATCTCAGCTGTTTATTTACAGAAAGAGACAAAGCTGGATAAGTTAAACTGGAGATGCCTTCTGCTTTTGCTAACAAAATTCTTCCTTGAATTGATAAATCTCTTTGAAGCCAAGAATTTAGTTTCTTTGGTACATTTTCTATAATAGGGTTAAAGTTCAGAGCACTTCTGGAATTTTGATCTTTGTTGATCATTATGCCGAGATAGGTGACCGATTCATTTACAGGAATATTCTAAATGGAGGATGTATTACAATTTTTAAGGGCTAAAAGTTCACATTTATTAATGTTAAGGTAGAGTCCAGAGGCTCTGGAAAATTTCTCAACTATATTAATTGCTAAAGAAACCTGAGAAGCATCTTTTAAAAATAAAGTGGTATCGTCGGCTAGTTGACTAATTATAATATTTTTATCACCAATATAGTTACCTTTCAAATGGTTGAGTTTAATGAAATCTGAAAGTAATTGAGAGCAGATGAGAAAGAGGTACAGGGACACCGGGCAACCTTGCCTGACGCCTCGCTTAGGATCAAATCTGGGAGACGTACCAGCATGAAGCTTGATTGAACAGTTAGCATTTTTATACATGGTTTTGATTGCAGCACAAAAGTAAGGGCCAAAACCAAATTTCTCTAATGTTTGAAAAATAAACTTATGTTCACTGTTGTCAAAGGTTTTACGGAAATCTAAAAATAATATAAGGCTGTCATCATGGCACAAATCTGCATAGTCAATCAGATCCAGCACCAGCCTGATGTTGTTAGCTATATGTCTGAGTTTCATCAATTATAAAGTTAAGAACACTTTTCATCCTCATTGCAAAAATTTGAGCTAGTATTTTATAGTTGTTATTAAGAAGGCAGCTTACACCAATTATGAATCAGACGGATCTTTTTTAGGTTTGGGAATTAATGTCAGAAGGAAGGCCTCGACACAGAGTGGGAGGAAGAGTTTGGTTATCAATGCATTCTGCAAACAGCCGGTGGAGGAGCGGGGCCAGTTGTTCTGCAAAGGTGATGTAGAACTCTGAAGTTAGGCCGTCAACTCCTGGAGATTTGTTGAGTTTTAGGTGTTTGATGGCAGACAGGACTTCAGCAGGAGACAGGGGACTATCACAGATATTCCTTCGGTCATCAATAATTGACTTAGTTTCAGTAAGATGTGTAAAGAAATTTTCAGATTCAGATTTATTATATCATGATTCATACAACTCACTGTAAAAAGTAGAGCAATACTTTGCTATTGTTTGGGGATCATCAGTGATAAAGTTGTTAACGTTAAGTTTTTGTATTAATTGAATCGACCACAGGTTCTCTCTAATTGAAAGAAATACGCAGTGTTTTGTTCCTCCAGCCATTTCCTTCACGATCTCACAAAACCCCCTCTGCTTTCCTTCTGTATATTTCATTTAATGTATTTTGAAGAATGACTAAATCCTTTAAGTCATTTTCAGATAAATTTTCAGGTAAGATTTGAGTAATTTCAGTTATTCTGGGTATTACATTTGTTTCTTCATCTCTCCTGGATTTAGATAGAGAGGCACCAAACTCTCTGAAATATTTTGTAACTTCAAATTTAAGGAGTTCCCAATTTCTTGACAAATTGTTATTAATTAAGGCTTTTTTCCAGAAATGGTTTATTAATAATTTGACTTTATCAATTACGAGCACATTTTTTAAGATGGAATTATTAAGTTTCCAATAAGAACTTTTGAATGTGGGAGTAATGTTAGGACAGAATGAGGCAATCAATGATATTGCTTTGTGATCAGTTAACGGTGTTGTTAATATTCTAGGAGTAATGTTATTCTTATCAATTCTATTCTATTCAATCAGAAACTAACCAGTAATCTATGCGAGACGTTGAGGTGTGAGACTTATTACACCATGTATAATCTCTGGAAACTGGGTTTTTTCCCTCCATATATCTATGAGATTACATTTTTGTATAAAAGAGGACAAGTTAATAGAAGAAGTATTATTAACACTTGGAGGCCATCGATCTAGGGAGCTGTTCAAAGCAACGTTGAAATCTCCACCCATTAAAAGAAGAGCATTTGGGTATTTTGATCACCAGTGTAAAAAGCTAAATTCTAATCCATCAAGTAAAAAATCATTTTCAGGTTTTGAATTATATCCATATACATTGGCAAGAAGGGCAATATTGTTGTTGAGGTTCAGGATTAAAATGATATAGTGGCCATTAGGATCACTCTCTGAGTGTAGAACAGAACCATTAAAGTTGTTTTTTTAATAGTAACCCCTGCTGACCTTTCTGAGCCGTGAGAAAACCATAACTCATTTCCTCATCGAGTTTTCCAAAAGGACGCATCATTATGTGACTCTTGAAAAAAGCAAAAATCAGACTTTTGTTGTTTGGCAAATAAAAATAAAGCTTTTAATTTAACATTTTCTCTTAAATCCCTGGCATTTAATGAGAAGATTGAAAGGGACAATGTAGGATAAGTGGACACAGAAAATAACCTTCAGATCCCGAATGGTGTAATTTAAACCATGAGCAGAATGGAGCTAAACTGACTCAGCATGTCAGACACTAAGACTTAGAAGAAGCTTGCAGTTTGGAACAGTATAGCTGCATTAATAACTATAAAGGACAATAAATTCAAATTGATATAAAAAGTGCTAAAATGCACAGCAAAGCTGAGACTGTACTTAACAACATAGTAAATACACTTAGCAAAGCACAGTCAACCAGAATTCCATTAAAAAAAACATATAATTAATTCTTAAACATTGGAGTGTAAATGAATAGACAAACTGCCTTCAAGGATTAGAAGATAGAAAAGATCCAAATATTAAATGTGTAGGTTTTGTAGGTGACCAACTGAGCAGAACCTCAGATCTTGCCTATGAAGGGCTTGTTGTGTCCATAAGGACAGGAATGACTTCCTGTCCAGTTGGGGACAGCGGTGACTTGATTTCTTTTTCAATGATCATGGGACTCCAGCAAAAAGCACGGCAGCTCATATTACCAGCGAAGCGTGCAGTACCTACCGCGGCCACCAGGGGCCCCCAAGATCTTTTTTTTTTCTTTTCATCAATAAAATAATTATTCCTACACACATTATCAAATATATATTATTGTAAAAACAAAACACTTCAAAGTGAAATTGTGTGTTTTTGATATTATAATGACAGGAATTATTACTAAAAAAAAAAAAAAAAATCAGCTCCACTCAGGGGGCCCCTTAGTGGCCCTGGGGCCCTAAGCGGCTGCTTAGTTTGCTTATGCCTTGGGTCGGCCCTGTTTACGCCTTTGATTCTACTTTTAATCCAAATTAGTGCACTCCCCCTGATTCTTACATTGTTTCAATTTGCTGATTAAAATGTTGTGATTTATAGTATCAAATGTTTTTTTAGATAAATGAATGCACCTACAGCAAATGTATTTATTTTGTAATTTAGTAATCTCCTCAATAGGTTCAATGAGTGCATGTCATATTGATTCTTTACTACTACTTGAGTAGAAACTGTTTTTTAATCTATTTGTCCTTGACTTTATTGATCTGAAAAGCCTCCCGTAGAGGGCAGGAGTTTGAAGAGGTGGTGGCCAGAGTGTGAGGGGTCCTTGATGATGCTGCAGGCTCTTTTGCTGTCCACTAATGTCATTTACAGCAGTTTCTGAGCTCCACTAAGTGTTTGACTGCTGCTGTTGCTAGTCTGGTGGAGAGGTGCAGGAGTTTGGCTCGGGACAAACCTGTGTTTTGATGAGGGAATGACTCTTCATGAACATGGAATTATAACAGGATATAAAGTCCAATCTTAAGCAATTGATGGTGACATACACTCCAGCTGTCTACTTTTTAAATAGAGGAGTGCCTTGGTGTTATTTGGGTTTTGGTATTTCTTCTAATGTTTTTGGACTGTGATATTAGATCAGACTTTTTCTACATTCTTGTATTACCTATCCTGAATGAATGGTCCAAAAAGTAAAAAGTTGTAAAGAGAAACATGTTTCTCCAAAATAGGAGGAGGGGAGAATAAAGACAGAAAACAGATCTTCATCTGATGTTTTTTTACTTGTGTTTATTGTCTGGTTGCAGAGAGGATCCCGCCAGTCAACAGCAGACAACTTCTAAAATGACAACATTGTCTGGTTAAAGTTCCAGTCTCCTGAGTACTGCACCATGTCTGTATGGTTACTCTATTGGTATTAAGCCTGGACCCAATGACTCAGATGGTCTTGAAAGGCAAATTAGAAGTAAGAAGTGGTTTATTTCACAGTAGCAAACAATGCCAGATGACTAATTGAGAAGAATCTAAGTCTGCTGGAGAAATGAGAAGTCAAAGTCAAAAACTTCAAGAAACTAAGAATTCATGAGAGCAAGGTATCTGGGATCTGTCTCAGGGAACCAACTCCTCTTTAAGGTCCTCCTGATGAGCCAAGAGAGGAATTTGCATCTGCTGGCCAAACCCTGGAAGGAAGCAGGACTAGAGAAACACCAAAGCAATGGAAGGACATGGTGGTCATCACTGACAGACTGAACATGTAGCTGATAATGAGAAGTCTATTACGTAAGACAGAATTTTCTGATTGTCTTCCTTCATGAAACTGTGACCATATTTCGATTTGAAGTAACATAAATGTATATCCATAAAACTGGAATAACACTAATGTAATCTAGAACTATCATAGTTAACAGTAGCTAAATGTTTTACATTGAAACACAATATGACAACCTGCATTTTTGGGATTACTGCAGTGCCAGGTTAAACTAAGGGCGTCTACAATGTCTCTGCTGTTCTGAGGCAGAGTACTCCTTGTTGTCGCTGTACAGTCTCTTAATTCACCTTAGAGGTCAATTTAATTTAGCCTTCTCTCATTTAGGAGGGCACATTTAGTCATGTGCTCTCCATCTGAGGAGAGCACATGACACACTTGTGATTTTAGCCTTTTGAATCCTTGTGTGTTTCTCAGTCAGCTGCTGCAGGTTGGAGCAGGATGCATCTTGTTCACTGGGCCTTCACAGCTCTTCTGGGAATAGGGTCATTTGGTTTTTGTTATGCTGGACCTATTCATGCACAGTGTAAAGTGGACTGGTAAGAATGTCTGTGTGTGTTTTCAATTATTACTTGACTTTTACTGAAATATGGAAATCCTTTCCTTTGTTAGTTTTTGTTGAAAGGCTTTAAAGTATTCCTAAAAATGCTTAAAAATCATTAGTGGTATTTGTGGTATGTTAGGCAACAAGCATATTTATTGCTTGCTACAAGTTTATTTGTATTTCAACATTTCAGTTTGAAGCACTCTACTTGATTAAAGGAAAGTAACAGAAGAAATAAGGAAGCAAAAATAAAAACAGGATGATCAATGGAATAGAAACAACGATGTTCCAGCTAATATTAACCAAAGGCGGCTTTTTAAAACAACAACAACAGGTTTTTACCCTTGAATGAAAAATACTTTGAGTTTTGCAGTTTTTTGTGGTTGCAGTTTTATGAAAGTTCGTTGCAGATTAGAAGAGTATAAAAACTGAATGCAGCTTCTTCATGTTTGGCTCAGGTTCAGAAAAAACTGCCGAGACAACTAATGTTAAAAACAAACCATCTCACAATTCAATTTCCTGTTTTGAATAAAACCCTTAGTTAAAAAAATGCATTTCAATGAATTCTAAATACAATCAGCTGATTTTCCCAAGTCAGTCTTGTAATCTGTAATTATTTCTGTTTTAGCTAATTATTCATTTATTTCCTATGAAATCTGTTCCTGGTTTTAAGTCTAAATATTTTAAACATCCTCCCGCCCCTGATGAACAACGGTTCATTACTAAAAAGTATTTCTAATCAATTTCTAGGGGATATATAAGCTGAATTATTTGCCTCAGAAGGCTTCCTGAAGAAGTGGGCAGCACATGAACATGTCGGTCCATCTCTTCCAGTTCTGTGACTCTGCCTTAAAACATTGTTGTCTCTATAAAGAACCACTTTTCCTACTTTCAATGACGTAGGTTTAGCAAGATGACACTTGTGGACAGATTTAAGTTTATGAGGTAAGCCTATTGCCAGCGATTCCAGAAGCTTGTTAACAGCTTCTGATGGTACTTCCATCTCCGATCAATGTCCTTTCTCATCGTGCTGATTTGCTGGGATAGTTTTCTCACTGCAGTGTGACCAAAGTTCAGGAATAGTAAGATCTTGTATTTCAGTCACTCTGTTTGCAACGAATGGTTTCCATGTCTGAGCTGTGCTGAATATCTAGCGCAGAGCAATCATGGAATCTGTCCACATTTTGAGTTGATCTTTTCCCATGTTCAACGGCTTGAGGAGGTTATTTCTCCCTCTTGCTCCAATTGAAGCTTTCATAAGCTCCAAGCATGGCAGCAACATTTTCTTTAGTGGAGCTACTCTTGTTTTTGATTATACAAAGCCTTGTGCTGTTTCTCCGTCTTTGTTTTGTCCTTGTAGATAAGAACAGCTCCATAAGTACAGGCATCATCAAAATCCTGCAGTTTCAATGTCTGTGGGTTTGGCAGAATTCCATCTTCGTAGCACCTTGGAACGGACAAAAGATGGAGTCTTGAAAGCTCTTCACACCATTCACTCCATTGTTTAGTCAAATCCAGGGGCAGCTCTTCATCCCAATCACTTCCCCTCTCCCACAACTCTTGAAATAGGTGCTTTACTCTGATGGTGAATGGAGAGGGGAAACCAATGGGATCAAAGATACAAGCTGATATCTCCAATACACTCCTTTTTGTGTTCTCTTTGTTCTTACAAATGTCCAATAGTCTTTTTAGGTCAAAGACACAATCATCCTCTCCTGACCTCCATACAAGACCCAGCACATTCAATACATTTCCAGTGGCATCTGTCTACCATCTTCCAATCCACATTCCTTCCACTTGTGTCTCATTTCTCTTTAATTTGTCACCCACTTGTACAAGTTCATGTTGTCATGTGACTGGATCTCCTTTGCTGTTGTGGTTACTGATAGAGCTTTGCTAAGTCATGTGAACTGGTAGATAAAATCAATGATTCTCTCAATGCTGTCAGTGTAGACAGCATTCTCTTTCTCACTGTTTACGTTTTAATGCTGTTTTTATTTTAGTTATGTAAAGCACTTTGAAATGCCTTGCTGCTGAAACGTGCTATACAAATAAAATTTGATTGATTGATAGAAGGTTTTTCACCCTCATATTGTTTGATGTATTCTCTTATCATTGCAGCCAACAGGAAAGGACTTGGTGAGACTCCAAACACCACTCTGTTCATTCTCATAATTCACAGCTGATCCTTGTAGTCTTTAGTAGGAGGCCCTTGAAATCCTTTTCTGAAAGAGTATGAGAAGGAAAAACCAAACCAGACTGAGACATCAAAGCAGTTGATCATTGATGAGAAGATTTTAACAGTTGAAACATAGATTTTTTCAAAATAATCTTTCTGATGAATGTAAGGTTGTAGATTGGCCTGCAATTTCACATTAGGTCCTAGGAGAACAATAAGTGGACTAAAAGTCAAAGAAAAGCTGAATCATTTAATTTATAGCAGAATCTTAGAATAACAACACTGAACTATTATTTTTATGAACTTATTTTCTGCAGGTACTTTGGGATACCATGTAGAGTGGTTTATGAATCACTTGTTTCACAAATTAAGAAATGGACAACATCTAGCTGCATGGCAGGGGGACAGAGGTGCCTGTACAAGGTGTGTGTGTTTCTGTCACATGCCACACTCTAGAGTTTTTATAAACTACTACAACGCTTTTCTCTAAATGAAAAATATTCTTCTCTTATAATTTTGGTGATAACTAAACCAACATGTTGTTCTTTTCGTCTACAGCTTCAGTCAGCCTCTGTCCATTTTATAACTGCCAAGCATACCAATCCTGATAAGAGGCATGTGGAGGACATCAACTTCAGATTGGTTTCCTATCAGTTCTTTGCATCTTGTCATGTTACAGTAAGTTTTCACACTCCACATTATTGATCTTGACTCTTATGAAAAAATAAGCTTAAAATTTACTAGCAAAAGACAAATCTAAACCATATGGTTTGGGTTAATTTCTCCTATGTGTCTTTGTCTCTGAAATTTTTTGGTTTTTAAGATAGGCACCAGGATAAACAGAGGATGAATGTGTGGATGGACAGACTTTGACTTTTGTCTCCAAGGCAGTTTGGTCTTAAAGGGGCAGTATTCTATATTTTCCAGACACATAGTGCCATTTTATAGCACAATCAAGTAACTGTTGTATTTAAAAAATATTAGGATAAAGTATTTACATGGTTGTCGACAAACAGTTGAAACCAGAAGTTTACAAACGCTACATAAAAACACATTCATTTTAAACCCTGTCTGATGTGAAATCAGATCAAACTTCTCCAGTTTCAGGTCGAGTAGGTTTACTGAAAATCTTTCTATTTGCTATATGCCAGAATAATAAGAGAGAATGTTTTAAGGCAAGTTGTATTACGTTTTTCAAAGTCAAAAGTTTAAGCACACTAAGATTACTATGCCTTAAATCAATTTGGGACATTTGACTATATTGCCAAAAGTATTCACTCACCTGTCTTGACTCACAAAGCTTAAGTGACATCCCATTTCTAATCCATAGAGCTCAATATGACATTGGTCAACCCTTTGCAGCTAGAACAGCTTCAACTCTTCTAGGAAAGCTATCCACAAGGTTTAGGAGTGATTATGGGGATTTTTGACCATTCTCCCAGAAGCACATTTATGAGGTCACATACTGATGTGAAGACTGACGTGAAGGCCTTGCTCTCAGTCTCCGCTCAAATTCATCCCAAAGGTGTTCTAGTGGGTTGAGGTCAGAACTCTGTGCAGGCCAGTCAAGTTCATCCACACCAGACTCTCCATCCATGTCTTTATGGACCTTGCTTTGTGCTCTGATGCACAGTCACGGTGCAGTCATGTTGGAAGAGAAAGGGGCCAGCTCCAAGCTATTCCCATGAAGTCGGGAGCATGGAAATGACCAAAATGTTTTGGTATGCTGAAGCATTCAGAGATCCTTTCACTGGAACCAAAGGGCCAAGCCCAGCTCCTGAAAAAACAACCCCACACTATAATCCCTCCTCCACCAAACTTTACACTTGGCACAATACAGTCAGACAAGGACCGTTCTCCTGGCAACCGCCAAACCCAGACTCATCCAACAGATTGCCAGATGGAGAAGCGTGATTCGTCACTCCAGAGAATGCGCCACCACTGCTCTAGAGTCCAGTGGCGGAGGCTTTACACCTCTGACTTATCTGACGCTTTGCATTGCATTGGGTGATGTAAGGTAAGATAAGGTCATTTTATTAATATAGCAAATTTTCAGCAACAAGGCAATTCAAAGTACTTTACATGAGTTAAAAGGAAATACAAACAAAATAACAAACCAAAGGAAAGAAAACTAATCTAATGTTGTTCTAAAGTATGTAAACTCAGTGCTCCTGTTCAGGGTTGCTAAGTATCTAATTCCATTTCTAAATAGTGAGTACTCTACAGTTTCTGATAAAATAAGCTAAAGAGTGATTGATCTAAATCCTTTTCTGGGTTAAAGTGATATAAACTAAGCAGTGACTGTTCCTGTTAAGTATTTCTGGATTCCAAGTTCGTAGTTATTCTAATTCTAATTCTGATTCCATTTCTGGGCTGTATAATATTGATCTAAATAGTGCGTACTCCACAATTTCTGATATTACTAATGAACTAAAATAATCCTTTTCTGGGTTAAATAGGGAGTACTCCACCATTTCTAAAACAAAAAAGAGGACAGGACACATTAGGGCAAATGGCAACATTCAGACAAAACAAAGGCACGAGTGAAGGCGGTGACGTCAAAGGGCCACGAAGGAACGTTACTGAGCCTCCTGGCAAAGTCCGATAAAGGTGTTGTTTATCCAGGAAAGTCCTTCGGAGCGTTCAGCTTCACAACTCCATGGATACAGGAGGGGGTGAGGAGGGAAGAGCATTATGTTTACATATCTTCAAGGAGATTAGAAATATGCAGCCCTTCCAAGGCCACATGGGAAAAGCCAATTCAGAAACAGAATGTCTTAGGTCAGGAAGATTATAAATTTCAATCTTCCCTAAAGTCTCTCTGATACATCTCAGTTCCCAATCATACAAATTAATTTGGTCGTTCCACTGAATCGAAACTAGCAACTTCTCCAAGATCGATTCCATCTCGTTAGTGAGTTTTAGAGTCCTCGTCTCTGTCCACACCAACAGTCCCAGTGTTCGCCAGTTCGGCCAATTCCGTCACAAATTTCTCGATAAGCCAGGAATCTGCAAACTCCAAACAGCAGAAATCCTGTTATCATGAATCAATCCAGGGTGAATTCCGCCGGGTGTGTCCCCGCAGGACAAGAGGGCTGTATGCCTTAGATGCTCCACCATGGAAACCCATTCCATGAAGCTCTTTGTCTGCTGTTCTTGAGCTAATCTGAAGGCCACATGATGTTTAAAGGTCTGTAGTGATTGACTGCAGAAAGTTGGTGACCTCTTCACACTGTGCGCTTCAGCATCCGCTGGCCCCGCTCCGTCAGTTTACTTGGCCTACCACTTTTTGGCTGAGTTGCTGTCGTTCCCAAACACTTCCATGTTCTTATAACACAGCTGAAGGTCGACTGTGGAATATTTAGGAGTGAGGAAATTTCATGACTGGATTTGTTGCACAGGTGGCATCCTATCACAGTTCCAAGGTGGAATTCACTGAGATCCTGAGAGCGAGCCATTCTTTCACAGATGTTTGGAAAGACAGTCTGTATATCTAGGTGCTTAATCTTATACACCTGTGGCCATGAAAGTGATTGGAACACCTGATTCCGATAATTTGGATGGAGGAGCAAATACTTTTGGCAATATAATGTATTTCTGAGTCTGGCTGTTCTACTGTGAATGCTACAGAATCCCCTGCCAGTCGCCAACCGGATGAACAGACCATGGATAGGATGGGTGGAATTGGAGAGGTTCTGGTTTGCTCTGGCTAAGCAGCATCTGTGTACAATGTTCTGGATTGGAAAAGAGGAGTGCAGTCCCATCATCCTCTCTGCTGTCCTCATAGCTCTTCGCGCAGACTTCCAGTCTGAAGCCTTGCAGCTGCCAGTCCAGATTGAGATACTTCTGGTCAGCAGGCTTTCAATGGTTTGTCTGAGAAGGTGGAGAGGATGGGAAGGGTGAGGGGTACCCTTCTCATCCGTCACTGAAATGCAGGTGCTGCTACGCCTCTTCACCAGGGAAGGTGTGATATGAAGTGATACGAGTTTACCAGCCATGGTTTTCTGTAATGTGCATCTCCAGGAACTTAATACTGCTGACGATCTCAACTGCTCTGTCATTGATGAGGAGTAGCATGTGGCTGGGTTGAGACCTCCTGAAGTTGACAATGATCTCCTTTGTCTTTCAGGATCAAGTTGTTCACTCTACACCATGAAAGACGCTATGAAAGAAGCCTTGGGTCTTCTGACCGTAGGCAATTTTGCTGCTCTGATGGCACAGTTTAGATTGGCCATTGCTCTTTAAGTGTGGTTGCATCACAAGATTTGAAAGCAGCATTTTGGTATGCACCTCCTTAGTCATCCAAGGTTCCTGGTTACCCTGTGTGACTAAGGTCTTTGTTTCTGTAATCTCTGAAATACACCAGTGGATGTAGTCTGACAGATTCTACATACTACCCCACACCCATGTGTTGGTTGTGTGCAGCACCCTCTCTGAACATGCACTGAAAACAGTCCTGTGCAAACAGGCAACACTCTCACCTTCTTCAGTGCTTGCTTTTCTTTTCATACTCATCCCAGCATATAGGCAGAGGACGGTATACTAGAATGAGCATAACAAAGAGATGCTCCGAAATGCCGAGATAGAGGTGGAGAGTTGCTCTGAAGGCCTTCTTGATGTTCTCTTTTGCAGTATAAAGATTGTGGGATTAATTCCAGCTTCCTCATTTTACTATTGGTGTGCTTCTGGGCAAGGCACTCAATCCTAAGTTGCCTAACAATCTGTAAATTGGAGAAATTGCTGGGTATATGTGTGAGTGAAAGTGACTCCTGTGTAAAGCTCCCTGAATGACTGATTTGACTAAAAAAGTGCTATAAATTGTAAGTTTGTAACTGTGTATGTCTAGGCGATGTCCATCTCTGAGACCTGGTATGCTATTAAGGACCATGGCACCAACTACTGCAACCTTTATAATCTTATAGAAGGTAAGATTGAATAGCAAAATGCAGGTAAAATCCACTGAATTATTCTAGTAAAACTTCACAATTTCAAGTTAATGATTTATATAGGAGTCTAATTTTGTCAGACAGCAATTGTCCTGGCTATGATGTCCATGACAAAAACTTAGCCCATATTCAGGTCAGTCCATTTCAGAAATATTCATGTAACATCAGTTATCAGCTGAATCGTTCATCTCAAGACATAAATAATATGATGGAATCTATGGTGTCTAATTATGTAGTCTTGAGATCATTTTTATCCTCAAACATCTAAAACATATTCAAGGTGCAATTATTGTTTCAACCAAAACTGAACATATTTTATGTTGTTCCTACAGCTCCACTTGACATGTAAAAAGTTTTCTATCTTATAGTTGCATCGAGTGATTATCTTTGCAACAGTAGGCAGTTAATTATGTGGAGTCAGTAACTTAGCATGCATGAGGCGTCAGAACGAAGAAATCCCTATTAGATTTGGGAAACTTTAACAGAAAGTGTGACCAGTATGAGCTCCAACAAACTGGGACTCTCAGAAGACAGAGTAGACACAAAAACAGACACACTGATCAAGGAGGACTTTAAACTTTCTATGTTGCTTAGAGCTTTTTCATGAAGACATGTTTGTATATGCATGTACACTATGTGTGTATTTACATATGCAAGGGGGGTAGATAGTGTTTAAGTGACACAAATAATATTCTTTAAAAAACAAATTTAGGTCTTCTATCATTATTTTGGTATGAAAAGAAACATAGAATTTGATATGATTGTTGTCCAAAGCCTGCTGGAGTGCCAGGTTTCACAGACACAAATTTATATTTTATACTGACTAATGATATCACTCCCAAATGGTAGTTTTTCAGAGATGTTAGTCTAAATTTAAAAAGTTGTTTCATTACGTAACTTCAGCTTTTGTATGTATATTTATATGTATTTTCTTCTATGTATAAATGTCCACGATATCCTTTGTCATTTTGTCATCAGGAAGTCATCTTACTCAATCCAGAGGGTACAAGGAGGTCACCAGTGAGTTCCTGTGCACTCAGCGCTCCACTGCAAACTGCACAGTCTATTGACTGAACATCTACAACCCCTGGCAAAAAGTATGGAATCACCAGTGTTGGATGAGCAGTCATTCAGACATTTCATGCTGTAAAACAAACTCGGATCAAAAACATGATACAATATTAAGGTCATTCCAAAGTGCAACTTGTTGGCTTTCAGGAACACTCAAAGAAATGAAGAGAAAACATTGTGGAAGTCAGTGAATGATACTTTTATTGACCAAACACAGGGAAATAAATATGGAATCACTCAATTCTGAGGAAAAAAGTATGGAATCACTCAAATTGGAGGTAGAAAAAAGGACACACCCAGTCTATTTCCTTTCCCTAAATGGACACCTGCCCCAGATTAGATGTGCCCGTTAGTGTGCAGTTCAAAACACCTGCAGTCATGACACCTTGGAGGGCTGCTGGACGAAGTGGAGTGGCGAGAACCATGACTCCAACAAGAGAAATGTCCCTTGAAACAAAAGAGAGGATTGTGAAACTTCTTGAAGAAGGTAACCCTTCACGCATGGTTGCTAAAGATGTGGGCTGTTCACAGTCAGCTGTATCCAAGATATGGTCCAAACACAAACAGCATGGAATGGTTGTTAAAGCCAAGCGTACTGGTAGACCAAGAAAGACATTAAAGCGTCAAGACAAACAACTAAAGGTCATTTGTCTTGAAAACCAAAAAAGTACAACTAAACAGATGAAGCATAAATGGGAGGAAGCTGGAGTCAATGTATGTGACCGAACCGTAAGAAATCGCCTAAAGGAGGTGGGATTTCAATACAGGAAAGCTAAATAAAAACCAGCATTGACACCTAACCATAAAAGAACAAGATTCCGATGGGCTAAGGAGAGGCAATCATGGACTGTGGATGACTGGATGAAAGTTGTCTTCAGTGATGAGTCAAGAATCTGCATTGGACAAGGTGATGATGCTGGAACTTTTGTTTGGTGCCGTTCCAGTGAGATTTATGAAGAGGCCTGCCTGAAGAAAACAACCAAATTTCCACAGTCCTTGATGATATGGGGCTGCATGTCAGGCAAAGGCACTGGGGAGATGACTGTGGTTAATTCTTCTATCAATGCACAAGTTTACATTGACATTTTGGACAGTTTTCTCATCCCTTCAATTGAACAGATGTTTGGAGATGATGAAATAATTTTCCAAGATGACAATGAATCGTGCCATAGGGCAAAAACAGTGAAGGCATTCCTTGAAGAAAGACACATTCAGTCGATGTCATGGCCTGCAAATAGTCCAGATCTCAACCCAATAGAAAACCTGTGGTGGAGATTGAAAAAAATGTTCCACAAGAAGGCTCCAACCTGCAAAGCTGATCTGGCAACTGCTATCAAAGAGAGTAGGCACCAAATACTGTTTGTCCCTCATCAAGTCCATGCCTCAGAGACTAAAAGCTGTTATAAAAGCCAAAGATGGTGCAACTAAATACTAGTGATGTATTTTGAATGGTCTTTTGTTTATGTG
Organism: Poecilia mexicana; assembly: GCF_051168715.1. NCBI lineage: Eukaryota > Metazoa > Chordata > Actinopteri > Cyprinodontiformes > Poeciliidae > Poecilia > Poecilia mexicana. The sequence goes on along the minus strand of NW_028263389.1, from coordinate 25,581,253 downwards.
TTTTTCATGATTCCATACTTTTTTCCTCAGAATTGAGTGATTCCATATTTATTTCCCTGTGTTTGGTCAATAAAAGTATCATTCACTGACTTCCACAATGTTTTCTCTTCATTTCTTTGAGTGTTCCTGAAAGCCAACAAGTTGCACTTTGGAATGACCTTAATATTGTATCATGTTTTTGATCCGAGTTTGTTTTACAGCATGAAATGTCTGAATGACTGCTCATCCAACACTGGTGATTCCATACTTTTTGCCAGGGGTTGTACAATTACCAAAGACAACAACAATCACAACACAAAGAAACCTGAATTATTGTTTAGACATCCACGTGTTTATGGTTGTTAAAAATAAACATAAAATATTAGTAATTAGAAATTGTGAATGCTGTGAAGAACTGAGAAATTTATTTTTATATAATTTACATGAGCAAAAAACAAGCAAAAAACTCCAAACATTTTAGTATGGAAAGAGGTGTGACTCTGGAGAGATCACTGGTTTCTGGCATCCTTAGTCAAACATGTGAATCTTTAAGATTATTTCAATGTTGGTGATCTTTTGTTACCGTGATCTTTTTCCATAGGTCATACTGCAGCACTTGATAGTAGACCTGGCTCAGTAACTGGTATGGAGGGGCGATGTATGCGTCACAGCATACCAATGTTGATAACTCACATGGCTGAGGAAGCAATCTGTACGGGCAGGTTGAGAAGATGGGAACCGGAATGGATCAAATGTTAAGGGAAGGGTGGGGGTCAAGAAATTTGAAAGAACAGCCCTATGGGGGGATTAAACAGGCATTATATGTACTTTGCAATACATTTAGAACAATATTCTAAAAGATGAAAAAAAAATCTTTCATAATTTTTTTGTCTATGAACCTCAACAACTGCATCAACATCAAGAAAGTTGACTTCTTTTTGAAAATTTACTCTTCATATTCAAGCCTTGTTGCAAGGGATCAATTTAGATTTGCTTTGGTTCAATTTAGTAATTAAATAAAACTATGATAAAACCACTTCATATTTGTCAAATTTGTTTTTAAAGTCTTATTAATCAGGGCTGTGTCAAGATTTTATAAGGCACATGTTACTAAGGTTAAAACACTGTTCACATGTCAACATCAGCCTGAAAATGACAACTTCAACAGCTAGTTTCAGTTTTGGTCATTACCAGTTTGTGATGTGAATCTGAGGAAAAGTTGCCCTAGTCCTCAGCACAGAACTCTTTCTCTGTGAGATATTTGAAGAGTTTCTTACATGTATACCCATGTCAAGTCACCCACCAACATCTGAAAAGAGCAGGACTTCATTTCCTCTTAAATTTCTCAGACAGTTCTTGGTGGATTTACCAGTTTACTTTGGGTCATAAGTTTCAAATTTTCCAAGGCAGCTTTTGGTTCTTTCAAATTCACAAATACAATTTTCACTTTCACACCTCTCATGAAAGTTCATATTGTGCAATCTCTCTCTTACAGGCACTTATTCCAAATTTTATGATCAATTCTCAATTTTGTATCCGACTTTGAGGTAAATACAGATAAGGTCATGGTAATAAGGGATTTTACCATTTCATGTAGAAACTGAAAGCAATAGTCGAAATGTAGATTAAAGGTTATATTTATTCAGTTGGCTTCAAAATGTTCACAGACTGATACATTCCTGTTATCATACTCTTGAGTCTGAGCTGGAATGACATCATTTCCTGATAACCCTGTCCTGTAAAACCATTTCTAATAATCTGAGTTCAATCGATTCCAGTACACCAAGAGGAAATGTCAAGCTTTGCAAGCATCTAGTGTGAATTTGATTTCAACCCCACAAATAAAAATCAATGTTTACTTCTGTAAACATTGACTTACAGAAGTAAACATTGATTAAAGTAATCAATGTTTGACCATAATACATTTATAAAAGTCCAGCTTAAAGAATAATACAATAATTTTAATAATATAGTTCATTACACTGAAATATGTTTTCATCAAGTGTTTAATGCTTGAGTGTTTTCAATATGATTAATATGTCTATTGTATGCATGTCACAACATCAAAACAATATTTGTTTTTCAGCTGCTCCAAGTGAGTCTGAAGCCTGATGGTAAGGTGGAGACCTGGCCTTGGAAAACAATATAAACGTGGTTGGAGGAGGCGCTGAAAGGAGCAATGTTGGTTTCCTAAAACAAACACAGAAAGGACACAAGGATGTGGGATAGGATTAATATTTACTAGACAGACAGACAGATATTATATATATATAATTACATTTATTTATTAATAAATTTATACCAGTTTAAATTTATAAAAGTTACATTTGATCTGAAGATCAAATTTAATCTTTTTAAACTTGTGACGTATGTTGCACAAGTTAGCACACAGAGTAATTACCACTGTCCTCTGGGGTGACTTTGACAAACAGGACTGCACATGTCAACACAGTGGCAGCAGCTCTGTGCTGCCTAAAGGTGCCTGTTTAAAAGTCAGCAAAGTGGACAGGTGGTGCCTATTTCCAGGGCAAGAGGTGGATACACAACGTCCTAAATCATAGGCCAATTTGTCCTTTAATTATTAGATGCTCACCTATCCTGTTTTAGTCATAATCACATGCATGTTTTATTTGGGTTAATAATGTGTGTATTTTCAAAAACTCTTGCTACTGAGGACTATTTGACCCAACGTAGGCTCATACCATATACCTTAGTTGTTTAAGAAATTTCTAATTACTTTATTTATATGGTCTCATGAGCAACATACCACTCCACAGTAGGGTCCAACAGGAGCCGAGGATGTATCTGGGCCATCATATAACTTCAAGAAGTTGTTTTGACAGTTTCCTGGGTCATCAATACTGAACTGGGCAAAGGTGATGGTCACCACATGACCTCTAGGTGCCTTGATGCTCCATTCACAATAAGTATTGTTTGGGTAACTTCCTGGGTAGTTGGGGCTTGAGAATGAGCCATGGTCTCCATAAAGGATGCCACCACACCCTACAAGAAATAAGAGAAAGCCACAATTTAATACTGCAGGGAACTGTTTGATCCCATGGTTTCCAATCTGTGTAATAAAGTGCAATTACAGCTAAAAATGAGAAACAAGAATTTATTTTATTGAAGAACAAAAATGCCAGCTAAAAATTAATCTATGATTGTATATTCAGTAAAGCCGCTATGTTCACCATCATTTATGAATAAAATATGGAAGCGACAAAGCCTCCATCGTACAATGATCAACACCAAGTATGACAAATTAAGAGAGTTGGGGGTTGAAATCTTTCACTGAACATAACAAATTAGTTTGTGGAAATTGAGTCCTGACCATGTGGAGAAGAGGTCCATGTGGCATCAAATCCATCTCGGGCAGTAGAGAAGTCACTCTTGAAGCGTAGGTACAGCTGGTTGGATTGTGGGAAGATGGGGTTGGGTAGCGTTTGACCACAGAACTTACCAATCAACTGTGAGTCTGCTGTACTTCCATTACGGATCTGAGTAACAACACAAAGTGTTGTCATTCAATGAAAAGGATCAGACAAAAACATACACAGATGAGGCGGTCAGAGATATTGCACATAAAAGGTCAAACTAAAGCCGAAACAGTTTTGAAGATATCTCCAGAAAATGAATTGCAGGTGGTATACAGCTCAATGTTACCAATCCAACTGGTACCGAGATGTACATAGTTTTCATTAGAAATTAAATGGAATTAAAATTTTACTTTATTTCAAATACCATTTACACTTTTTGAGATGCCAGTCAGCTATAATAAACACCTTGTGGCCATGGTTATGTGCACTGGTAAAATCTTTCCAACTGCAGTATCCAAAACCAGAGAGAGTATTTGTTAAAGGAACTTTCTGTACCACTCTAATATCAACTAATGTATACTGAAACTAGGGATTTATTAACTGGTAAATGGAGTATATTTGTATAGTCCATAGGATTCCAAAGCAATTCACACTACATTCAGTCATTCACCCATACATTCAAACAGTTGATAGTCTCAAGCTACTGGATAGTAGCTACAACTGACCTGGGGGACACTGATAGAAGTGAGGCTGCAAAGACCCGGCACCACCAGACCCTGTTCTGACCACCACCAGCAGGTGGGTGAAGTGTCTTGCCCAAGGACACAATGACAGAGGCAGACAGAGCAGGAATCAAACCAGCAACCCACCGACAAACTCCTACCACCGTCACAACAATCGTTGCTAATTAATATAGAGTATATTATGTTGATCGAATTAAAATATTAATAATAATAATTAAAGCTTCAAACAGCCTCAAACGGCCCTCACAGCCCAGTGCTGCTCCAGCCTCATGGCGACTGCGGGGTTAAAGCAAAGCCACTCGCTCACCACCATCAACGCTCTCGCTCAGCCCATCCTATAAGCGATACACACTGATGTGTTCAGCAGTGCTCCCTGATGATGTACCAAAAATCTGGTGCAGATCGGCTGATGTAGTGAGGACATATAGCTGATGGAATAGCCTTGGGGCGCAGTGGAGTCAAATTACAATTTAATGCTATTGGAGGTTCACAAAAGTTTGATGCAAATCGGATGATGCGTGTATGATTTAGAGATAACTATATGCATACGGCAAGGGATTGAAACTCGCCATTCAGCCACGCCCACATGGTTCAGCCAGCATTCAGCGTTGACAGACTTCATCATCATGTCATTTGTGTAACTTGGCCGATCTCATTGAGTTTAGTGTGGCTCGGGCCAACTCCCTGGAATTTAGACCCAAATGCATGGCAATGGCATCACAGGTCACTCCGCCACACCCACCTGCTCCACTGAAACCGGTCAGGGTTGGAAACCACATTACAACAACATGTCTTCTGTCTCTGTACACAATTTCATGTTGATTAGGTAAAAGGGGTCAGATAGAGATCACTCACAGTAAAACATGACACTTCCTGTTCTCAGGTGGAGTGGCTTAAGTGAAGTCATCATTTGAGCATTGAGTATTGTAGGGCACCTGAAGACGATCAATCACTGAAAGTTTGGTGCCTCTGTGAGTGTTAGAATTATTATGTTTATTATTCTTACATTTGTAATTTTATGTTACTAGTAGTTTTTTCTATTTAGAGGTTCAGTGTTCTAATTTGTTAAAACTGTGAAGACATAGTTAAACTTTCCTTAACCTCAAGCATGTTTTTACAGATGGTGACTTAGATCTTCCTGGGATACTCCTGAGCTGTAAACCTGTCTGTGTGTTAATTTAGTTTCTGTGTGACCCCCTTCCTTCTTTGTTTCCAATTTAGCACCCTGTTGTGAAGATAGGATGTTGTTTTCACCCCACCACATTCCTTTTTACCCCCTCTTCTTGCGAATAAAAGAGACAAACAAACTGAAGGTTTTCAGAACACATGGTGAGCAGCTTGGAGAAGCAGTTCACTGTGTTTTCTCTTTCTGCAGAAGTTTGGTTGAAAATCATATACTTCATATGCTTCTCTCTCTTGCTCTCGATGAAGGCAGACGCTTTTTTCCTCTGCTCCCTCCCTGCCCTTGCCTGCCCTGCTTGCTGATTTTGTCTTTTTCCATATTTTTGGAGCCTTTCTTTGCACATCATCCAAATCTACAAATTATGGATCTGGTCAACCAATCTCTCAATGCAATTGATCAAATTTACGACAAGAAGTCTGGACACAGGAGTGCCCTCTTGTCCTGCAGGGACACACCCAGCATGGTTCACCCTGGATTTATTTATGATAACAGGATTTCTGCTGTGTGGAGCTTGTGGATTCCTGAACTAGCGAACACTCGGACTGTTGGCGTGGACAGAGACGAGGACTCTAAAACTCACTAAAAGGATGGAATCGATCTAGGAGAAGGTGCTAGATTCGACTCACTGGAACAACCAAACTAATTTGTATGATTGGGAACTGAGATGTATCAGAAAGACTTTAGGGAAGATTGAAATTTAGATTCTTCCTGACCTAAGACATTCTGTTTCCGAATTGGCTTTTCCCGTGTGGCCTTGGTAGGGCTGCATATTTCCAATCTCCTTGAAGATATGTAAACACAATGCTCTTCCCTCCTCACCTCCTCCTGTTTCCATGGAGCTGTGGAGCTGAGCGCTTCCAAGGACATTCCTCGATAATAAACACCTCTATCGAACTTTGCCAGGAGTGTGAGAGACATCGTTCCATGGCCCTTTGACATTACCGCCTTCACTCGTGTCTTTGTTTTGCCCATTGTTTTGTCTGAATGTTGCCATCTGGCCTAATGTGTCCTTTCCTCTTTGTCCTTTGGTTTGTTATTTTATTTGTATTTCCTTTTAACTCATGTAAAGCACTATGAATTGCCTTGTTGCTGAAAATGTGCTATATAAATAAAATTACCTTACCTTACCTTATATGTTGTCTGTGGTTCTTCTTTTATGTAGGTTTGAGAAAATACCTATCACTGAATGTATGTGTAGGAGATATAACAGTTTTGTGTTTCATTTCAGCATGCATGAAAAGTCAGTTTTTTTGATAACTTTTTTCGACCATGCCTTATGAACAAACTGACCAAGTTTGAACCTGATTGATCGAAATACCTAGGACGAGTTCAATCAAATGCGAAGGCTGTAAATGGCAAAAGTGACTTGAAAATCAGAACTTCAATCCAAAATGGCAGACTTCCTGTTTGATGTGCACTATGACATTAATAGAGTTTTCTGTGCATCTTGGGGAGTGCTACAAGGGTTCCAAGTTTCATGCCTCTACGATGAAGTAACGTCAATGCGGAGGGTCTTTTGAAAGTTGCCAGGTAGCGCTGTTGAGCCGTTTCTTGTGCCATTTTTGTGACAACCTTAAAATACCTAACTTTCACACATACTTGATGCGTCCGCCAAGTTTGGCAAGTTTTTGAATATGATAGGGCCCTCAAAAAGCTAATTTATTTGACGGAAGAATCGTAATAAAAAAAAGAAACAGAACAATTACAATAGGCCTTCACAGTGCTTTTGCTCTTGGGCCTAATAATTTATGAACCCCAAAGGGAAATGAAATAAAATCATTGGTTTCTGGTTGGTACAATATTTGTTTTCTAACAATTTTCCAGCATTCTCTAAGTGTGGCCAATAGGCAACTTTATGTACATAAATCCTTTGTAAGGCCAATCATCCTACAATTAAAAAAAATAATTGTGAACTGAAGTGATGGCACTGCTTAGCCTTCCTGGAAAAGTTTATTCTATATTGAACCAAAAGGAACAAGATGGAGTCTAACCACATCCATCTATACTTAAATACAATCACAAATGCAATTTGAAGAAGACCACAGGTGCAAACTAAGAATGGAAAATGTTTACCTCTAGGTAGTCAAAGTTACAGCTGCTTTGACTCTCCACATCAAAGTTGTTAAAGAAGAAAGAGATAGAGCTGTTTTGTGGTGCCTTCAGAATTATGACACAATCCATGTTGTGGGGGTAGATTTCAGGCCATCCTGGGCTCTTTAGGTAGCCATATTCCTGTTCATGTAGTCGACTACAGTCTGAAAATCAACACAAACATCTTAGAGCACAATTCAGAAACCAAGTTATATTAAAAAAAGTAACTGTTCAAGATAAACAGTTAAAGAACATTTTGTTCTGATACCCACTGGCAATTTCATAGCTGAAACTGAGGCCATTTCCTGCCAGGAAGGCATCAGATTTGAAGTACACAAGGACTGTCCTGCTGTTACTGTAAAAGTCTGGTGGATGGTCATCTGAAGCACAGAACTTATGTGACTGTCCATAGTCTCCCTGGAAACACAAAGAACTTGGTTCAGCTGGAAAGTGCAATAACTAACAAGTGCAGGTGTAGTTTAGGTTACTAGTGGAAAAACTGGTAGTACAATTCAAACAGCACAACTTTAACAGGAGCAGTCTAATAAATCTGAGAAATATGTGAATTTTGAGTTATTTACAGATCCTGAAAGAGTGAATTCTCAATTTTTCAATGATGTCAAGCAAACTGAAATAAGAAAAAAGGATATGCTCATTAGGCCTGTCACGATGACAAATTTTGCTGGATGATAAATTGTTCCAGAAGTTATTGTGATAAACAATAATATTGTTGTTTGGGACTATTTTTAAGTAACACAACAGTAATGGCACAAATAATAATGCAATAAAACCTTCTAAAATATCAATAAACTTTAAATTCTAATGAACATTTAACACTAGAAATGGAAGCCATTTTAAATATCCAAAATAATAAAACAACGAATAAAATGAATTTTGACGTCTTTGTAAACAAAATTGTCCTTCAAAAACTGGGCTAGTTGAGACCAAAGTGCCAAAATTAAGATATTTATTATCCAAAAAGAGATAAACGATAAATCATGCCAATTCAAATGACTGACTTTGTTTCAATTTATCATGTGATTAATTGATTTTTTTATTACTGTGACAGGCCTAATGGCCATTTGAATGCTGGCACTCAGAAAGTCATTTTCTGAGAAAACAGCTCTAAACGTTTCTCCCCAAACCTGCAGAGCATCTAGGAGGGCAGGGATTGTTTAACAAAGGCTTGTGAACCATCATAACAATCAGCAGGTGTGACTTGTCTTATCTAGTTAGAAATATCTATATTTTTTTCCATTCCATTTTCCAACAAATCTGTGAGCTTCTGTCTTGTTAGCCTTTGTCATGGAGTCATCTGTGAACACTGAGCTCTTGTGGAATGCTGTACTCAGAACACAGACATTTGATGATGGTTATGAGGTTTTACTAAAAAACGTTGTGTTATTTTGTGTGGTATTTGCAAGTCCTCCTCATAATTTTCTTGAGGTACTCCTGCTTCGTCCCACAGCCCCAAACAGCCATGCCACTTAAACTGGAGACTATATGTTATTTCTATTGAGCAGCAGTAAATTCAGTTACTCACTAATGTCTTTCAACACAGTTGTAAACATTATGTTTCAGTAACAAACCAAATTAAAGGCACTTTTTAGACATTGTCTAAAAATGTGCTGTATTTGTCTTGGATACCAGATACTCATGTCTGACATATAAATGTATCCCAATGATTTTTCTTCAACTGTCCAACAGTCAAGTGAATTATTTCAGGGCATTTGCAAAATAAGTAATTGCTACAGGTCCCGGGTGTCAGAACTGCTGTAACAGAGTTGACACAATCTGAGGAGAAAATAAACCAGGAGTCAGCAATGACGACCAGCTGTTGTTGACATCCAGATTGTTTTTTTTTTCCGTTGACTTGTATTAGTAAACAAGCTGAGCTCAAATACAAAGAAAGGACTAAACCTCTGATTGTAACTATGGTAACTCAACAATCAAACAATTAATATTATTCTTTGCACTTTTACAAAGTAAACTTGACAATCCCTTTGAAACCACTTTGAATCTCTTAATGTATCACCTGAAATTATTGAGACAGTTATAGTCGATAACCGATATGTACTGATATTGTATGTGATCTGTTACAATACCCGGGTGTCAGAACTGTTGTAACAGAGTTGACACACAATTTTAGCACTTGAAGCTTCGGAGCTCACTCCAAAGGTTCAACCTCAACATGCATGTAAAAGAGAACAAGTGTTTGTCCATAGACATGGACCATAAAAGTGTTGGAGTTATCCGACTAACAATTCAACCCCTATTTTGGGAAAAGGACACTCAACTTGTTTTAACTGTCAACACTAAAAAGAACAAAACAAAATAAAACTTGTCCAACATGGGGATGTTGGGACATAACGGCCCTCCATAGAGACGCTAAGATCCAACGGCTCTCAGAGCGAGCAAACGCCAACCTCACCCGAGAAAACCAGCCAAACGGTGCTCAAAACCTAACTACACGACATATTCTGGTTAATCGAGATGTTAAGTATCCCACACGGTAGCCTTGGTGCTTTTCCCCAACCGCATACTGACCTGAAGAGAAAATAAACCAGGAGTCAGCAATGACGACCAGCGCTGTTGTTAACTTCCAGATCATAGACATAATATAAGCATAGACGCCTCATGGACCGCTCCGGCGCAGGAAATACGGCGGCCATCTTGGAGCGGTCGTCCCTCCTACTTTGCTCAATCAAAACAGCAGAAGATGCCTCAGCATTGAGGGATATTGTTGTTCGGATCTATGGATTATTGATGTGAGGGCTCCACAGACAACATTTCACAAGTAAGATGGACATATTATTGTGTATATATTGTGATTAGAATATTACTTTACTGTACTTATGTCCACCGGCGAGATACCAGCTAACGTAAATCTAAAAAAATTAATTATTCTCTAACATTGACTTAGATTATCTGACACAAGGGCCTATATTAGAAATGAAACAATGTAACATATTATAAAACTTATATTATGTGTTATAACATTCACCAGCAAAGTTTACACAGGTGGTAAAGACTATTATTTATATTCTTTCACTCTGTCCAAAGTAAGATACATCCTAAATCTTCCCTTTTTGTTTTGAAGGTTTCCTAAAGACACGATGTGAGGAAGAAGAGGGAGAAATCTATAAAGAGAGACGGATTCACTGCAGCATGGATGAATCTCACATCGGATTTTGGACTCGTTGGCTGAAAAACATATTATATATATATATATATATATATATATATATATATATATATATATATATATATATATATATATATATATATATATATATATATATATATAATTCAGTATTAATCATTATTTATTTGTGCCATTATTAATCTTTATTAGTGTTTGTATAGTTATATAAATATATATTGATATTACTAAATAATTTATTAAATAAATTATGAACGGCTGTGTGCTTTGTAATATGCTCTTCATACATCGATATCAGAATATTCCATTCCTATTCTATTGTTATAGCCACTAAGCATATTTAAATATGATGAACTATGTATTAAAAACATACTTAAAAAATACAATTGTTCATAAATGTTGCTTTGATAGATGTTTGAATATGGTTTACAGTAACAAAAAAGTGTGTTATGATCGATTAAATCCGCTGATACGTCATTGTGCTGCTAAACACATAACGCTGAGTGGAGTGGTGGACCGCTCCAAGATGGCCGCCCTAAATCTCGTCAGCGACAATAGGCGAGAGCGGTCCATGAGGGTCTATCCTTATATTATGTATATGATCCAGATTGCGTTTGAGACAAACCGGAAGTCCATCCCAAAACCAACCTGAAAGCAACGCCCCCCAAACAAAGGTTCTGCTTCGCTACCGCTCCTGTCCCCACCTCAGGAAAGCACTAAAAATACAGATTAACATGCCGAACTGCAAATGATAAAAAAAAAAAAAAAAAAAAAATACTGTGGTGGCATTTTTAGGTGCACCACATAATGTTACATTGGATGGGAAGTAAGTACAACATACCTTCATGAGAAGGTGTGAGAGGAATAGCTTTTCTGTGGATAGCCCACCTTTATCTCACTTCAACCTTCAGATTGTCATTAAAACAAGGGATACTATTTAAGTTACTCTGTATCTGCTTGTTGTTATGGAAATATGGAGAAATAATTAATAATTAATTCATTGAATTCTTAAAAACACATCTAAATACAAATTCTTAGTTTCCTCTAACCATAAAAAGAAAGTTAATATAGACTCAGAGCAAGGGTGTAGGAACGAGTCTGTCATTGGGGGGGACGCATATCGGAAACCTGACAGATCAGTAAATAGCTTGAGCAGAAATGTCAAACAATTATGCCATCAACACATCAGTAACGCGTTACTCTAATCTGACCCTTGTTTCAGTAACAAGTATTCTAACACGTTGCTATTTACAATCCAATAATCAGATTAAAGTTATGCAGTATAATGACTGTCATTCCAGGATGAACACTCACTTTAGCATTTGCCTCACAACTAGCAAGCTAAATACTCTGGTAGCACAGAGCCGACCAGATTCTGATGTATCTTATTGGTCAAAATGCATTGATATAAATTGACTGGCAATTGAACAGGTTCTACTTATTTCTAAAACCAAAGTAGAAAACAGCTCATAAAATAAGACACAACAGTTTTAAACCCAATACAGCAGTTTGACCAACAAAAATAAAATCTAAAAAAACAAGTTTTGTTCTTCTTTAACATCTTTTAACAGATCAGTTTGATCTACAAAATAAACAAAACTTATACTTTTCACGTCTAACAGACACCTGAGCTCCTCACTGTTAACTCAGTCTCACTTTCCAGCCCTGCATTCAGTAACTTACCAAAGATCCATGAAAAACACTGAGGCAAAAAGACTAAATGTTTTTTTTTTCTCCTGTCATTTTCAGCCGCAAACATTTAACTAAAATATCTACGGATATGTGTTTCTGTCTCTGCCTCCCTCTGACTCTCTGCAGCCTGATGTTCCTGCATGGATTCATGGATTTACAACAGACACTACAGTGATGTACAGTGTCAGAATGTGAACTAAATATAAAAAGTATGTGTTTATCATACAGAATGAGAATTTAACTTAATTTTCAGATGTATACATTATTATACATCTCAACTCTATTAACTGTGTAGCAAAAATTTTCACTAATTTATTTTTAAACCTCTCCTCAAGCACTTTTCTTATTGTCTTCTAACCATTAACCTTATGGTGTGGAAATAATGAAAAAATATTGAAACGTTGAAAGAAATCAACCTGACATCAGTCTCCTCCTGTTCTCCTTTCTGGTTCTATTATAATTAATATAATTTTTATATCTTCACACCCTGAAACGCCAACTGGCTCTCTTATGTCTTCCCTGACCTGCTCCTCTCATAATAAAATAGTTTATTTAAAAATTAAAAACAGTTAATACATATTTCAATAAACTAAATGAAGACCTCACCAGAGCTTCTTCCCCTTTCTTCAACATTATTCTAGCACTGCTGTTCTCCTAAATATATAATATAATATAATATAATATATAAACACATGTTAAGTGGTCGAGTATGATCAGGTGTTGCTCAGTTTGCTGCTGTTTCAGTCTAAATCATTGTGACTAGACTAGCTAACTGTTAAAGTTAGTGGTAAAATTTTGGACATGTGACTATTCCAGAATTTAAACAGCTAAACCAAAAAGATTTAGTTCTATATATGAAAGTAAACTGACAATAAACGAGCGATATTCATGGCAACATTCCTGACAGATCGTTTACCTCCTTCAAATGGAGTTTCTGACTCCGTCTGCTGCTACCTTTACTCTGAGCCGTTCAGAGGGGGGAGGGGCAGGAAGCGCTCTGCTGAATGCGCTGTTATCCGCCTTCAAAATAAAAGCACGCGAGTGGAAGATTTTAAAATTCTTCGCAACTGCAGTGAAATTATTGGGGGGGACGAATGTGGCTCTCTCCAATATTGGGGGGGACATGTCCCCCGCGTCCCCCCCGCTTCCTACGCCCATGCTCAGAGTGACGAGAATCTGGAAGAAAATCTGTGGATGGACCTAAGATTAGGGTGATAGAAAGGAGGCCTTCTAACCTCAAAGACTCAGACTCAGAGCTCATCACAAAAATAAGTTGACAAACTAATATAGCATCAATAATCAGAAAAGTCTGATTACTATAATTGGCATTAAAGATTGGCTATGGATTATTGAGGGGATAAATAATTTTTAACATGCCACTTTTATTTATAAAATTTAAAGAGAAACTAATTCTGCTTTCATATTATTTTATTATCTTTTATTAGTTGAATTAAATAACTTCAAATCTAACTCTTCATGAGGTGTGAATAGTTTAGAGTTTAAAATGGTCACCAGCTGCATCCATCCCTGTTTGTGCCGTTTCAGAATCGGGGAACCATGTTTGTTGTCATTAACGTGGTGATTTAGGACAATGTCTCCACACAGACATTTCTGTGAGGCTCAAAGTTAAACTGAGAACTTTAAAAATAGTTTTTTTTTTATCAACTTGATAATTCAGCTTTGTAAACATTTGAAATTCTATCTGTAGTATGTCTGTATTTTTATATTTCTGTAAAGAAACCAATTTCCTTGGCTGTTTTTATTTTCTGTAGTCCAGCAAATTTTGATCTTGCTTTTGTTTTTACTAACCAAAGGCCAATCATTAATCTCCAGGTAATTGGTTGAGCAACTTTGACTTGGATCCAGGACAAATGTCTGGACTGACACTTTAATGGTTTCTAGTGGTGGAGAGTCAATGATCCACCGACAGTAGGTGTAAGGAGGATAAGCGTTGGGGAAGGATGGTGAAGTCAAAGTCTGCTTTGCAGTCGTAGCATTCAGAGTCCCGCCACACAGCACTGAAGAGAGACAGACACAGAGGGGAGTTGTAGAGTTGAACATCAACAGAATACAATGACAAGAAGAAAAAACGTCATTTTTATATTTTACTGGAATGATCATTAAATGGGTTTTCTTCTCCACCAAACCAAAGAACCCAAATTAAACACCAATGTTTTTTTTAATTTGAGATAATGCTGCTGGAAATAAAAAGGTGAATTTATTTTAAGAAGTCCCAGGTGTAACAGTGGAAGAAGAGACAAGAGATGTTCTTACATGGTACTGCTCTGTAGGTTGCATTGAATCCTTGCTTCTGGACAGAGCTGTCAGAGACAAAGTGAATCGTCAAGAAGTTTCCACTTGATAAGAAGTAGGCAGGAATGGAGCTTCCACAGTATGTCCCAACTAGAGGAAAGTTCATATTGTCTCCATCGTATATCTGGTGGAGATAAAGACACATTCAGAACATTATCAGAACACAAGTCCATATTGTAATACATCAAAATGAGATTTATTGGCATTCTGTTAGGTTGCGATAGATCCAAAACTAGGGGGTGGAATAAGTACCTCCTTCATACTCCCGACATATATGGACTTTCATGAAACTGATGGGTGTCTGAGATAAAACCCTAAGGCTATATTATCAATATGATGATGTTTTGTCATAGTGGGCTTGGTTTCTGCACAAAAATGTAGGCATTTGGAAACATTTGGAAAAGATTAGTAAAAACTCACTCATTGATTTGACAGAGCTAAGACTTTCAAGATATGTTCCTTGCATGAAGCCTAAAATGTTGACCCAAATTTACAGTTCTAGATGAAAGCATGTAGTTTGTAACTCATGGTAGTAGTAGCAGCTGACTCTGTCCAAACATCTTAAAAGTTGGCATACTGTTCAGACATAAAACACAATAAATATCATTCCAATTTGAGTTCTCTTTTAGGTTTAATAAAGTAATAATTAAATATGCTAAGCAAGATGGGCAGTTTTATTTTGAAAAAATCTCTGTGGCAGACAGACATTCAGGCAGTTTTTTGACATAATGGTTATTTGTGAATAAGGGCAGTTTTATGTAAAAAAAAAAAAAAAAAAAAAAAAAAAACTTTAGATTTTTTTTTAGCTTTATTTATAATGTTATCCCCTCACCCAAAACATACACAGACTGTTTCCATGATTATTTCATGCATGTTGGAGAAATCCTTTAATCTCCTGTGGCAACCATTTAGCTGTGCAAACGATTGGGGGAACCCGGCACTGCCTTCAAGGTTCAGCTTGTCCTCAGGGCTGCAGCTTCCAAGCTTCTGAGCTTCTGCATTACGGAGCAGCTCTTCCATGACTCCCACACTCAGCTCCTTTAGACCAGCCAGCAGCAATTAGCAAACACCTGCTGGAACCGCACATCTGCTGAGCTCATTATGTGAGCTACTTCTCAGTGCAACACTGATAAAAATGTTATTTATGAGGAGCCATGTTGTGATGACTTCCTGAAGGTGGAGAGTCAGAAAGAGTAGGAGTTTCTGAAAGAGGCAGAGGCCTAATTTTAAGGTGTTCAGCTACAAAGTCAAATTTCTTTTAAGTCATATTTGATATATACAGCATTTTTATAACTAAGGAAACACAGTTGCTTGATTGTGCTATAAAGTGTCACTAAGCTCCTGGAAAATACATTTTCCAGGATTGCTAAATATTCAGAAATTTAGCAAATTTCAGAATATATGTCACTATTACTAACATTGCAAAAGTTAAGGTTAATTTCTTATACACAAGCCACTGAGTGTAGAGATTTTACTGTGGACTTATATTATTCCACATATGGACATGGCAATGTGCGGATATTTTCAGAATTTTATGATAAAGTTTGAATTTTTTATGATTTTTGGGTTTTAGTTGGGTATCATCAGAGTGATGCTAACAATTTCATTGAAAAAGCATTTGATCCAGGGACGTGGACTCCTTAACCCAGTGATAACATCTCACATTCCTTCGTAGCAAATAAATGCAATGTTTATCTGTCATTTTTCCAAAACAGAATGAATGCAATTTACAGTTGTCTGACTACCATCACCATTGTTTCAACCTCCCCAGATCCACTCCCTTCCCCCTCTTCTGTCCCTCCTCTTCCCCGCAGCACTCAGTGCCTGTCTCAGTCATCTCCTGTTTCCCTAGAGGAGCTGTCCAAACTCAATGCAGACATACAATGCTCCACTTGTCCTGTGGACTCCATCCCATCCTTCTTTCCTCAGATTTCATCTCAGCATTCTCCTTCTCTTAGATTTCACCGCAGCCTTTGACACCATCAGACACATCATTCTCTCTTGCTTAGGATCCTCCCTCATCATCACCAGCACTGGCCTCTTCTGGTTTCCCGTTTGTTCACATCTCACAAATGGGGAACAATTAATCAGTATCAATAACCTCATCCACTGCTCTTGTATCACAGTTGTTCCACTACTCTTCTGTACATCCTGTACATGCTCCTCCACGTTTACATCTGCAGCCACAATCTCCAATTCCATCTTTATGCTGATGATGTCCAGCTCTCCTCAAACTCAACCGTGACAAATCAAACATCATCAGCCCAAAAGAATAATAAATTTATTTGTAAAGCCCTTTGTATGTTCAATTGAAATCTCAAAGGGCACATTCACACACTGATGATGGCAAGCTACTGGATTGTAGCTACAGCTGCCCAGGGGCAGGCTGCAAATTTTGCACCATCAGTCCTTCTGACCAACACCGGCAGGCAAGGTGGGTGAAGAGTCTTGCACATGGACACAAACAACAAAGGTGGGTGGACCAGGAATCGAACCGATGATCCACGGTGACTGTGAACTCGTCCACAGTCACCACTGCCACTCCTATGATGCCACTGCATGATGGCAAGTTTTGAATTTGGGTCTGCATTGGAAAAACTTTGAAATCAGGTTTTGTTTTTGTTTTCTCATGGAATAAGACTTGTATGGCACTCTATGCAGTACAGGCCATTTACCATGTTTAACATTGAAATAACAGGAATAACTCATTACCTTGACATAGTCATAGCGACAAGTAGAGGAGCTCTCAAGGTCAAAGGAGCCAAAGGTGAGATTGATGGCTTTGTTTACAGGCATCTCAATGGTCCAAACACAGTTCATCCTGGGCTCATAACGTCCATCCAGGTTTGGGTCTGGTGAGCCCAACATGCCCATCGGCATGGAGAGGTAACCCCCACATCCTTGTGCTGGACCTGCAGAAATTCACAACTAAACAAATGATATGGCACTGGCTCTCATTGGCAATGTCCAAAAACATTGTGCACTGATATAGAAAGACCCATCCATCCATCCATCCATCCATCCATCCATCCATCCATCCATCCATCCATCCATCCATCCATCCATCCATCCATCCATCCATCCATCCATCCATCCATCCATCCATCAAGTTTTGACCATTTGTACAACTGATTTCTGTGTTTAAAAATTAAATATGAACTAATAACACCATATTTATTAATGCATATTGTTGATGATGTAGGCAGAAAAAATACATTTGATGAGAATAAGCACTTCAGCTTAAAAATATTGTTCACCATGGAAAAAGCTAGGCCAAACACCTTATGTACATATAATTTATAATGTAAAAATGTCTTTACTATTTAATTTATGTACAGCTAAACAAAATGTATACAGCAAGGTATTCCATAATGCATTGTGCCACCAGCAGCAGTGACTAATTAAACCGCTTTTTTAATGGTCAGAAATTTTAGTTTTAAGATGTTTAAAGCAAAAATGTAGACTCCAAAGCTTGATCTATACAGTCAGTTAATCAAGAATGAAGAAACTTTCAGAGCAGCGCTTTTTGGCCAGTTTTTTTGCATTTATGTTTGAAATTGCACCATGAGTGAGATGTATGCTTTTTTCATGACCCCACTTTGCCTGATGATGTAACCTTGCAAATGGTTGTGTTTATTTAGTGAAAAAAGTGAACAGACCCTTACTGCTTTCCATATTTTCTATCAAAGTTTGAGTAGAGCAACAAGTAAAAAGCAGCATCAGAGCCAGGGACTTAAAAAGGCTCAACAGCCTGATACTAGTTTCATTCCGGGAACGACTGTGGAATCGCAGGAGATGATTATGCAAAGAAGGATTCTTCATAGGATCAAGAAAATCATGAACAACCCTGACCATCTTGTCACAAGACTGTCTTGGGAAGGCAGAGCATCTTCAGTCAGAGACGTCTTCAGATTGAGTGCAGGACAGACTGCTGCAGAAGATATTTCCTGCCACCAGCCGTCATGATCTTCAATAACTCTTTGAAGAATCTTAATTAATGAGTTACAACAATATTTAGTTTCCCTTTCGGATTAATAAAGTATTTTTGAATTTCAAAGAAGTATTAGGTTTTACAAACTTGATTTTTTTAGAGCCATTGAGTTTGCATAATTTCTTTTTAGTAAATTAAATTACTACATTATAAAAGTTTAGTAATTTATACAAAGTTTAATTTTACTTAATCTACTTGACAAAATCAAGTTCACTTTACTTGAATTTTATGGTTCATACAAAGAAATAAGTACTTTAAACAAATATCAGTCTCGCTTGATTAACATAAATTATGCAAATAGATGCCTTAATTCTTTAAAGTAGATAGAACAGATGTAAATATAGCCTAATAATGCGTTAAATGGTGTTTTCACACCTGATTGTCCGATTGGGAGTCAACATTGCAATGCTTGTTTGATTTTCAGCTGGTGCAGTTCACCTTCACACTGCATTGTGGCAAACGATCCAAACAAATGGAAAACCCCCCACACTCTTCTCCTGTGGTGGCGCTGCACCAAGAACTACTGAAGGAATCAACACAAAACCTCTGAAGAAGACCAGCACAACTTCCTTCTCCACAAAACATAAGCCATAATGGAGTTATCTCCCATCTTCACATACTGTTTTCTGCATCAGTTCAGATCTGCTCCCCGAATTCCATAACGTTCAAATTTTTTAATTAAGATATCATGATTTATTATATCAAAAACTTGCTTTAGATCTTTAGATCTTTACCCCTACAGCTAATGTCTTACTGTCTGTTGCACTGGTAATTTCTTCTACTAAGTCAGTTATGGCTAGCGATGTTGACCAATTGGCTCTGAATTCATATTGATCACTGCTAAGTAGTAAATGTTTGTCTATGAATTTCTCTAGTCTCTTCTTAAGAAGACTGCAGATTTACTGCAAGTTAGTGGTACCATCCCAACTGAATTGGGGTGTGAGTATCATGTTGCAAGGTTGTTTGGCTGTAAAAGCTACTGGTACATGTCATAAAATAGGTGACATCACAAGGAAGAAAACAATACGTAAAAATATTGAAGCAACATTTCAAGACATCAACCAGGAAGGAAAAGCTTGGGCACAGGTTGGTTTTCCAAATGGACAATGCAAAAAGCCAAAGTGGTTACAGAGTGGATTAAGGACAACAAAGTCAATGTTTTGCTGTGGCCATCACAAAGTTCTAATCTCAATCCGATTGAGAGTTTGTGGGTAGACCTGAAAAAGTGTATGAGTGAGTTGGGCTACAAACCAGATAGACTTCGACTAGTTCTATCAAGAGGAAAGAGACAGAACTCCAGCCGATTATTGAGAGAAACTTGTGGTAGGAAACTGAAAAGGTTTGATCCAAGTCATACTAAAAAACAATGTTACCAAATATCAAATGAAAAATTAGTTTATCTCTGTGATAATCCAACTACAACTTTGTTAGATTCCAGTGCACCATTGGCTACAATAATTGGTTGTTCTTGTCATTGTGCTTTTGATTTTGCGTGTTAACCCATTTATTTGACAGAAACACATCCACATCATCATAACTAATACTAAAGTTAACTTACCAAGTGTTTGACTGTAAGTGGCTCTCCAGCCAACACCACTAACCGTGGCATCTGTACTGAAGATGATGAACAAATTGTTTGTAGAGGAGCGTATGTCAGGTGGGAGCACTGTTCCACAGAACCTTCCCAGCAATGGTGCCAAGCTGTCAGGCCCGTCATACACGGCCACATAGTCATAGCGACATGAAGAAGAAGCTTCTAAGCTGAAAGTATTGAATCTACAAAGGGAGAAGACATGAAACATAACTAAATATGGTTTAAACTTACATTATACTGGCTTTAAACTGCCAGTGTAAGAAAACATTGTTTCATGTTTCAAGTAAATTATTATTTAACTTATATTTTATCACACGTAGTCTTACTTGAGATCCACAACTCTGTCTGCTTGGACGGTGATGTGGTAGGTACAGTTTATGTTGTGGTGGTAGTTGGTAATGGAGAGGGCCGGACTGCTCACTGTACCTGGGGTGCTATTGAAGAAACCGCCACATGCTGAACACACACACAAGCACACAAAGATTCAAACATCAAATGTCTAATATATTTTCTTTTACTTTCATGAATATCAAAAATAATCCCACATCATGTTTTTTCTTGCACATTCTGCTCTTTCTTCTCAAACCCCCAGTTTGTATTGAACCAGGTTCTGCTGGAGGTTTTTTCCTGTTAAAGGGTTTTTTCCTCTCCACTGTTTCTACATGCATGCTTGGTAAGGGATTGATGAAAAGTTAACAACACAACGCAAGCAATTGTCACTAAGTTCTCGTCCAGGAGGAGTGAATGCTGTCTTGCAGCATTCTGTTTGGGTGTCCTTAGAGGGGAAGTTTGGAAACACTTTATTTGAAGGGGTGTGCACAAGACTGACATGACACTGTCATAAACATGAAGAAGTCTTTATGACTGTTGTCATGAAGTGTCATTCGGTAAATAATGACACTTTTAATGCAAAGTTGCTCTAAAAGTTGCATTGAAAGTCCATTAAAAGTCCCAACTTTGCATGATTTTGTAAATTATGATAATTTAATGCAAATTTGGCATTTTTAATGGACTTTTAATGCAACTTTTAGAGCAACTTTGCATTAAAAGTGTCATTATCTACTGAATGACACTTCATGACAATGGTCAGACATTCATAAAGACTCCTTCATGTTTATAACAGGTGTTATGTCATGTTTATGACTGTCATGTCAGTCTTATGCACACCCCTTCAAATAAAGTGCTACCGAAAGTTTTTAATCCACTGTGCTGTTTGAGAACTAGTATCAGTTGGAATGTATATGTGATTGCATTTTTTTTGTAAAGTAACTTTGTTATAAATTGGTACATTGAATTGAATTGGATAAATGACAAAGGTTAAAGCATCAGGGTGTAATCAGAATCTAAAAATCTACCTCGATACCAAGCTGATTTTTTTATTATCAAAATCTTAAAATTATTGATACTGTGTCATCTATGAAGGAAACAGATGCAGGATTCTGCTGAAGCCCCTGTATATGTCTCCCTTTGTGAAAATTCACATTTCACAAAAGTACAAGGAAATGCATCTCCAGACAAATTGTATCTTTCTTACATGACCTTCTCTGTTCGATATTACCCACACTGCTCCAATTTGGTCTCAATATTCCAGCTACAAGCAGACTGAAGAGGCAAGTGCACATTTTTCTTTCACCAAATTAGTCCATGTATTCTGAAATGGGTCGCTTCCTGTTGTGTTCTCACTAAGGAACAAAGCTGAAAATGGCTGTTGGTAGCAAAAGACAATCAAGAAGAAAGAAAATTGCCATTGTTCCTTCTTTAGAAGCTTCCAGTCTGGTAGTTTGATACCATCACCAAAAAAAATAAAAAAAAGTGTGATGCAATATTTACACAAAAGTTTGCATTTATAAAAAAGGAACATGGTATGAAATGTTGCAGTAAATACAGTATCATAATATTTTGAAGAACTGTATATCATGTTGGCCTTTGTAACATGGTGTGTTTACTCTAAGGCTTCACTGAAGCACAGCTTTTTAATTATTGACAATTTTTTTCTCAGCATCATTCATTATTTTTTCCACATGTAGACTTACTTTCTCTGCTTAGGCTACTTTCATTATGCCATTATGTTATTACTGGATGTGAAAGCGCCAGAGTTTGGTGGAGTTTGGTCTCCCTTCCATGGGAAGTCCAGATTTTAAGAGTGCTTAAAAATTGATGTGTTGAAATAAAATGCTATGTAAAACTCTGAAATGTTATTACAAGTGGCCCGAAGTAAAAAGATTGTGGAGCAGCACTAAGTACTGATCATTTTAACTGATCTATGACTGCATTTTAATGTATTTGTAATCAGAAAATAATTGATTGCAATTATGTAATGTAGGTTGTTGATGTGTTAGAATTATAGATGTTAGTTCACTGAAGGGGACAGGATGTGTCTGTGAACCAAGAGAAAACAGGAACTAAGAAGGAGCCAGTGTTGATCACTGGGCCTTCAGGAAGCACATGGCAAAGCATAAATTATGAAAAAGGAACTCAAAATGCTGAGAGAAAAGGTGTGTGCATGCTATGGCATGGAAGGTGACCTTTGACAAGCCTCAGGTTAGGAGCAGAGCCTAAACCTCCGTCTAAGGCAGCCCTGACGGCCAACTCAAGGCAAAGATGAAAACTAGTCTGTCTGGCAAGTCATCACTTGGGAACAGGAGGAATCAGAGAATCCCTCTCAGGACTCCTGCCTGCCTCCAGCTGCCTGCTCCATCCTACACACTCCCTGCTGGGCCTCACTCATCATCACGTTAACTGCCTGTGTGTATCGGAGTTCGGTTACCATTCTCTGTTCCTCAAAGTCTCCTATTTAGCGCTATCAGCTTCAGAGTTAGGGAGAGGTATTTAGGTAGAATTGATTATATATTATATGCATTTGATTCAATATTATCACCTGATTTCTGCTGCTGGATCAAGCTGTAACTGACCCCTACAAAACATGCCTTACTAATAAATATCAAGCACAAAGAAAAATCTAAAAGATGGTGGGGACATTGTACTTTGGGAGTCATGATTATTTATGTGTTCTCCAGCAGCACCCTTGGGACTCACATGAGTCACCAAAACTAATCCGGTTCAGAAACAAGTGCACGTTACAACAAAGAGGGAGAGCGGCCATTAACAGGTGTGCTCTGTCAAACTTAGTTGGTTGCAAGTTTAAATAAAAAGTGAAATGTGACAGCACTAAAGTTCTAATATCATTTTAGACCAGGGGTCTCCAAGTTCAGTCACCAAGAGTCACTGTACTCCAGTTTTAAGATGCATCCTTTCTCTGACACAGCTGATCTGGTGGCTGAATAACCTACTCAGCATGCCATCAAGTTTAAAGGTGTGGTGACTGATTTGATTTCAGGTATACTGGAGCAGGGAGTAACCTAAAATCAGGACAATAGTTATTGAAAACTATTGTATAGAATGCTACTCTAAACTGTATTACACCTTGTCTGATCTAAAATGTAAAGCTTTGCAGATTTGAAAGTTGTAAATTGGAACATTTTCTGAGTTAACATTAATTATCCTAACTGTCAGATCAAATCTATTGTTGTGCAAAGGTTAAAAAGGTATCATTAGCTTGTCAGCACATAGTTATAGGTTTAATGTTGAATAGCTTATGGTCTCAAAATTGAGATGTGAAATCTGCCACTAGTACCAGTATTAGTACCGGTACTAGTACCAGTACCAGTACTAGTACCCCAACATATTGACAGAAGAGATGTTGCCGTTATGCTGAGCTTATTAAAAGTCCTGACCTGAATGGACACTTTTATCCTACTACTGTCTTACATCTCAACATATCAGAAGCAGGTAAAGTGTCCAAAAACTGAACTGAAATAAGAGTAAAAAATAAACTTATGAAACTAATACCTTCTGTAGGCACAGTATCTGTATGTTGTTTTACTTACGTATGGCACTGTATTCTGCCATGAAGCCACGGCTGGTAATCAGAGAGTCAGAGTAGAAGTGAAGCAACATAGGACCAAAAGTGGAAAAAGGGCCTGGAATGTTGGTACCACATAAAGTGGCCATTGCAGTGCTACTAGAAACTGGGCTGTAGATCTTGAGACCATCATACATACAGGTGGAGTGTGCTAAACAAAAGATAAAAGAAACCTTTGGTACAACATCCAACAAGGAAGACATGGTTTATCATCAAGGTTATTTATTTCTGTTCCCATGTAGCAGAGTGTGAACACATACCCTCTATCTGGAAGACCTGAAAGCTGAGAACAATCACTGTCTGCTGTCCAGCATCTATAGTGTAGTTGCAGTTAGCGAGGTCTGGGTAGTCAGCTGGGAAATTCGGAGAAACCACTCGACCCTTGGAAGCATCAAAACTTGCACCACACCCTCAGGAGCAAAAGACATCAAACTTTAGATCATTTTGTTGGAATTTTTGTCTTTTTAAAAACAGAAAAGAGCTCGAGACTTTCATGATTTGCATTGTTTTTGTGATGCAAATTTTATGATATGACTGATAACGCTGGTGCAAATATCAGAATTAATAGACAGGATATTGTTCGCAAAACTATATTGCTTACATAGAGCCTTTATTAATATGGCTTTTGCTCACCTACTAAGAGGGTTACCTGTCAGCTGTAGAGGAGAACTGCTACCATGTTGGCAGGTGTTACAATAACACAAATAGGTTGAGATTCTTACGGGTGCTGAAGGACATGGAGAAACCTACACCAGAGGTAGCAGTGGCTTGGAATCGACTTGTGATAAGATTATATGGCGCGACAACGGGTTCTGGTGCCAAAGAACCGCAGCCTGTCACAAGCAGATCCTCAGAATTCTGGGTACTGCCTGACCAAACCTACGGAGAAACGCACAAGTCACTATTAATCCTTTCCTCTTTTGTCTGGCTCATGTCTTACTTTACCCTGAAATAATAGTTGATTTGAAAAAGTGTCAATTCCTGATTGTACCTTGATATAGCTGGTCTGGCAGCTGCCAGTGCTGTCTGGGATCTCAAAGTTTTCACCAAAGCTCATCTCCAGATGGTTTCCCTCATGCGCAATGATCTGCCATAAACACTCTGTATTTGCTGGGAAGTTCTGGGGGTAATTTGGTGACTTAATTGTTCCTGTATCAGCGTGGAGCACCCCTCCACAGCCTAGTGGAAGATAAAAATATTACTATACACACTATTTTGAAAATCATCACATAAAAGCAGAAAATAGAGTCTTAAAACTCATAGATAAGACAACATTTGCAAACATTAAAAAACTGCTTGTATATTGGTAGAAAGGATATATTATGTAAAATAATTTATATGTCAACTGTTTAAAAGCTGAATAATTATAGGCCTGTCTTGTGCTGACAAATTTATATCAGACACAAACACAATGTGCCTGGCATAGTGTTTGTGGAATCTCTCTCTCGACATTCCACAAACACTATGCCAGATATTTATTTATTTAACAAAAACTTACCAGAAGAGTCGGCAGACCAGGAGGCAAAAAATCCACCCTTTGAAATACTGTGGTCTGCCAGGAAAACTACAGCCAGTTTGTTCGAGCCTGATTGGATGGTTCCAGGACTGGTGGTTCCACAATACTGGCCAATAATTGGAGATCCAGGGGATCCTCCATTAAAAATTGTGACAGAATCCCAGCTGCATGTGGCGTGTGATTCTAGGTTGAAGTAGCTGAAGCTCAACTATAGGAACACGGGAGAAAGACAACAAAGTACAGAAGGCTACAGAACACTTAAGGCTTCCTGTATTAACCTCAAATCATCTACAGGAAAAAGCAAAGCAGTTATTTACTTACACTGTTTTTTTATTCTGGGGTTGATCTACACATTTTACACTAAAACACAGATGTTCACCCTGAACAGTGATGAATGGACATTCTCATTTCATTTAGTCTTGCATAAAGTGGTTTGAACAAATGTCAGAACTTTCTGATATCTGGAAGCTGGACCCAGTGACGAACCAGACCTGTAGTGTAACCTTAACAAACATCCACAGGTGTGTCTCCACTTAACTTGGATTGAATTAACCAGAATATTAATAGCCATGATTTCATTTGTATAAAGTAGCTATTCATTATTTAATTATGTCTTTATATATATGAATCATTTGTACCATGTAGTGAACCATGTGCATTGGGTCAGATTAGGGGTCTGTATTGTCAAACAGGGTTGGCTTGTCAGACTATGACGTCCTCCTCAAGAGGTTTTCTTTTAAGGCCAAATGTTGTGAAGCCACCTGGCTCACAATAAAATATGGTTGAAGATCTTTTGCTCCACTTGTCTTTCTGACAACTTTGTAGTGATGACTTTTTTGTCGAACAGCTTTTTAATAATTTTTTACCATTTACTCTGGAGATAGAAGAATTCTTTATGAAAAAAATATATAATGTTAGTGTTCCAATATGTCCCAGATTTGTCTGTATGTGTGTCTCCAACCAATGTTCCATGAATTTGCTGTCAACCTCTTTACAGTCCTGGAAGACCCGAGGTTCAGTTTGAACAGACAGACAGCCAACCACTGCTCTTTTTTTAAGGACTTTTTGGCTCCATTGATCTTTATTTCACAGTAGTATGACAGTAAAGTGGGTTATGAGAGAGGGGAGAAGACATGGTGCAAAGGTCAACAGATGGGGACTCGAACCCTTGACAGCCGCGTCAAGGACTGGCCTCTGTTCATGGGTTGCATCCTAAACCCACTGTTCCACTGCCGCGTCCCGCCAACTACTACTCTTGATGCTAGCTAAGACATTTTTAAATAGTACGATACTGTTTCTGAGCAACTTCAATTGAAACTGGCTAGCTCTCCTTTTTGTTCTATCACGGCAACTGAATGCGTTAAGGACTCACCGTGATAGTGTGGCCAATGGGAGCTTCCAGTAGCCAAGCACAGCGACTTGGGCTGGGATACATGTTGGGGTAATTAGGGCTGGATAACACCCCACCATCACCTGTTTGCCAGCCTCCACATTCTGCAGAAACATTAACTCTAAGGTCACAGAGTTGATGCGTTATGGTTGAAAATGCCATAAGTCATGCTAAAAAACAAACAACTGTGTTACGTAAAATGACTTAAATCATCACTGTCTTACCAGAGAATGAGTACTTGGCCTTGAAACCCAAATCCCCCTGTGAAGAGTCAGTCCGGAAATGAACCCACAGCTCTGGTGTGAACACCACGATTGGGATGTGGGGTGGCGTTTGTCCACAAAATCTCCCTAACAGCTCCCCATCCCAGTCACCTTGACAAGGGATGGACCATAAGACAAACAAACAAGCAAAGAAAACAACAGAAAATAAGAACTCTACAACCCCTGTATACTATACGTTAACAACAACACAAGAAAGTTGAAAGTTTTCAATTTTTGTCACTGTTTGCTATCGTTTATTGCTCTCCGTGTGTCAAGCCCATAACACGCTGCTGTGAACGAGGCAACCCCCAATGGGAGAGATAGTTTTAGGGGGAAATAGGTAGGTTCATTAATCTGCATTATGTAATATTAATGCATTAAAATGTTCAGAGTAATTACCTGTGTTAATGAGTTAACGTTGACAGCCCTAATTAGAACGAAACCTTAAAAAGGACTAAAAATCTTCTCTTATTTGCTCGGATCAATTTCTTTCTGAACCTGTTTGATTTTAACAGTTTGTATGTGAAGCAATCCATATGCCTGGGGGTAAAGTCTACCAACCAACAACCTATTTAGTGACAGATATTACCCACGAATGAAGGAAATAAAGACAAAAAGGCAGCTAAATGGGTTCATTAAGATTGCATCTCTTTCATTAAATAGGCATTGCTTGATACGTAATGTGGCTAAATGAAGCACTGGTTAACAAGAAAAAGTTTGGTTGCTTCCACTTTACCTCCAAGAATTCTGATGTCCATTTAGGCCACCAAAGCTAACCATTTCTCGGATTACGCAATCACTATTGCCTTTTGGTGTATGTTGTCAAACATCACAATATCCAGTTTGTTCGCCTTTGCTGTCTTTACTCTTTTTGGGTCATTCTCAAAAACCTTCAAACCTGCCTTTGACTTTGAAACTATATTTTTCCTATCAGTATCTTTCATCTTATGACGGTAACTTTGACCTTTGGAGGCATTACAGTAAACCTCTTCAGGAAAAGGGTGAATCTCAAGCCCCTTATTAAAGATCCATTGCAATCTAAACTTAGTTTACCATAAAAAAAAACTAAATGTTATGGTAGAACCCTGTAGTCATTTTGGGAGGACTTACCCAGGCGGAACTGAAGGTAGTCTAGTTCACATGTCTGATGGTTTTCCAGGTGCAAGTCTTCAATGAGAACCACAATTGAAGAGTTGATGTGAATGGGATTCTGAATCAACCACTCGCAGTTCAGGTTGTTACTGTAATTGGACACCTGGAAACCAGGTGATGTGAAGTTGCCTCCAGCTGGGTCATTCAGAATTCCTCCACACTCTGATGAAACATGAACACGTAAAGAGAGGCAAAGTCATCCTTCACGTTTCAAAGAAAGCACCCGGTTTCTAGTGACTATAGAGTCACTATTTCCTTTCAAGCTTAATGAATCAACATGCCAATACAAATTGTAATTTGTTCACATGTATTCTCCTGGATCTGTTTCTGACCTGAGCGAAACTGATAGTAATGTTGACAGCTTTATGAGGGGGAACAGTATTCACTGTACCCAGACTGCACATCTTAGTTTTCCAAACCTCATGTATAGCTGTAAACATGCAGATCTGCTTTCTCTGGAGGTCTCCAGCTCTACATTATTAACTAACTCCAAGTGACTATTTCTACTGGATTCCTTCAGAAAACCAATCAAGACATGAAAACACATACAGTGTGGATTCACCTATTAATGTGCTTTTCTGGGGAACACAGTGCCAAATTATTTGCGGAAAATGTGCCTATTTTAGGAATTTTTGTAATGTTTATCAACATTTTTCAAAAGAAAATACAGCTCAGGAAGCTGAAGTAAATTCAACAGTTTTCTGTTTCTGAGATCAAGAAATGGCATATCCATAGGCATAGGAATGATGGTAGCATTGTGTCCTTCATCAAGTCACTTGATCTGCTTCGCCTACTAGAGGTGACCTCTGGTGGTCAGAGGGTCACCAGAGGTCACCACTAGCACCAATGCATGGTAGCTTTGCTCTGTCAGGCTGCCCAGCACAGCTGTTGATTCTTTCCAGTAGTTTGCCACCATCAGCGTGTGAATGTAGTGTGAAGTTCTTTGGGGTCCCCTGGACTTCATAAAGGACTATACAGATACAGACCATTTGCCAAGCAGTCAATGAGGAATTTGCACCATTTACATTCCTTGCCTTTGATTGACTGTACCCTGAAGAACGGAGATAAGGAAAACTGCAGATATAAGATTTACACTCTGTATTGGTGAATATTAATGTATATCTGGTCTTTGAACAATTAAAAAATGCAGTTATAAGCGACTCTAGAAAGGGTCTCAAGTATCCATGGATTTTAGCTATTCATGAGTGACGGTGGTCCCTAACTCCCGTAAACACCAGGGGTCCACTGTTCTGTGTTAAAAGGATTGAAATTTGAACTGGATAATGGGTAAAAAATTGTGAATAGTTTTTCAACTTGTAGGTTTTTTTCACAAAATAACTCACCCGCAGGCTCATCAGAGGAGTAAGTAACCATAAAGCCACCACTGGAAACAGAAGCATCGGTGCGAAATACAATAGCCATGGTGTTGCCAGAAGAGTGAACCTGAGTGCCTGGTGCGACTGTACCACAGAATCGATGGAGGCGAGGAGCATCAGCAGCCAACCCATTAAATATCTGTAAGAGATAGGACTCTGATAAAGAAGACATTTATTTTCTAGTACTTGAGTGAAACAAACATTTTTGCTGCACAAACCAGCACAAATATAGTACAAAAGTTTGACACCAATTTTGTCTGATTAGAAGGTCTTCAGTTATTGTCATTTTTAGGTGTGGACCAAGTCTTTACCACAGGAAATAATTAGAGAGAATGAGGCTTTCCTCTTGAATCAAAAGCAGAGTACAAAAGGCAAAGCACTCGATTTATGCCTCGATTTATCTCATGATTGTAAGTTTTACTTACAATCATGAGATATGAACCAAAACTGAAACAAACATTCAGTACCAGTACTATTTTCTCCATTGTATGGCCAGGACTTGAGATGAGGAATTCTATCCCTACAGGTTGTTCAGTTCTAATTTTGGATAGTTTCAGTCAGTAAAGTCAATGTTTTGACAAATTACTCCATTAGATCAACAGAGGTCATGTGATTATGGGCTTGTACCCTGTAAACATGATGCAGATGAGAGGTGTGGCTTGTGCAGTAATTACTTGATCAATGTGCATAATTCATAAGAAATATGTAGATGCCCCCATAATTCTTATGTATTTAGCACTGAAACACAAAGTTGTTGGTCACCATACTCAACATATCTGATTCTGCTGATTACTTAGATCAGACCAATATAGGATGATAATGTGGTACCACTGTGTCCAATTAATACTTTTATCTTTTATCTAACCCCCTCAGAGGTTCTATGGGTTTATGACTAATCCACAAAATCAATCAGGTGTTTAATATAGGTAGGTCTACTTAAATCTCCTTTCCATGTAGGGTTGTGTAATTTTATTGATTCTACGATATTTATCGATACATTAAATCCTATTTTGAGTTTTATGTCAGATACACATGAATTAAATGACAGCTATCAAACATGACATTGTTTTACCCAGTTGCACATGGACATTAAAAATCACATGTAATCAAACAACCAGTTACAATTAATTAAATAATGAAATGAAATAGATAAATTACATTATCTAATAGGGAATAAGACAAAAAAGGTTCCTTTTTTGCAGGGTTTCCTGCAGTGTATTATAAGCGTGTGGCTCTGTCTTCCCTGTAAAGTTTATGTATGTGTTTGTTGGCCGGAGCGTCAGCGGTTAACAAACTAGCACTAACCTCATCATGCAGGTTCAGCCAAGTGAGGAGCTTTCGCACTTGCCTTATAGTCACACATCAAGCTGGTTTTATATTTTTAGTATTATTTTTCTGGTTACATGAAGCAGCAAACCGTATCAAATGCTTTGTCCACTTAGTCAGAGTTAATGAACGCGGCCTTGCAGAGATCTGAAAAACCCGTCCCTTAAAGCTCGGACATCAAAACAGTTTCTGTGATGCTTATTAAAACCTCAACAGACATGAAATGGAAGAGCTACTAACACCACATTAGCAGCATTTTGTTGCGCGTCTCTGGGCAGTGCAGCAGATTTAACTCATCATGCAGAGTCGGTCCAAGGCTGTCTGAGGCCTTGAGCAGGATTTGACTTAGAGGCCCCTCTTGCTGCTAAAACCATCAGCACCTCTAACAGCTTCTGTGTTAGATTTAATCTGGGAGATGGGGACTAGTTTAGTTAGCCAACCTAAAAAGCAATAAGTCATAATTGCAGTTTACTAATTTATATTTGTGAACAAACAGAGCTCAAACATTAAACTCACAGCATCAGAGTGTAGCTATGGTAACAAAACAATTTAAATATGAATATTGTTCTTTGAACTTTTACATAATAAACTTACCAGCTCCTTAAAACCTTATATTTACAATGTTAACATTTAAATATTTTAATTTATGTATGCTGAAACCATTAAATCAAATTTAGCAGCATTGATCATCTCAATAAACAAATGTTACATTTACGTATCTGTGGCCTGTGTTAAAATATTAGCCTATATGGGGCCCCTGCAGCCCTGGGGGGCCTGATGGAGCTGCTGACTTAATTTGGAATTGATATTCATTTTAATTCTATTTTTTGATTAGTTGTGGGTTTAAATAGCTTTTCACTGGTGATGTTTCCTGTAATGTATAATTACCCAGTAATATTTTTACATTTCCTGTCAACTTAACATCTCTTAATACAAAAACACAGTGAACCGCCGGTGGACCGCCTCAGCACTCTGACCGCCGGGCTTAGCAAGATTTATAGGGGAAACCCTGTTCTGCATAACTAAATACACAAAGCCACACGATTCATCTTTAAACAAAGCAAATGTATAACAAAAACAACATTTATTATACCATCAGTTCAATTAATTCAATCCAAGTCTGTGAAACAGTCACAAAATGTCACCAAAATCACTCTGTCCCTATAAAATGCCGTATGAGTCTCTAACACAGGCAAATAAGTCTCATCCCCATTCATTTATTTATTCAGCCTAGTGTTAGTTCACACACACACATACATTTCAACTTATCATTCAGAATAGTATGTCTGTACGCTTTGTTTGTGTGATATTTTAGTATGTGCAATTTTAGTCTTGTGTGTGCGAGAGACAAAAAAAATGCATGCACATGCAATATTTTATTACTCTAAATGTGCAATCTTAGTCTTTTATTTTTGCGTGTGAGAAAAGAAAATTGTATGTAGTGTTGTGATATTTTACTAGTGTACATGCGCAATTTTAATATTTTGTGTACGTGTATGAGTCTTTACTAATGTGTGAGAGACAAAACATAGTTTTTGTCCTAAACGGCCCCTCATAGCTACGATAGCTACGTGCTACTGGTAGTAATGTTTAACAGATGTAGCTTTGCTTCTGCTCCACCTGCAGTGAACTCTCACACCAAACGTCTGATAAAGCTGCAGCATGTAACTAAAACAAACAAACAAAAAGATTTTTGATATGTATTAAAACTTTCCCTATGTCCTAACATAAGACAGATAATCTCTGAAAAAAACAGATCTCCTCTGCCTCCTCTATTGTTCTGCAGAATTATTCAGCTCAGTCTGAAACAGCCAATCAGAGCCTGTGTTACTCAGCGAGCCATGGTCTGAGGAAGTTTTGATTTAGTAACACAGGATTGCTTATTTTGATGGAACCTGCATTTGACTCTGAATGAATGTTTCCTTTTTTCTTGACATTTTTTGATATAGGTAGTGTTGTGAGATTTATTTGACTCGTGTATAATTCATGGTGCTGAGAGCCTTACTTTTAAATATTATTTTACTGACTGCAGGTTTTTCAGTTGTTCTTTTGAACAAATAGCTGTACTATTGTGCATGTTTTATATCTAAATTAGGTGAATTTATTACCAGATCATTATTCCATTTTGCCAGATCACATAGTATCATTTATAGTATGTGATCCAGCCAATCATTATTTATAGTATAAATAAATAAATAAATATATATATATATATATATATATATATATATATATATATATATATATATATATATATATATATATATATATATATATATATATATATATATATATATATATATATATAAGTGTTAATTTTTTGCTTTAGATATAAATTTTATACCTAAAGCGAAACAGCCAATCCAGGTGATCAGCAATGATCGGTGATCGGCCTCATGCATGATCGGAATCGGCAGCTATCGGTCCGTCCGTCCGTCCTCAGTCTCTTGTTCATCTCTGATACACTTGACAACTACAGAGTCATCTGAGTATTTCTGTAGATGACAGAAGTCAGACTTGTGCTCAAAGTCTGAAGTGTACAGCGTGAAAAGGAATGGTCAGAGTATAGTCCCCTGTGGTGCTCCTGTGTTGCTGACCACAATCTATCACTCCACCATCGCCTCATCTATCACCTCACTGTCTATCACTGTTAATAGACAGTGAGGAGTTCAGTGTCTTCCCAAATAAATATATGATGCATGTCAAATTGGAACTGGAATTAAACTTGTTAACTTCCAATTGCCAGTCTCTTTCCTTTAGATTAACTGAGAATTAAAAATGTGAAAACTTACAGTACAGAAAACAGGCAAGATCCAAATGAGGGGAAAGGAACTCACATCAACATAGTCAAACACACAGGAAGTGCCAGAACCTTCCAGGCGCAGGTCATTAATGATGAGTGTAACCCTGCGGTTTGGTGCGACTACCAATTCCCAGCGACACACTCTGCTGTGAGGATATAAGTTTGGGTAATTGGGTGAAGTGATAGTACCAGATGGAGCGTTCAACTCTCCTCCACACGCTAGAAAAAAGGAAAAACAAATGGATACCTATTGTGAGATCAAATAATTCAACAAAATTTATTTTGATTGTCAGAAGTTAAATCTTTTTTGTCCAAGTTTATTTAATATC
Organism: Poecilia mexicana; assembly: GCF_051168715.1. Classification (NCBI taxonomy): domain Eukaryota; kingdom Metazoa; phylum Chordata; class Actinopteri; order Cyprinodontiformes; family Poeciliidae; genus Poecilia; species Poecilia mexicana. The sequence goes on along the minus strand of NW_028263389.1, from coordinate 25,547,110 downwards.
AGTTACTTCATGCACAGTCCATTTTCCTAGACATACCAATCACTAAAACATTTCACACTAGGGCTGTATTCACCCAGTCACACTTGCAAATGTGCACACATTCATACACTGATACACTAATCTATAGGCAACTTGAGTTAATGTATTTAGAAATGGCTCTCAGATGAAGCATTGTGTAGGATTGCTAAGCAGACTGAAGTTTTATAGCTCTTTTCCAGTTTGGGTGTTCACTGCCTTCTTTCCCACTCAAACTGTTTTATGCTAAAGCCACATTCACCCACTCATACTCACATTTATACACTGATCAGTAGGTGCATTGGGGTTAAAGCTGCAGTATGTAACTGTTTCTTTCCATATTTATAAAAACTGACACCATATCATGATAGTATGTTATGAGACATGTAATTGTGAAAAAAAATCAATTCCTTCACCTCCTCCTGGTTTTACAGTTAGGACTGCAAAAATGTACCACTCTGAGTCACAAACAGAGCAAGGAGTTTCTTTGCACTGTCAATCCTCCTCCAGCATACTGCTCAGTGTGTTAATGATGGAAAAATCGTTAACATACTGAAAACTGTTTATCCAACGTCATTGGTGGCCATGCTAAGATCACCTTAGTATTTGTGGCAGGCTAGGTCGTGTTGAGCAAGCTGTTGCTTAGCAAAGAACAAGCAGGAGGGAGAGAGCATGAGAGTGATTGACAGCATTTACAGCAATCCTTCTGAGTGAGTGGCGTATTTCTGCTGTTAGTACTGGGACCACTGGGAGAAGGCAGAAGAGCCCAATTTTTTCACATGTAATCTGTCTCATATTACGCTGTCACAAACGTACATACTGCAGCTTTATTTACCGTTGCACAGATCCACTTCAACTCCTTCTTTCCTTCCTCTCTCCTTCCCTCATCTGGAGTCGGGTTGCAAGGGTAGCCGCCTAAGTAGGGAGGCCCAGACAATCCTCTCCCCAGCCACTCAGGCCAGCTCCTCTGGGCGTTCCCAGGCCAGCCAAGAACCATAGTGCCTCCATTGTGCCCTCGGTTTTCCTCTGGGCCTCCTCCTGGTGAAATGTGCCCAGAACACCTCACCAGGGAGGTGTTGAGGAGGCATTCTAACTAGATGCCTGAGCTACCTCAACTGGCTCTTCTCGACATGGAGAAGCAGTAGTTTTGGAGAATTGAAAGGTTTCTATACTCAAATAAATAAGTAAAAGAAATAACGCACGGAGACGTAGTTCTTCTGCTTGGCCTCAGGCGAGCTCGGAGATTTAATACACACTCTGCCAAGGATTCCTCGTTACAGTTTCAACAGTTCAATACTCAAAAATCTTCCAAAATTTTCTCCGTATTCTTAACATCACCCTTTTTTATACAATCTCATCTTCACTGGTATAAGTTGGAAAGTTTCGACCAATGGGGTTGCTACCCTTGACTTACGTAAGGATTCTGGCAAGCCTTATACTAAGTGTGTTTTGGATGTCCTTTAGAAATATTCGGGACCTTATCTGCTCCATCTCAGAATTGCCGAGAAAGCCAATTCATCTCAAATTGTTGTTCTTATCTGTCCAAACAGCATTCCTTCCCAAGCCATATTTGGTTCCATTTGCGCTTTGCAAGCAAATGGAAGGAAGGGAGTCAGGTCCGTTTGACCTAGAGAGGTGCCAAAATCCTTTCCCATTTTTCCCACATTTTCCACACTTGGGGCAGGACATCTTCCTCAACCCGGAGCAGGCACTCTACCCTTCTCTGGGCACTCTGGAGGTGTCCAGTACCTCCAGTACCTCCTGTACTGTAGAACCTGTACTGGATTGTACTCAGTACTCCAGGGAGTACAATCTCCAGTACTCCCTGGAGCACTCTACCCTGCTCCTCAACCCGGAGCAGGGTAGAGTGGGTAGAGTTCACCCATGAAGCTGGAATCGAACCTACAACCTTCCAATCACAGGACAACTACTCTACCCACAGAGCCACAGTCACCCACAGTACTGTTTAAAAAGCCCATCTAGGGACAAGTGCTGCAAATTAGCTTACGCCATCAGCACCATGATACAAGCATGAGACTGCTGTTTTATTCAGTTTGCCTATGTGTGTCTGCCCCATTAAATAAAACTAATACAAAAACAGAATAAAGTGGTCCTACCTTCAACACTGGCTTCAAAAAACAGGCTGAATCCAGCTGCATTTCCACTGTTGTCACTCACAAATTTGACATAAGCAAAACTGTCTGATGTATCAACTGAAGCTGGAATATTGTTTCCACAATGTTGCCCCAGCAGACGTCCTGTGGAAATTATAAACTTGAATCTAAAGAATTCATACAATTTACATGAGTTCCAAATAGAATTAGATTTTTGTCCTCACCTGAAGCATTGTATTCTCTTATCTCCACATAGTCAGCAGCACATCCTGCACTGTCCTGCAGGCTCAGGTTCTTGTAGCTCAAGGTAAGGTAGTGTCCCGTGGGCCCTTCTAGGTACCATTCACAGTTGGAGTTTTTAGGATAGTTAGAACCAGGGAAGCCTGGACTATGGATTTCCCCTGTTTGACCTATGTAGGTGCCTCCACATGATGCTGCATTTAGAGATGGGAAATGCAAAATGAAAGTGAGCTCTGAAGTGTTGTTTAATTTTCGATAAAAATCATTATATCTTCTTTAGATCAATGCATATCTGGTTTGAATTTAAAAATGATGGACATTTTCCGTCCTACCACCCCAACCTTTGTCTAGTATGCCTTAAATGATAAAGACAGTAGTAAGTAGTCTAAAATAGCTAGCTACCTGTCCACCAATTACAAACTACAATCAGCTGCTCAGAATCTGATAGGCCTACCTTTGTTGACACTGAAATATATATATATATATATATATATATATATATATATATATATATATATATATATATATATATATATATATATATATATATATAGGTCATGTCACATGACCTAGTCCAAGATTAAAGGTAACTGTACTTTTTCTTTCTCTCACTGAATCATTTTTGTGTCTGTTGAGTTTTTGTTTGTCCTCTATGCTGAAGTTGTTGAATGCAACACTCATGGTTACTGGAACAACTACATTTTGGTTGTTGGTGAACATTAGTTTTTCAGAGCTTATCGACTAACCTATGGAATATTTTGCTTTGAATCCTCTGTGTGTTACACTCCTGTCAGTCCGAAACCTGAGCAACATGGAAGAGCCTTTTGAATGTTGTGTAGATGGTCTAGTGTTTCCACACAGCCGAGAAATTAGGTCTGAATTCAATGATGAGCCATCTCGAAGTTCCAAATAATCAAAGCTACAGCTGTAGAAAAACACAAAGAAAAAAGCAAAGATAAAATCACATACAAACAAAGATATACAAGTGCTGCCTTGTTAGTTTGCCTGGCCCATGTACCAAAGACATACAGCGTTGTTTTATACCTAAACCAGTGACGTGCGGTCAGGGAAGGCAGGTGAGGCAGAGCCATCAAAGAATAATATATAATGATATGACAATTTATATTGCTACTTTCACCCTGTGGTTTGTACTATGAAGAATTTATTTTTCATTTAGCTAAACCAATTTTGAATATTGTTTCTTCAAAATCTCTGAATTTTCGCATTTTCCTATTTAAATGCTTGGAAGCGAAGCCGGTGAGGCAGCAGGAAGCTGAGCCTCACCTTGATTGCGCCACTCGATGAGAGCATGCTCCTCCTGTCTGTACCTCACCAATGAAATGGTTAAATATTTAATATATGAACTGATTTTCCATAATTCAGCTTATGTATATAATATACAGTGTATTTTGTAACCAACTACGTGTATTGTTAAGAAAATAAATTTAAAATATGCTAGTTTTAAAACTTAACCACATGTACAATATTATATAAAATTAACAGCGCTTTAAAATAAGAAAATTTGGTTGTAAATTGCCTCCATGGTCCAGTGGGCATTTCATTTGTACGATGTTTATATTAAATATAACACTATAAGTTGAATTAAAATAGTTTAGTTTTTAAAATAGTTATAGAGAACTAAAAACTAAACTATTTTACACACAGTTCTTAACCTCTCTGTGGACTGAGCAGGCATCCACAGGGGGTTGTGGCTGTTTGTGTGAGTTTAACCTTTTGACCATCTTGATAAGATTTAAACAGCTGGTGCAAAACTGAATGCAACATAGAATGTCTGTAAAACACATAATCTAATTTGTAATCTCTCCTAGTTATTAACAACATGTCTTGATTGAAACAGCCTAATTATAGTTTTCAGATTAATAACTTATTCCAGAGGTTCCCAAATAACCTCTGGTTATGTGGGGCACGCCCCCTAGGGGTGACGCCGTGCCATTGCAGGGGGGGGGGAGAAACCGTCTGGATGAAAACAAAAACAAAAAAAACAAAGAACATGAACGCTGTATGCGCTGGGTTTTTACCTTAGAATGGCCAACTCTCTGTTATTCCTGTCAATTTGATACAGTAGAGGCTTCCGCACTTCCCATATTTGTGTCCTCTGTCACTTTTATCAGTAATTAAAACCGTTTAATCCGTTGTTAACATATCGTAACCTGTTTTTCCGAGCCGCCTTTAAACGCAACATGAGCGCTACGACGCTCGCGCTGGGATTACACCTGTGAAGGAGACCTGCTGCTGGGCGGAGCTACAGGTGTGTTAGAATCACGGCAGCAAAGCAGCAAAACGCAAAGAACTTTTCACAGTTTTTCCCCCAAAATAAGACTGTTGAGTAAAGCTGTTGGATGCAGGTAAAGTTAGCTAAAAGATGACTAGTTAGCTAATATCAATACATCCATAGACATGAATACTAGACGCCTCACTGAGCGCTGAGTCCTACATTACGTCACCTGTTCTGTGTGGACTTATTTCAACCGTTTTACGAAACAAACTGGATTCATTGGCTTTACCTTCCCCAGGTAAGGATGAAAGATCAGAATTACTTGACTTTGCAGCCAGAAATTCGCTTCTAAACAACCGGAAAATATTTCCTATGTAGCTAAATTGGCCCGAAATAACCGCTGATTGTTAGCTTAGCAGCTAACGTTTTCACACTTTTTCTAATGAGAGAGAGGTGATGAAAAACTGCTGTTAGAGGAGAAGTTCATTAAAAACCAGAGGATTTAGTGAGGAAAGATCAGCTGCTGTTCTTCAGTCTGTTTCTGGCTCAGCTTCATCATGTCGGTATTTAGCTATAAAGATGCTACGAGTCAGAGCCCAACATGCTGAAAATGTCTTTTACACTTTTGGTTCATTTCTCTTTTATCCTTGGCTTCAGCCTGTGAACCAGGTCGTCTCAGAAGTCTTTGAGTTCTCCCTGTGTGACCAGCAGACTGAAGCCCTGCCTGTGACCAGTGCTCCCAGTTTAATAAATGTTTTATTCTTTCACTTTTTGTGTATTTTTAAATATCTCAATCTGAAGTATTAGTGTATTAATGTAGCTTATATAATGAAATAAAAATAATTTACTCTGTTAGAATTATTTTCACTCTTTGCTGTCAATAGCAGAGTTGACATACTGTAATAAATATTTTTTCTCCAGAAAAAAGTAAGAAAAATATGTAGTTTAATGATTGACAATGACTGATTGATAAATCAAAAGTCATTTCTCAATAATGTATAAAAAATAAATACAAGAAAATAATTTTCTTGTCTTAAAATGTTAAATGTACATTAAATTATGTAATTATGTAAATATGTCCTTTAATTAAACACTGTAAAAGTAATATTCTGTCACAAAACAGCAGCAACACCAGTTAAAATGCACAATTGTTCTTTGGAGGATTAATATTTTGGATTTATGTACCTTGTATGTTCTTCCCCTATGAAAGCAAGTATCTTTGGATGGAACTAGATCATATCCATGATGAGAAGAAGCTGGTCATTTTATTTTTCTTTTATTTGTTTACAGAAAAGTTATTGTTAATCTGTGAACCCAGAGGCTTGTATGAACCCTTCTGTTCCTCTCACAAAAACATCATTAACTCCCATGTGGTCTCATTTTATCAGAGTAGGTGTTCCTGTCTTTCCCTCTTGTGTTTGAGCAGATGATTAACGTATGTCATAAAAATTATCAGAATAATTTCTATCAAATAAAAACATTGTGCTCTTTATTCAGAAATGCCCCAAAGCAATTAAATAATCACATCAAAAGTTAGAAACTCTGTCTTTAGTGTTTTCTCTGATTACCAAATATATTAATGTGTGTGAGAAAATGTGTCAATGGCAGGAATTAACTTAAAATACTTTGTAGAACGGCACTTTCTGAAGTTCGGTCCATTTACTTGTATTAGCTTACTGGCACATATTCCACATTCAATGTGGCGGACGCTGTTGCGTATCGCAGCAACGGGCCGACCCGCCCCATGAGGCATCTACATATTTATGTCTATGAATACATCACCTTACGCTTGTTAACAAGTAGCTTGTAGGCTACTGGTGTTGTTGTCTATGTTCAGCTACGATTCATTTTGCCCCCATGTTCATCTTGAGCCGGGGCTGAGTATAACAGGGAATCCCCAAGAACTCACTCCCCACCCCCTTTCCTCACACACATCGTTCAACCAGACAGCTATTTGTAAGCCATAGGGGAGGAGCGGGGGGGGGGGCAGGAGAAAAAGTTTGGGAACCACTGACTTATTCTGCCCTATTTACCTTTATGTTGCCTGTAGTTACAGCAGATTGCCTGCTAAAGCTTTTGATCTGGCTTTTGTCTGTGTGGGAAACAATCAGGAGAAGTTCCAGCTTTCACACTGATCTGTGAAAAGCCATAAAACAGGATGAGTTCAACCAGTGGAGGAGAAGCTCTGCTTCCACTTTGTTTAGATAAAGGAGACAACTGATGTTTGATCTTGAAAACAAATCGTACAGAGTTTCTAACTTTTAAGAGGTGTTTCTGTTTTACTGATATGACCTTTCATATTTAAAAGAGAAGACATTTCAGTTTTAATGAAATATAAAACTCGTTATAACAAGACAACAATCTCGCTTAAATAAAATACTGCTCCTGAATTTCTGTCTGAGCTCTGGCGGTTGAACGCCTCCACAATAAACCTCATATATTTGTTTGATTTAATTCACTTTGAGATACAGTAAAAGAATTACATTTATATTAAGGAATATATGGTGAGGTTATTAAAAATGATTCTGTGAAGGCCTTTCTTTATTTTTACATGTGTACAATACAGTATAAAATAGAAGTTATTATATTGCAATGGCCATATTAGAAAGTGAAAAGGAAACAGCAAATATACCTGGCTGTGGGTTCAATGTAGAAATCTTCCTCAAAGTCAATTTGGACAGCTTCTCCATTGGGTACGGTTATCACCCATGTACAGTCAATGTTCTGGGGGTAATTCTGTGGATAGTTTGGTGATGTGATGTAGCCGGGTGGGTCATTATCCGTCAGCGTGACGGAGCCTCCGCATGCTGTGGGAAAATTACTTAGGTCACAACAAAAATAAGAAAATGTAATCCATCTGTTATACACCAAAACCAGGAGACACCAGTTCTATTTTGCCAAAGTATTTTGAGGTAATAATTAATACTCTGGTCATACCAAGCTAGCAAATTTCAAATATCTAGCAATAGCAAAAATAAACAAACAAAAAATATTATTCTAAGCTTACTTTGATATTTTTTGTGGTATTTTTCAAAGGAAGAAAAATCGTTCTGAACACAAATTGTGTTGCAATGTTTCTGAGCTCTGGTCATCAGGAAAAACTGGCCTGCATGTTATAGATGTGTCTCTGTTCCAGATCACCTGATTCAAATGATTGCATGATCTCCTCTGCATGTCATCAAATGCTGCAGGACCCTGTTAATCACCCACTGATTCCAGTCAGGAGTGTGGCAGAAGGGAAACTCCTAGATGTGACGCTGTTTTCACTGGTCTGACTGGTGTTTTGTTTATTTAGTAACCAGTTTGTACTTTAATTTGATCAGAACTAGGAACAGCATTGTCATGAACTGGGTGAATGAAACAGAAGAGTTAGTTATACTTGTATTTATTTCTAATAATAATGATAATGATAATAATTCAACAACAAAAATAAATAAATAAATCAGTTCAAAAGACATAATAGAAAAAAATAATAATGACACTTCAGAGAAATAACAGGTCTCCTGAGTTGAGTCTAAAGGTGAGGGGAGATTATTGGGTTTTTTTCCTATAGTGTTCCTGTGAGTTTGGTTCACTTTCTAACGGCCACGTGGTGTGTGGAAAAAAAAGTTGACCGTCAAGTAGTAAATTGTTTAAGAAGGTTGATGCCCTGCGACAGACTGGCGACCTGTCCAGGGTGACCCCACCTCTCACCTGGAACGTTAGCTGGAGAGGCACCAGCACCTCCCAACCCCACTATGGGACAAGGAAGGAAAGCAGGATGGATGGATGGATGGATGGATGGATGGATGGATGGATGGATGGATGGATGGATGGATGGATGGATGGATGGATGGATGGATGGATGGATGGATGGATGGAAAGTTACCAGCTGCCAACCGGACCACAGCTTGCTGAGCGCAACAGCAGGAGGGAAATAACATCAGCGGTGCTATTATAAATATGACATCTCATCACATCCTAGTTAATAGAATAACTCACTGCAAGCTTCATGCAATAGTCAAGTCATATTTGTAGGCTTCAGGTAGTTTTATGAACAACAGACGCCAACAGCCACAGTGAGCAGCAGCACTGGAAAAACTCAGAAACACCCATGAAGATCCCAGAATTTAAAGAGAAGGCGGTTTGGTCATGGCGGTCCCATGAGTTACATAAAACATGCAGGACAGGGGTTTCTGAGGACTGGAACGGAGAACCACTGCTCTAGGGTATACCCTCTGTCAAATATAGGGTTTAAGTGTAGAAATGACCTGATCTAAAGAAATCAGTTTCAAACTTTTTTCAAATTGGACATTAAGTTTAAGAAACCATGCTCCACTGATTTCACCATGTTATCACTCATAAAGCTGCTTTTACTATAGGCTAAATCCTTTGGTGTCTGTGCTCCGAGTTCAGTTCAATCAAATATCTTCATTCTTCAATTTTCTCATACTGTATCTGCCAACCATTACTGTAAATAACCTTAACTGTAATGAACAGAAGTGGTTGAATAGCTGGAGGTAAAAATTTATAATTGTTTTTTGTCAAATCCTCAACACGCTGAAGTATGTGTGTTTAACTGGCGATCTACAATATTTGAAAGTGGCATTTTGTTTTAATAACTACCCATTCATGGTAAAATAGAATTAAGTACATTCTATTTTAGCACAATGTATTATTAAAAAAGACCTAACCTATTCATAGTTATTCTCTTTCTTACTTATCAAAAAAGAACAACAGATTCTACCTTCATTATGGGCTTCAAAAATCAACTTAAAGCCGCTGGCCTCGTTACTTGAATCAGTTACAAAGTGAATATGGAGGTGGTTGTCTGTAGTTTGGAGGATGGAAGGAGGACTGGAACCACAGATACGACCTCCTAGAATTGGAGACGACCCATCTGGACCATTTCTGAGCTGTAGAAACAACAGGGAGTAAATATATATCTGTGACCTCAGTGAGAGCTCTTAGAGCTCAGAAATAAAGTAATTAGTTAGGTAAGGAAGTAAAGAAGAAGACATAGCCTACTATCTTAGCTAGCTAACTTTCTAAAACACTGAATTTTGGGTTTTCATTGTCCGTTAGCCATCATCATTAAAGCTTTGAAATGTTTCGCTGTCTGAGTAAGCAATCTATTACACTGGTGCTGGTCATAAAATTGGAATATCATGAAAAAGGTTGATTTATGTCAGTAATTCCATTCAAAAAGTGAAACCTGTATATTATATTAATCCAGTGGTGCCCAAAGTCGGTCCTGGAGGGCCAGCATCCTGGATGTTTTAGTTCCCTCCCTGGAGAACATTGACCTCCTCAGCAGGTCAGTGTTTTCCTTAGACCGGTGGTTCTTAACTTGGGTTTGATCGAACCCCAGAGGTTCGATGAGTCGGTCTCAGGGGTTCGGCAGAGCCTCTGCCGCGGAGGTAAAGAGACACTTGTGTAAAGTCGTGATGACGCCCCGCTTTGCCATCACTTGCTGCAGAGGATCATGTTACATTGCTGAGCCAATCAGAGCTGCGGAGGAGAACTGATTGGAGGAGCTCCACTCAGCGTGGATTTGAACTTGTGAAAAATATGAACATGAAAAGTATGAGCACGTACAATAATCAGTACTTAGTTAGGGTTCCTTTTGTCCAGATTACTGCAGCAAAGCAGTGTGACATGAATCTGATCAGTCTGTGGCCCTGTTCAGGTGTTAGGAGAGTCCAGGTGACCTTCAGCTCTTCTGAATTGTTGGGTCTGGTGTATTGTGTCTTTCTCTTCACAATGCCTCAGAGATTTTCTATGGAGTTAGGGTTGGGTGAGTTTGTTGGCCAATTAAGATTCACAAAGCCACAGTGGTGGTACTTAAGTGCATTTTACTTAAGCAGATTTAATTATGTGTACTTTCAACTTTTACTCCACTACATTTTTCAATAAGTATCTGTACTTTCTACTTCTACTTCAGATTGGGGGCAGGATCTTGTGTGCTTGACCTCACGATGTAATACATCTTCAAAGTGTAGCCCCCCCCCCCCCCCCCCTTCTGAAAGCTAAACTCTGGGCCTGGCAAATTTAAAAAAAAAATCAGAAAGGTGGGTGGAGCCAAGAGAAACGCCAAATGTAGGAATGAGCTGAGGTGGGGTTGTGATCACGATGAAAGAAGCGCTGTTGTCAACCTTTTGACCTGGCCACTATATTTATTAATTTTTCAGACTCCTCTAGTGATTAAATCTAGCAACTTTTCCTGTGTTGTTGAAGACTTTTATGGTGACAGCGTTCTGCCTGTCTGTCCCAAGCGAGCAGCGAGAAGCGGCCATTAGACTTTCTCGATTCCTCAGCACTGCAGTCATTTCTTCAACACCATATCTTCACCAATGTCAGAGCAGAGAAGACGAATTCCACTCCATATCCAACCCATAACACGGTTATTTATTCATAATAAATGTGTTATTTATAATAAACATATAACACATTTGTAAGGCTGAGTAACGCTTTACAAATGCTGACAACTGCTGACTCGCCACTGAGTGAGCGGGGGCAGAAAGAGCAGCTGGTGTTCCCAGCTGTGTCCAGTTCCCTGATTACCTTCCCTGTGTATTTTTAACCACCTGTTGTCTCTGTCCTTCGCTGGATCCTCGTCGTGTTACGTCGTATGTCACCGTGTTGTTAGTCTGCTCTCTGGTTTCTGTTCTGGGATTAATCATTAAATCATCACTTACATCATGTCTACCTGGGCCTGCCAGCGTCTTCCTCACCATTCACAACCACAAATCATGACAGGCTGTTATGTGCACATTCTAATTATTTTTGTCTATTTTTCTAGATTGTTTTGTTTATAGACTTTAGTTGAAGGACTTTCTGTTTTTTCTTAATATTTTGGAGTTTGGATAACTTCTTATTTTTGGTAATTAATTTGATTACATTCAGTGGTGGCTGTTGGTCCACTTATAAATAGGCTGGGTCTGGACATATGTGAGACCCGCCCTTCCGCTCGCTCCACCACCACTGGGGATGTCCTGACTCCTGACTCAGTGCACACGTCTCCAGTGGCTGTAGGCCGCAGCTGACATTTCCAATCTGCCATGCAGTAGTTCTGTTAGCCTTTGTTTGTTTGCTTTTTCGTTGTGATTTTAGCCTGGTGGGACCGGTTGTCCTGTTTTCGATCTTTCTTTTGCAGTAGATTCTTTTAGTCCAGTACTACTATGTGCTTTGACAGCCCTGTGTAGGGTCGGCCCCCTGCTGCACCGTTTTGTTCTTTTTGATCGGCTCACCAGGTCCAACTTTCTGTTAATACTTTTGGGGTTTTGTTTTTCTTTTTTTTGGGACACGGAGGACTGAAGGTATTTAACTCTCTCTTTTTTCTTCACAGAAAATCAAAGCAGCTGAACCAAAAGAAAAGCTGAAGAGAGTTTTAAAATAAAATTATTTTTGAACCCTCATTCTTGCCTCCGTGTCCTCAAATATGCTGTGCCCTTTTTGGACGTAACAATGGCCCTGAATTTACTTGCAAATATCAAAATGACTAGAATCACCCTCCTCTAGCAGGAAGGCAGCTTTTGTACTCAAAGTGAGGAAGTTGTACCAAGCTGTACCGCTGCAACCAATAGCAAAATGAAACTGCCCAAAAACTGTTTGACCAGAGAGGCCAGCAGTGAAATGGATTTAAGCAAAGTAATGCAGAACTAAAAGAACTGCACAAAAATGTCAAATTCACATAGAAACATTAAGTTACAACCCTAATTCACCTGTTTAGGTTATCATCATGAAAAAATTTGATTTGGGGCTGAATTTCACTTTAAGTTTACCTGGAGGTAGTCTCCTGAGCTACAGTCAGTGCCGTAGCCCTGAATCTGGAAGGGATTTTGGAATAACACTGAAACCCGAAATCCTGGTGTAACCATCACATGCCAACTGCAATTTAATCCAGGCAAGTAGTTCTGAGGGTAGTGAGGACTGCTCAGAACACCTCTGTCTGCATGCAGCAGGCCACCACAACCTGAACACACAAAGAACATCTTCATTAAAATGGATATCCTGCTGCAGAGTCACAGCAACATTGTTGCCTAAAAATGTGAGACACTCAAATCTCATGACATATGCTAATGCTATGAACATTAAAAATGGGTAAAATACTGAATGCAACATGTGGTGAAGAAAATGATGTCTGTCCTCAGAGGTCCACTGATTAATCAGCATCTCCTAAATGTTACTGTCAAAAAAACAAACATGAAGAGCAGTGGAAGCTTCTTTTGATTCACCAGTTTTAACACCTCAGCCACAATTAGATATGAATTGAACATGAATTTACATTAACATACAAATATTTAAACAGTGAAAAAAAATCTTATGCTTGACATGAAAAAATAAATACACTAAAAAGGTAGCCCAACATTCTGTTGTCTCAATACAATAAAGAATGAAGAAAAATGTAATATACAAAAATGTAAAGTCAGAATAAAGAAAATATGTATTTGTTATTGTGCAGAACCTTTGGAGAAGGAGGCATTAAAGCCTTGGCCACTGACATGGCTGTCAGACGAGAAGTGAAGGAACATTGAGTCTCCTGTCGAGTGTATGGAGCCTGGAGGTTCCCTACCACACACAGTGGCCAGCACAGGGGACAGGCTGGTTGGACCTGTTAATCATAAAGCAGAACACTTCATTACAAACTGATGGGTCTGATACATAACCAAAGAAGGCTTAGGACTTTGAACTTTCTTTTGGCTCAAATGAAAGTTATTATATACCACATTAATGCACCAGACTTCAAAAACAAATTCATCTTTGTTTCACTCAGGCGTTTGCAAACTTTCCAATCTAATAAGGATTCTTACCCTCAGTCAGAGGGCCCTGTGGCGTGGGAGGTCAGACTGCTCCAGGAGCTACGATACAGTTGATTGTCACCATCAACGTGTGTGTGTGTGTGTGTGTGTGTGCGTGTGTGTGTGTGTGTGTGCGTGTGTGTGGGTGTGTGTGCGTGTGTGTGTGTGTGTGTGTGTGTGTGTGTGTGTGTGTGTGTGTGTGTGTGTGCGTGTGTGTGTGTGTGTGTGTGTGTGTGTGTGTGTGTGTGGGTGTGCGTGTGTGTGTGTGTGCGTGTGGGTGTGTGTGTGTGTGTGTGTGTGTGTGTGTGTGTGTGTGTGTGTGAATGACTGTGGTGTATGAAGCTTGTTGTTATTTTCAAAGAGCCAACATTTTATTTAAATCCTTTGGTTTTATATAAAATAAAAACTAACATATGACATTTTGAAAACAAAGATGGATACAGCGATTTCTATGGAATGAATATATTTATTTATTTTTTTAATCAACTGGCCAGTTACAAATAACCATTGTGTGAGTTCAGCCAGCTCCAGACCCCTGATTTAACTAATGTTAAAAATGTTGGAATCTGTTTGCATTTGGTATTGAATTTGAATAATTTATATGTTAAAACTGGAGAACTAACAAATGGTGTACAGTGTGGAACCTCTGAAAACTGTCAGGATTCTGGGTTTTGGATTGGAGATTTGTTTTTTGGGTGTTTCTTCTTCATTTTCCTTCTTTCCTTTCAGGGTTATAGTTTCATTATTTGAGGTAACTTATTTTGGTTAGATTTGTATTATTCTTATTTTCCTTATTTTGGTCCCTCATAGTGTTTCTAGTTATGTTTATTTCTTGGTTATTTCGTTATCTGAGGTTCAGTTGTTCCTATTTGCCTGAATGATGTCTATCTTTCTTTAGTGATTCTAGTTAGTTTATTTCTTTGTTTAGTCCTTCGTGGTGCTCTAGCTCTGTGTATCTTAGTTCTTATTATTTTTAGATCAGTCTGTTTTGGTTCTTTCATATCTTTGTCTCTTTCTAGTTTGTCATATTTTTTTTTATTACTGTTAGAATTATCTCCAACTCCCTTATGTTACTTCCCTCACACTTTTGTGTTCCCCTGTATATTTATATAGCTTCCCTGCCCCTCAGCCTGGCTCCTGCTTACCATTCTCACCTTCAATCAATTAGCTCACCAGCCTAGATTTTATCTAGCTCTCTACCTACCGGTATTTAAGCCTCTCATTCTCTCCCACTACTCATCAGATCCTTATGTCTCGTCTTCTCAGTCCTCTGTGCGTCCCTGTTTCTACCCCTTGTTTCCTTGCTGGATGTTCTTTGGGGTCATTTTTTGCTGCTACCTTGTATCTTCTATTTTTTTTTTGTAAGTGTTCAGCATTTTTTCATTAAATCATCTAACTCAGTTGCTGCCTCCACCTCTCTGCATTTGGGTCCACATGAATAATGTTGACCAACATCTGCTCTGTTCCTCCATCAGCTGTTCTGGCAGCTGAAGGAGGAACAGCTCATCCTGCTCTCTCTCATCCTTATTAATAACTTTGCCTGTGAGTTATTTCTAAAGTCACAGGTTTTATAGTTATTTTTACACTATTGACATCATAACTGGATTACTTCAAATCTAAGGACTGGGAGATTTTCACACTTTTATTTTTACCTTACTTTTCTTCACCTCTAAGTTGAACCAGGGCAAAATGCCTCCGGCCGACCTCAGGGGCATTAGCAGTATTATACAACGACTTCAGTCTATAGAAATGAAGATTCAATGGCTGGAGCTGAACTTTGAGATCAACGCTACCTGTGGAAATGAAACAACTCTTCTTCAAATCAACAGAGAGGTTGTACGTCCCGCACCAAGCAGCTCACCCTGGAATACTCAGGGTGCCAAGCTGAAACAAAAGTCTCACACTGCGGATCCCATGAGACGACTAACAGGGAGAACCCCTCACCTGGACGAATCAGCGTGGCCGGCTCTGAGCCGAAACCCACCTTCAACTTCAACACCTGCTCTGCTAAAGAAAAATAAACAAGCAGCTGGAACCAAAACGGCTCCACTGACCCCGCTACCAAGGACAAAGCCATCAGCCCAAGCCTCAAAACATTCTGACTCAAATGGGAATCCCACTGAAAAACAGATTTTCTGCACATCATCAGCCTCACCTGAAACTTCACCTTCAAACATCAGCAATGAGGCTAGACCAACACATCCACCCCCAAAGCTCCAAAGGACAAAGCAACCACCAGGAAAATGAAAGGTATGCCAAAAGTGCTTATTGTTGAAGATGAGGCAGTAAATGGAATCAGCCACGTTTGCAATCCCAAGAAAATGAGAGTGATTTCTTTTCCTGGTGACACTGTATCTGATTTACTCTCTCTAACCACTGATCAGCCAAATATTGAGACTTTAGTTGTGCATGTTGGAGCCAACGATCTGGCAAAGCAAAAATCGGAGATTCTGAAAAAGGACTTTAATATTCTTCTGAACACTATGGGAAAATTAAAAATGAAGTTATTTCTCAGTGGTCCGATTCCATCACCTCAATGTGGAGACGAAAAACACTCCAGGCTGCTCATGATAAATGGCTGATTAAAGCTCTACCAGCTCAGTGACCTTCATCGATAACCTCTGGATCTACTGGCAGCGCTTTCACCTCTTGGAAGAGGCGGACACAATCTTAACAAACATGGGATAAAACTGCTCACTGCAAACATTTTACATTTTATCAACAAGGACAACAATGTGATCATCGCTTCAGAAGAACAGGCTCAAGGATGTCTGACTAGGATGGAACCCTCCGTGTATCAGGAGCAAACTATTCCAAAACAAGCTGATAAAACATCGACTGGGGACAGAGTGACTGGTTTCCCCCCTCCTCCCCCACCCTCCTCCACTCATTCACTGCATGCACAAGATACCTATGAAGAAATGTCTTCTGGACCAGAGTTTCTCAAATTTACAGATGGAATGGATCAACAGATTCTCCTTGGCACGTCTCTCCTTAGTGTTCATGTAGCAGACCTCACTTCATTTAAGCCACCTGCCTCTGACCTCCCAGAGGATCCAGCACTCTGCGTTTCTGAGGTCTGAGACCGGGGTCCAGATATTATCTTTACACCTGTCTTCCTCCAGAATGTGTCTGGCCCCCCGGCACTGCAAAACAGGACATTACCTGTCCAGATCACTACAAGAAAAGTTACAAAAAACAGAAATACAAAATACAGCAGTCTTTAATTCAAACCTCAGACTGAAGAACTTTCAGCCTCCAAGTCACTTAAACTGGCTCTTTTAAATACCAGATCTCTCTGTGCTAAAGCTCTATTAATTAATGATTTCATCACTGAGCATAATATTGATGTTGTGTTTCTGACAGAAACATGGTTGAATGACAATAATGAACCAATCGTACTAATTGCATCAGTGCCTCCTAACTACAATTTTTTAAGTGAGAATAGAAAACATAAAAAAGGAGGAGGCGTGGCTTCAATATTTAAGAATATCATAAATTGTAGTAAAACTTCTTTGGGTCATTTCACCTCTTTTGAGGTGAAATGACCTACTCTTCTTCCTTGTCCTTAAGCTGTAGTGATGTAGATGAGTTGGTAGATGATTTTCAGTCTAAAGTTTCGGATATCATTGATTACATTGCCCCCATTAAAGTGCAGGTTGTGTCTGGTAGGAAGAAATCTCCATGGAGAAATGCACAAACAGTTCAATCTGCTAGATAACTCTGCCGTTGGGCTGAACGGAGATGGCATCAAACTCAACTTCATGTTTAATATGTAATCTTTCTTTATAGATTTCATATCACTCAACACTAAAATATGCAAGGGAGACTCTTTGCAGACGTCATAAACAAAAACATTAACAATGCTCGAGCTTTATTTGCAACAGCTGACAGGCTCACAAACCCTCCTATGATGTCACCACCTGAACTCCAATCTAATCTAAAATCCACTCTAAAAGCAGTACCAATGCTGTGCCCAAACAAAACAAATACAGGAAAAATGACCCAGTTTCAGCTACTTCATTATAAAACCCTAGAAGAAATTATAAGTCAATTAAGCTCCAGTTCCTTCTGTCTGGATGTTCTACCCTCACATTTCTTTAAGAAAGTCGTGCCTGTCATTAATGATCTGATCCAAATAGTAAACTCATCGCTCTCATCAGGTGACCTCCCATTCGTCAGCAAAATTATTGAAAAAGCAGTTTAAACAATTAAATAGCTTCCTAACGATAACAAACCGCTTTGACTCCTTCTAGTCTGGTTTCCGATCTCACCACAGCACGGAGACTGGCCTAGTCAAAGTGTTCAATGATATCCATGTAAGTACAGACTGTGGGAGAACCACAGTGCTGGTTCTGTTGGACCTCAGTGCAGCTTTTGACACTGTTGACCATGACATTTTACTGAATCGACTGGAGAGTTGGGTCGGACTCTCCGGTCGATTGGTCCGGTGTCTTGAATCTTACATAAAGAACAAGGTTTTCTTAGTTTCAATTGGAAACTTCTCATCAAAGAGGTCAAAGGTCACATGTGGGGTACCCCAAGGTTCAATCCTAGGACCCCTCCTATTCAATATCTATATGCTCCCACTGGCTCAGGTTATAACAGGAAATAAGATCAGCTACCATAACTATGCAGATGATACACAGCTCTACATCACAATGTCACCAGGTGACCTTTGACCCCATCCAATCACTGAATAGATGCTTAGAACAGATAAATATGTGGATGTGCCAAAACTTTCTCCAGCTGAACAGAAACAAAACTGAAGTTATTATCTTTGGACCTAAAGAGGAGCGAACTAGAATCAATGCTCAGCTTCAGTTATTACAACTAAGACCAGCGATCAGCCCGAAACCTGGGAGTAGTGATGGACTCTGACCTGAACCTTCAGAGCCACATTAAGACAGTCACAAAGTCGGCCTTCTATCACCTGAAGAACATCTTCAGGATTAGAGGACTGATGTCTCAGTGAGATCTAGAGAAACTCATCCATGCGTTTATCTTCAGCCACATTGATTACTGCAACAGCGTCTTCAAGGTCTGACTAACAAATCAATCCTCCAGCTGCAGCTGATCCAGAAGCTGCTGCTCGTGTTCTCACTAAAACCAGGAAGTCAGATCACATAACACCAGTTTTAAAGTCCCTACACTGGCTCCCTGTAGCTCAGAGGATAGACTTTAAAATACTGTTAGTTTATAAATCACTGAACGGTTTAGCACCACAATACATTAAAGATTTACTGTTATTATATCAACCTTCCAGACCCCTCAGGTTCTGGTTCTGCTCTTCATCCCCAGAACCAGAACCAAACGAGGAGAAGCTGCATTCAGCTTCTATGCACCACAAATCTGGAACAAACTTCCAGAAAACTGTAAAACAGCTGAAACACTGACTTCCTTTAAATCTCGACTAAAACCCACCTGCTTAGAGTTGTATTTGAAACATAATCAATTAAGAATTTAATGATGGCACTTAATGTTATGTTTTGATTGTTGATTCTATGTTGCATGACTTTGTGTTTTTGTGTTCATGATGTAAAGCAGTTTGAAATGCCTTGCTGCTGAAATGTGCTATACAAATAAAATTTGATTGATAGATGACAAACCCGAAGTTCATTCATTACAACAGGCGGTTACTATCTTGAATCATTGTTTAGAAACACTTCATCACTGAAAGTAGTAGACATTAAAGTAATTCACTGGCAAGAAATTATATTTAATTATGTTTGTACTTTAGAGGCTTCACTGCAGATTCGTTTTACCAAACTTTGATAAAAAGGCTCTACTCTTTCTACTAACATGGAGAAACATTGGGTTGTTCTCAACATGCATCTAGATATGTGCTGACCTAAATCATAATAGTCATTACATTACATGAAGTATTTATCTTAAAATTGTGACAAAGGTGACATTTTGAACTATGTCTTTACAGTATATATTTAACACATTTTCCATTGTTTACCATCTCTGATGATCAGGCTGTCAGAGTAGCAGGGTGGATATCCCTCCATGTCCAGAGACAAGAAATTAAATTCTATGATGGAATCTGGAGCCCGAATGAGCCAGGTACACTCTTGGTTAGGAGGATAGTTTTCAGGCCAGCCAGGGGAAAAGAGGAAACCAGGAGAATTTCCAATTAGAAGAAGTCCACCGCAAGCCCCTGAGAGACACACAAAACATACACATCAAAACTGATCCACCACCACTATATCAATTAAGTTTTCATTAACATAGACATGGGACTACTTCCGTTTCTTCTTTTGTTTTAATAATCAATTTTGATATTACTTTATAAACCAAATTATAATTGCTGACTTGTCTGACTTGTTTTTTCAAGGGAAAAGATGACAAGTCCTGATAATCATTGATGGGGATGGTCACGCTTTAGGAGCTGAAGAAATTCACCACTTGTTGCTCTATGGAGTCCAGTTTAGGCTTGGGGATCTCAGAGGCATATGAATATAGGCTCCCACATATTTCAGTCAAATGTCAACAGATGCCAGATGGTTCTGGGACGTTCGTATTTGCACAGACATTACAATTCCCATCCAGGAGTTAATCACTTTCTAAACTTATCATAGTAGTGAAAGTCATACAATTGAACATTCCACACAGCGTCAGACAATCGTTCTTCAAAGCTATCCATGTCTCCTACAAATACAAAAATTGGACAGTAGAAACAATTACAGATCAAGTCACATGGGGAAGGCGAACAAGATTGTAGATGGCTAAGAGCTCTCCATTCCGACATGCAATTAGATGATTATATTGTGGTAAGGGGCTCTTATTTGGTATCATTTTCCATAAGTAAGGTAGCAGTGTAGGCTTGTGAACGTTCTGGAAAAAACAAAAAAGTAATTTAAAGAAAAACTCAAAGAGCACAGGACGCGTGGAACCACAGCAGACCTTGACGTGAGGAAGAACAAGAAGACACCACCTCCTCCTTTTCTGGTAAATTTGTTCTCTGAAGTGGTTAAAATGAGTAACATTTTACAACATATAGCTGTTGTTGTCTCCACAATAAAGCCGACAACATCAGAATTGAATACAGCATTGGCTGCAATGCAGGAAAGGCTAAAGGAGCGGCTGCACACTGCAGATGGTGAGAGAGGCAAGGTAATGGAAGCTATGTGGGACCATAAAAATCACAGTAAAAGGAATAATGTGAGAATGTGAAAGATTCTATCGGTACTGATGGGACACTTTTGAGCTGCGTTCAGAAGATGCTGACCAAGGGCCTTGGAGCTCATGGTGATGCCGAGTTTAAGAGTTTGGGTTAGGGTCAGGGTTTGGCCTTTGCACCACTTCCCTTCCTGAACAGAGCCCTTAGACTGGTGTTTTGTGGACTTGGAGAAGCCGTTTGACTGTGTCCCTCAGGGAGCCCTGTGGGGGGTCCTCCAGGAGTATGGGGTACTTTGATACGGACTGTCAGGTCCCTGTATGACCAGTGTCAGAGTCTGGTCCACATTGCCGGCAGTAAGTCGGGCTCGTTTCCTGTGAGAGTTGGACTCCACCAAGGCTGCCCTTTGTCACTGATTCTGTTCATTACTTTCATGGTCAGAATTTCTAGGTGCAGCCGAGGTGTTGAGGGGATCCGTTTTGGTGGCCTTAGGATCACATCTCTGCTTTTTGAGGATGATGTGGTCCTGTTGGTTTCATCAGGTCGTGATCTGCAGCTCTCACTGGAGCGATTCGCAGCCAAGTGTTGAGCAGTCAAGATGAGGATCAGCACCTCCAAATCCGAGGCCATGGTCTTGAGCTGGAAAAGGGTAGGTTGCTCTCTCTGGGTTGGGGGGGAAAGAGAGAGGCGCATGTCCAGCCCCAAGTGGAGGAGTTCAAGTATTTCGGGATTTTGTTCAGTAATGAGGGAAAAATGGAGCAGGAGATCAACAGATGGATTGGCACAGCTTCTGCAGTGAAGTGGGCACTGTACCAGTCTGTTGTGGTGAAGAGAACGCTGAGTTAAAAAGCAAAGCTATCAATTTACTGGATAATCTACGTTCCTACCCTCATCTAAGGTGATGAGCTTTGGGTCATGACCAAAAAAATGAGGCCAAGGATACAAGTGGCTAAAATGAGTTTTCTTCATATGGTGTCTGGGCTCTCCCTTAGAGATAGGGTGAGAAGCTTGGTCATCCGGGAGGGACTCAGAGTAGAGCTGCTGCTCCTCCACGTCGAGAGGAGCCAGTTGAGGTGGCTTGGGCATCTGGTCAGGATGCCTCCTGGACGCCTTCCTGGTGAGGTGTTGGGATTCCCCCGGAGGAACTGGAACAAATGGCTGGAGAGAGGGAAGTCTGGGCCTCCCTTCTTAAGCTGCTAGATGGATGGAACTAAGGGCTTCTGGAAAACAGCCCCACACCATAATCCCACTTGCAGTCAGACAAGTACCATTCTCCAGGCAACTGCCAAACCCAGATTCATTCATCAGATTGCCAGATGGAGAAGTGATTCATCACTCCAGAGAATGCGCCTCCACTGCTCTAGAGTCCAGTGGCGGTGTGCCATACACCACTGCACCTGATGCTTTGCATTGCACTGGGTGATGTATGCCTTGGATGCAGCTGCTCCACCATGGAAACCCATTCCATGAAGCTCTCCATCTGCTGTTCTTGAGCTAATCTGAAGGCCACATGAGATTTGAAGGTCTGTAGTGATGGACTGCAGAAAGTTGGTGACCTCTTCACACTGTGCGCTTCAGCTGACCGTCAGTTTACTTGGCCTACCACTTTTTGGCTGAGTTGCTGTCGTTCCCAAACACTTCCATGTTGCTGAAGGTCGACTGTGGAATAATTAGGAGTGAGGAAATTTCACAACTGGATTTGTTGCACAGGTGGCATCCTATCACAGTTCCAAGGTGGAATTCACTGAGATCCTGAGAGCGAGCCATTCTTTCAAAGATGTTTGGAAAGACAGTCTGCATATCTAGGTGCTTAATTTTATACACCATGAAAGTGATTGGAACACCTGATTCCGATAATTTGGATGGGTGAGCAAATACTTTTGGCAACATAGTGTATGTGCAGCAGTACTGTAGACATTTAAAAGTGCCTGATTTAGAGTCTTCAAAACAGGTGATATAAAATAATCATAGTCCAAATGTAACAATGTATAAAACAAATACCTGTTGACAAAATATACAGGCACATTCAATAAATTAATTTTAGATTCATTCAAATGAGATGCATAAAAAGTACTTTAAAAAATCTTTCAGTAGTTACAGAAAATACTTTTTATTGTGCTCAAATACCTGTGTTAAAATGTTATTTATTGTTCTGATGTAATATTCTGATCTTAAATGTCATGATTTAATTAGCTGTTAGCAGGAAATCATCAACATTATAACAGTAATAAAACCTTGAAAACATCAGTCTGTGTGGAATTAGTCTATTTAGTGTGTCACTCAGTGATGGAGTCATTGTAATAAGTGAACTTATTACTGTGAATCTTCAATCTATTTGTGATACCTGCCTAATTCTTTCTGGCTACAGGGAGGGCTGATGCCCCTCTGCAGAAGTTACTAGGTGAGAATACACCCTGGACAAGCTTCCAGTCAATAATCCAATCAATTAACAATTGATTAGCTATGTAACTGACTAAATTTATCATAAAAACCCAATTTATTAAATAAACCAAACTGGGAATCATCGTTTTGTCTTACCTGGTGTAATAGTAGGTGGTGGTCCAGAGTCTTTCACAGCTGTCCAGTCCACAAGGAAGCCTCGTCCTCCCACTGCTGAATCTGATTTGAAGTGCAAGGTGACAGTGCTTCCTGAACTTCTAAGTGGAGTTGGTAAGTTCAGACCACAGAATGTTCCGAGAGGGTAGGAATAAACATCTGGACCATCAAATATCTGGAGAGAAATAAAGATTTTTGACACCCAAAGACACCAATATTATTTTTACCTGGCTTGTGGCATATGTCCAGAGCCTCTAATGTCCAACTCAGAGGCTTTGTAAAACATTTCAGTTGTACAGTGAGAGTGTACAGGCACAACATGCCATGCCATCCAAAATGCTTTCCAGTTCCAATGGCAAAACAAGGACCAAACTGATAGTAATAGGTACAGTTTCAATGGTAATATTATCATTGTCAATTGGGTTAAACTTAACCATCTACTTATAAACAGTCAAACATACAACTTTTATATGGCAACATCTAACTGGTGGACAGATACCAGAGGTTACTCTATTTCCAGAATCTATTTTGAAATCATAATCTAAATATACAAGAAACTTCCATCCAGTTATGTAGCACAAATCACATGTTTTGTGCTAAACATGTTAACCAATCATTTTAATGGAATATAATCTGATACGATCATTAAAAACATGTGATAATATAGCAGACAAAGTCTTACTTTTAATTGGTCATAGTAGCAGTTATAGAGGTCCTCTATGTCCATGTCCAAAAAGCTGATCTGAATGTAGCTGTCCCCTTCCACTGTTATGGTCCATCTGTAATTGGCATTATTGGGATATGTCCTGGGAAACAGTGGCGATGCAATCTGACCCGATTCTCCCACCAAATCAACCCCGTACACTGAGGAACACAGACAAACTTGAAGGTTAGGTTGGCAGGTCATCCCAAGTTTGGTTTATCTATCACGTTGCAATTTATTGATGAGAAAAATTAGGTTTTCATAAAAATTGTGTTTGTGTTTTTAACATTCTGGATAAAGCTTATGGAGTATTAGAGAATGTTGTTTTGTTGGCTTCCATAGGTTTTTCCTCTCAGAGGAGAGGAGAGGAGAAAAAAATGGCTTGTTTACATAAACTCCAGGAGATTCGAGATAGCCAGCCAGGCAAGGCTAACACAAGGAAGCCAGATTCAGAATAAACATTTTATTTAAATTGGGCAGTCTTAAAATTTTAGTCTACCCTAGAATCTTAACTCTTACATCTCTGTTAATTCCAATCATCCCAATTAGTGTGGGTCATTCCCACAAGGTCGAAATTAGCAACTTCTCCAATATTGATTCCATCCCACTAATGAGTTTTAGAGTTCAAAGTTTGCATGGGAAGGAATTGCATCCAACTTGCGCCTCTGTCCCACAGCATGTCTGTCTGAGAGTTCGCTAGTCGGCCCAATCCATCACAAATCTGTCGATATTCTAGATATCTGCCAACTCCAAACAGCAGACATCCTGGTATCATGAATCCAAATAAATTCAGGATATATCCCACTGTGTGTGTCCCCGCAGGACAAATGGGCTCTCCTGTGCCCAGTCTTCTTGACCAGATCCATAGTTCGTAGATTCTGGATGTGCAAGAAAAAAGTAAAAGCAGCACAAAACCAGAAGACAGAGCAGAGCAAGCAGGGTGAAAGTGGGTAGGAAGAGAGAAGATGAAAAACAGATGCTGCCCTTTGTCTTTCAACTCCACAGGTGGTCAGCCCAATCTCTTTGATGTTAAAAGTAAATAGAATGAATCTTTCCCATACACTGTGTGGAATCTTCTGAGACAACTGCTTGTGATTTACCACTAGATTGCAAACTGATCCCCCATTTGAGAAAGGGAAGGACTTTGTGCCACTATGATGCTGTAAATAAAAGAGAAATATTGCATCTTGCAGCACGTTGAGTGTGGTTTCTGTGAAAATCTCCTTTGTTTGCCATCAACAAAGGTTTCATTTAAACTGGACATGAGGTTAGCTATAGGCTATGATCTATCTCCTGCATTATTCCAGACTTTGGGTTTTGGAAAAGCATTCTGCTCTCTAAACGTTCTGAGAGCAGAACGTTTAGAGATTCAGCATGTCAGCAATGATGAACCCTGGCGACGGAAACAGATATTCAGTTCCTCCAGATAAGAGGCGTGTACTTTGAGAGAAGTTGCGACTGCCAATTGGTTAGTTACTGATAAACCTCATAAAATGATTGACCAGTAGGTCATGTCCATTGGCTTGTGGCCAAGCACTGAGTCAGGGTGCATGATCCAGACAGTGCAAAGTGGATGGTCAAAAATACCTTTGTTTCAGTGCTTTAATCCCACTGAATAATTGTACTCAAATCAAAGGTTTAAAGTTTTCCAACACTTTCAATGTTTAGTTGTTTTTTTATGAATTTAAAAAATTTAAAACTCAAACATGCTGGGGTTTAGCTGTAAATATTTTCTCACATAACATGAAAACATCTAGATATAGACATAGACAGATTTCATTGTCATTCAATTGTACATTTGAAAATGTACAATTTTTGAATGTACAATTAAAAGAAATGTTGTTCCAAGACTCCAACAATAATAGATAAATAAGTAATGATAAAAGTATCAATATAAATATATACAATAAAATATTAAATTAGTGAGTGATTAATAGTCTTATGGCATGAGGGATGAAGCTGTTGTGAAATCTGGTTGTTCTGGATTTGAAGCTGCTGAACATTTTCCCAGAGGGCAGCAGGGAGAACAAACCATGGTGAGGGTGGAAGGGGATCCTTAATCATTTAACACATTGCAGCAGATCAGGATCAGTATTCTATTTTTGAAGATGGAATACTTACAGTGCGAGAACGTGACTCTAAATCCGGCCCCACTAACTGATCCATCCGAGACAAATTTAACCCACAGGATGTGACCAGTCACAGATGTGTAGTTGGAGGGCAGCGAGGCTCCACAGAAGCGACCAACAAGAGATCCAGCTGAACTGCCTTCTCGGATTTCCAGGTAGTCATTTTGACAGTCTGAGTCTCCTTGAAGGTGAAACATGCTGAACAAAATATAGTTTTTAGCAACACACACAAAAAAACAAGCAATGTATGAAATGTAGCAGGATGATGTGGTGTTATGATATTAGCAGTGACTTAATGGGTTGTTTGATAGTAAAGACAACAAACCAAACAATTAAAAATATGAATCACTTCTTCCTTCACACTATCTGAGAAAAGGGCTCTCCATATTTCAAAACTCACATAAATGAGATCTGCATACGGTTCCCTGGTGAGCTCCTAAGTGTCCAAACACATTCCATGTTTGGAGGATAAGCATCTGGATAGTTAGGGCTGTTAAATGCACCACTCTGCATCACCAGATCCCCGCCACAACCTGAGCAATTAAAACAAAAGGATTTAAGAAAGATTTCCCCAGTATCTCATTACCAAAGTGTGAGATTGTCTTAGTATAAGTTTGAACTGATAAAGGTTCCACTTTACTGGAGGTGGAGGCAGAATAGACAGCTCTAAACCCTTTCTTGGAGACAGAGTAATCAGAGATGAAATTGATCACCAAAGAGTTGCTGAAGGACGTCACTGGATGTGGTATTTCAAAGCCACAGTAGCGCCCTGAGAAAAAAGCAAAACAAGAGTTTTTTGGTCAGTTAGTAAAACCTAAATTATTTTTATTGGATAATTTAGAAAATAATGCAATCACTTTTGATAACTTTTTGGAAGTTAAAATACACCAAGAGATAGAAAGCCCTACATAGTAACGCCATGGCTTTGTAAGCTTCTGATTGTGTAATCCAATACAACCTTTGTGGGTAACACTTCATTTGAAGGGGTGTGAATAAGACTGACATAACACCTGTCATAAACATGAATAAACCTTCATGAATATTTATGTCTGTTGTCATAAAGTGTCATTCGGTAAATTATGACACTTTTAATACAAAGTTGACATTATTCAAAATGTCTTTGTTATGACAACTTGACATTAACCAAGAAATCATGATCTGACATAAATTTGTTATAAAAGTATTACTGATTGCACTTTAAAAATTAGCTTTATGTAGTAATATTATAAAGCTCTGCCATTTTGTTTAGTCTTACATTTCTTAATTTAATTGATCCTAAAGTTTTACAGCAAGATGTCTACAAAGCACTTATGAACTTAGCATTTGAAACATTATTTAAGGCTGTTTTAAGTAGTGCAATACACCATCTCCACCAGTGAGAGGCAGCAGTGCACAAACAGGCATCCAGTGTGTTGGTGAAGAAGAAATCTTCCATATTGTGTGGCCAACCTAGCACAAGTTATAACAATAGACATAATATAAGAGTAGACCCCGCATTGGCCGCTCTGGCGCAGGAAATACGGCGGCCATCTTGGAGCGGTCGTCCCTCCTACTTTGCTCATCCAAAACAGCAGAAGATGCCTCAGCACTGAGGGATATTGTTGTTCGGATCGAACAACAAATTATCTACAAATCTACAAATTATGGATCTGGTCAACCGGTCTCTCAATGCAATTGATCAAATTTTTGACAAGAAGTCTGGGCACAGGAGAGCCCTCTTGTCCTGCGGGGACACACCCGGCGGAATTCACCCTGGATTGATTCATGATAACAGGATTTCTGCTGTTTGGAGTTTGCAGATTCCTGGCTTATCGAGAAATTTGTGACGGAATTGGCCGAACTGGCGAACACTGGGACTGTTGGTGTGGACAGAGACGAGGACTCTAAAACTCACTAACGAGATGGAATCGATCTTGGAGAAGTTGCTAGTTTCGATTCAGTGGAACGACCAAATTAATTTGTATGATTGGGAACTGAGATGTATCAGAGAGACTTTAGGGAAGATTGAAATTTATAATCTTCCTGACCTAAGACATTCTGTTTCTGAATTGGCTTTTCCCATGTGGCCTTGGAAGGGCTGCATATTTCTAATCTCCTTGAAGATATGTAAACATAATGCTCTTCCCTCCTCACCCCCTCCTGTATCCATGGAGTTGTGAAGCTGAACGCTCCGAAGGACTTTCCTGGATAAACAACACCTTTATCGGACTTTGCCAGGAGGCTCAGTAACGTTCCTTCGTGGCCCTTTGACGTCACCGCCTTCACTCGTGCCTTTGTTTTGTCTGAATGTTGCCATTTGCCCTAATGTGTCCTGTCCTCTTTTTTGTTTTAGAAATGGTGGAGTACTCCCTATTTAACCCAGAAAAGGATTATTTTAGTTCATTAGTAATATCAGAAATTGTGGAGTACGCACTATTTAGATCAATATTATACAGCCCAGAAATGGAATCAGAATTAGAATTAGAATAACTACGAACTTGGAATCCAGAAATACTTAACAGGAACAGTCACTGCTTAGTTTATATCACTTTAACCCAGAAAAGGATTTAGA
This sequence comes from Poecilia mexicana, assembly GCF_051168715.1. Classification (NCBI taxonomy): domain Eukaryota; kingdom Metazoa; phylum Chordata; class Actinopteri; order Cyprinodontiformes; family Poeciliidae; genus Poecilia; species Poecilia mexicana. Next base: position 25,518,663 of record NW_028263389.1, on the reverse strand, counting down.
TCAATCACTCTTTAGCTTATTTTATCAGAAACTGTAGAGTACTCACTATTTAGAAATGGAATTAGATACTTAGCAACCCTGAACAGGAGCACTGAGTTTACATACTTTAGAACAACATTAGATTAGTTTTCTTTCCTTTGGTTTGTTATTTTGTTTGTATTTCCTTTTAACTCATGTAAAGTACTTTGAATTGCCTTGTTGCTGAAAATGTGCTATATAAATAAAATTACCTTACTTGAGGTAAGACTTAATATCAGTGATTCTGTTAGCATAGCATTTGACACTGTAATAACACTAAATGACACCTTTATAATTGTTGCTACTAGTTTCACTTTACTTGAGGCAAGAGAAATTGTTATTGACTCTGTTATTAAATCATCTGACAGTGTAATAAAGCTCAATGAAATCTTTATTATTGGTCCTACTTGTTTAGCTTTATTTCAGGTAGTGGGAATATTAATCGCTGTTTTGTTAAAGCTTTTGATAGTGTAATAATTAAATCATTATGATTACTATTATGACATATTTATGACATATGGTGATTCTTGGTTAATGTCAAGTTGTCATAAAGACATTTTGAATAATATCAACTTTGTATTAAAAGTGTCACGATTTACCAAATGACGCTTTATGACAACAGTCATAAATATTCATGAAGGCTTATTCATGTTCATGACAGGTGTTATGTCATGTTTATGACAGTGTCATGACAGTCTTATTCACACCCCTTCAAATAAAGTGTTACCCATTTGGTTAAGCTGGAGGCACACATATGAATGATTTCCCCATTTTCACCTACAAATGGAATTCACCATTAGTCAAAGTGGTTTAAAAACAACACAGTCCATGTTTTGGAGTGATCATAGCAAGGAGTTGGTCTCAGGCCCACAAATAAATGTATAGCAGAGTTGAAAACATGTCTCTCATAAGGAGGACTGCAAACCTGGCCCAGTTGCACCAGGTTTGCAGTCCTCCTTAGTGCAAATTAAGTCAGGGCCAGACTTTCAGAACACTACTGTGAGAAATTTGTAAATGGTTAATGGCTTTGACTTTCATAGAGCTATATCAAGTCCAAAGGACCCCAACATGCTTCACACTACAGTCATTCACCACATGCTGATGGTGGCAAGCTACTGGGGCAGTCTGACAGAGGGGAGGCTGCCATGCACTGATGCCAAGGGGCCCTCTGACCACCACCAGCAGGCATGGTGGGTGAGGTGTCCTGCCCACAACAATAGAGGAGGGCAGAGCAGGGATTGAACTAACAACCAGTCGATTGCAGGGTGAACCCCTCTAACCATCGCCCCCATTTGTAGAAGACTTTATCTGTTTGTACCGTACCCACCTATAGAGGGAGCTTGGTAATTGTCTCCATCAAGTATTTCCACAGCGTCGTGTGAGCAATTAGAGTTTATCTTCTCCAACTCAAAGTCAGTGAAGGACAGGGTCACATGGTTGACTAGCCAGAAAACACAGACGCAAATGATTCTTTTTAGGTTTAACAAAGTATATCATATATAGCATAAAACAATACAAAACAGATTTATTAATTTGACAAAGGCAGCCCATAGCTTACATGGTTCCTGTGCTTTGATGATCCAGCTGCAGTTCTGATTTGGTGGATATTTTGCAGGGTACCTTGGTGATGAAATTGCCCCACCATTATTGTCTGCTATAATGGTTGCTCCACAAGCTGTCAAACAAAAGATTGGCGTTATCCATACTAGGATGTGATCACATTTGGGCTTCCTCTACCTGAAACAGGAGAGCAGTTCTCCCAGTGCCCATTCACTAAATTGTCCACTGTCCTGCAGGCCCACCGAAATACATATTGGAGAAAATATGAGAAACAGGTGGAAGCACAATATAACCATGTAATAATCATATTGTGTTTCATTACATGATGCACCTGAGCATCAGCAGCAATGCATTCTGTTAGCATTTGTGAAACGGATAGATAAAATAACACACAACAAGAGACTTATTATAAAAAAGAAGAAAAGGTCACCTTCAGAGAATCTAGCACTGAAGCCTCGATGATTTTGACTAGAGTCTGATCTAAAGCGGACATAGATGGTGTTCTGGGTGGAGGTGATGGAAGGAGGTGGGTTGGACCCACACACATGGGCAAGCAGAGGAAATAATATGCTCGGACCATCATGGACCTACAGTAGGAGAAAGAGTTCAAAGGGCTTTAAAAGGTGTGTAGCTAAAATGACTGAAACAAAGTGTGGTTAACCAGAAAACTAATTTTTCTTCCACGCCCTGTTTTTTACCGTTGTGTTTTATATTAACATTTATTTCATAAACAAATCTACGAAGTCTCTTACAGTGACATAATCAAAGGAACAGTTGCTGTGATTTTCAATATCCAGGTCAGTGAAGTTTAACAAGATGCGGTGACTGGCATCCACACTGATCATCCATGAGCAGTCCACATTGTTGGGATAGCTGGCTGGGTACAGGGGTGAATGGATCTCCCCTGAAGGAGCAGTGACTGGCCCTCCACACCCTGCAGGAACAAACACCACAAACTTCAGATTACTGTGGTTCTTCTAAAACTGCAGGAACGGTTTACCTCACTCTAAATAAAAACACATAAGAAATGGAGATAACATGTATTTAGTCTTTGGCAAAATTTCTTCTTTCATATCTCAAATGCACTGGTTATATCTCAGCACCAGAAAATCATGTCAATGCTAAATGCTGACATGACTGGAAAATCAGTAGTGTCAAAACAATTTACACCTCATTGTCATCTACCAGCTAAAACACAAGTACAGTTCAGGGATTCCCCCAGTGTATTATAAGCCTGGCAGCCCACAATGCTTTACTAGCCCCTCCACCAGGCTAAGTGCTGCTTGTTTTTGTTTTTAGAAAAATTTATAATTGGGGGGTGGGGATTTGCTTTTTTTTTTTAAGCCAGATTGCAAGCATCTCTGTTGCTCTGGCAGAGCAGATTTAGTCCTAAAAGTGGTATATAGTTGATGCATTTAAAGCCAGGAGAGCGAACCAATCACTCAGCCTCTGTGCATTGCCTCCGGCGCTATAGCTGCTTGATTTCTGAAGTTAAGGTTAAGAATTAAGTTTCTTTGAAGAACTATACCACGTTAACTCTGGTTGCGTAGCTCTATGTGAATCGCAGGTATAACTTACAGTTCCACTTTCAGAGGTGCGTGTTGAGTGGTTAGAATGCTTTATTTAGTGTTTTTCTTGAGTGTTCACTTTGGACTCTGGTCCTCCATTGTTTGTTGTTTTTAGACGCTTTCAGGCGTCTGGTAGCCGCCTTTTGGGACGGGGGGTAAGAGTATTGTTTTTTGTGTGAATTTTTGGTGTTAATTGTGTTCCTTGCTCCTTGTCGGGTCCTAGTCGTGTCACTAATCGTAAGTCGTGTCATTTGTCATGTGTCTAATGTCCTGTATTCCCGATGCTACCACTGTCTGCGTTTCCTTGCCTCATTGCTCGCCTGTGCTGCCGGGATTTCTGTTCTCCTTCGTGTTTGTCACTAAAAGCATAATTTTTCACAACTACCTGCAACGAGTCAACGACTGCATCCTATCCTCACCATCTATAACTCCAATACATGACATCACCATGCAGGGCCGGTCCAAGGCTGTCTGAGGCCTTGAGCAGGATTTGACTTAGAGGCCCCTCTTGCTGCTAAAACCATCAGCACCTCTAACAGCTTCTGTGTTAGATTTAATCTGGGAGATGGGGACTAGTTTAGTTAGCCAACCTAAAAAGCAATAAGTCATAATTGCAGTTTACTAAATTGTATTTGTGAACAAACAGAGCTCAACTCAAAAATTAAACTTACAGCATTAGATTGTAGATGTGGTAACAAAACAATCTAACTATGAAGATTGGTTTTTTGAACTTTTACAAAGTAAACTTGCCAGCTCCTTAACATCTTAAATTTAAATGTTAAACAATTTAAAATATTTTAATTTATGTATGCTGAAACCATTAAATCAAATTTAGCAGCATTGATCATCTCACTAAACAAATGTTACATTTACATGTCTGTGGCCTGTGTTAAAATATTAGCATTTATGGGGCCCCTGAAGCCCTGGGGGGCCTGATGGAGCTGCTGACTTAATTTGGATTAAACAGACGTGCAAATAATTGATATTCATTTTATTTCTATTTTTTGATTAGTTGTTTTTAAGACTAGTTGTGGATTTAAATAGTGTTTCACTGGTAATATTTTTACGTTTCCTGTATCTTTTAATACAGAAACATGATGGACCGCTGGTGGACCACCTTGGCACCCCGATCACCAGGCTTAGCAAGTTTCTGGAGGAGACCCAGTTCATTTGACCAACATGTTTCTTCTGACTGGAAGTAACATTTACTAATATTGTAGAATGTGATCTGTGGTGTAAAGATTAGGGTGATGGTAGGAAGTCCTTCCAATCTCAGACTTGGAGCTCATCAAAGTATAAACAATAGTCAAATAGATGAAACATGGAAAAATCAGCTCAGCAATGGATAATTGGAACAATAAATGCTTTTTCATATGGGGTGCTGTTTGTAAAGTCACATAGTAAAAAATTATCAGAAATAATTTGGCTTCTTTAGCATGACATAGATAAAGACATGTGGATGTTAATTTTTCAAAGTCATATTTTCACCATGTTATTCCAAAATTTATAAGTTTAAGAGTTCCAAACTAAATATTTAAATTGCTTGCAAAATATTTAGTTTTATTCGCCAGGCTGTCAGACAGCTGACCTCCCGTCTCTGTTTGACCCGTCCCTGGATTTTAACCTTAATCTTGGTTATTGTATGTACTTATTTTACCTTGTTTTTATTTATTTATTTATTTCATTGAAATGTTTGAGAGATTATCTTTATATTTATCTGTATGTCCTACACACATGGTGAGGTGACTATTAAAAAATGATGCTACTGGATTTCAGAGCTCTATTTCATTGACTATGTGAGTTTTTGATAATGGAAAAAATTAAAATGGAGAGAAACGAATTTCCCCCATTTAACTTTCACTCTCAGTTATCAAGCAGAGACCAGTGATTCTCTCTCAAGCAGCACGTTATTAATTCTTGCAAGAATGAGAACAGCGAGCACACATGCTCTGTGTCTGCTCAGTCTGGCCTGTTCTAACTAGACACAGAGTCACTACCTTCCTGTAGTTGACACAAAGTTTCTCACAGGCAGTTTGGAAACCATTGTTTCTGTCTCTGCATTAGGACATTAACAAAAACCTTTAAAACGTTGAAGAGGGTCCATTCTTATCTAAATCCTCCCTAAGTTCCAGCAGAGTGAAAATGCAATAAGCCTCACACGAATGTGGCTACAGATGGAAGAGGGAAAATTAAATAGTTTCTTGGGGTTATAAATAAAGAAGCAGAATCTATTTTCCTAAAGTATTTTCTCTGACTGGTACTGACTCACCTCCCTGGAGTTCTGTCCAGCTTGCATTGAATCCTCGACCACTGACGTAGGCATCAGATTTAAAGCGCACTGTGATCTGGTTTCCTGTGCTAGAGACTTGCATTGGGTTGGAAGTAGTGCTGCAAAGCCTGGCCAACCTGGGTGCCTGTAAGTCTGGGCCTCCATACACCTACAAAGAAGTCATTGCAAGTTAACTTGAAGCCCATATCAAAAATCACCTCTTTGTGCACATTTTCAAAAAAATGTTTAAGAAAATGTTTTATTGTCTCAACACAAATATGTCTTAGGACTCTCAGTTTTTATATTCAGGAATATTTATAGGAAGTCCTTTGGTTTTAAATATTAAATTAGAAATGCCCCTCTCAATTCAATTCCTATGGAATCTGTGCGATTAGACAACGGTCACTTATCGTCCTCCAGCTGCATGTGAAATTTCAAACTCTGTGTAGGAAGCCAAGATTCTTCGAGATTTGCATCAATCAGTCTGCTGTTGAAAGCATCATCTCTGCTGCCATCACCTGTTGGGGCAGCAGCATCAGAACCAGGGACATAAGAAGACTCAACAGCCTGATAAAGAAGGCTGGTTCTGTTCTGGTTCTGTTCTGGTTCTGTTCTGGTTCTGTTCTGGTTCTGTTCTGGGGACTGCGGAACCTCTGGAGATGATGAGGCAAAGAATTATTCTTCATAAAACCAAGAAAATTATGGACAACACTGACTATCCTCGTCATGAGACTGTTATGAGAAAATAGAGTATCTTCAGTCAGAGGCGTCTTCATATTCACTTTAATACAGATTGCTACAGGAGCTTTTTCCTGCCAACAGCCACCAGCAGCTACAATAACTCTGAAGAATTTGAATTAATATGACTTGAAACATTTAATTTCCCTTTGGTATCAATAAGGTATTTGAAAAAACTAATTTAAACCACTTCTATTCTGCTTTTCCTCACTCTCTGGGTCAGCTTTACTCTACATGCAGACCCATTGCCATGTGACAACATCTCTGCTAAGCAGCAGAGCAGCGAGTAATACATTGACCAGAATGCCCTGCACTGTATTTAGCTTCCTGCTTTGGAGCGATCTCTGGTCCACTTGCATTCATATTTCATTCGGACCACACCAGAGTTCACTTCAACCGAACCAAAACTGAGGGTTTTAGGAGAACCAGAGATCGATTGCACATTCACACCTTCCCAAACGAACCGGACCTTCTAGACAAACAAACTGGAGTTCAATTAAAGCAGACTAAATAAGCCTGGTGTGAATGCATCCCAAGACAAAATAGTTGATAGTTGACTTCAGGAAATGCAACAAGAATCAACCACAGATTTAAATCAATAATGTTTGTGTGGAGATTGTGTACTAATTTACACTTTTTGGGGTACACATCTCTGACTGTCTCACCTGATCATCAGACACTTCAAAGATTGTCAAAAAGCACACCAGTGTCTTCTTTTTCTAGGATATTCTAAGGAAAACCCATTTGAATCCACATATGCACATTTATTGAGATCCTTCTATGGCTCGACAGCGGAGATTACTATGATACATTTTATTTCTACTTGGTTCTCTGGCTGTTCTGTGGTGGACAAAAAAGCTTTGGAAAGAATAATCAAGTCTGTGAAAAGAATTGATGGATGTCCACTTCCTTCCAACATGCGTATTTTATCCAAGGCAGAAAACATCATTAGAGATGTCACCCATCCTGGTTATCACCTGTTTGAACTGCCCCCCTCTTGAAAGGCGATATGGACCTATCACAAACAGAATGTCCAGGTGTATAAGGAGTTTCTTTCTATAAGATGTGAGAGTTTTAAAAGGTTATTCATTGGTATTTTAAACAAGGCTGATATTTAATTAAATTGGTGTTTTCCCTTTTTTATGTTGCTTTAATGTACCCATTGTGATGCATATTGAATCTTGTGCTGGAGGCTCAATGACAATAAAAGGCTTATGACTTTTTGTTTTTACTTTTGAGTTTCCATTCTATTTCTGAATTTCAGAAATAAATGATAGCAATATTCAGGTAACTCTGATGCATAGATGAGTTGCATTTTTTTCATGTAACCATCAGAAACGTTGCTTTTTTTGGAGAATACTTCAAGTAGAACTGCCCAAAGACGTCACTAGTTGAGTTTACACCGGCTACAGCGTAGCAGACCTAGAAACATGAACGTGATTGTTTTTGGCTAAGAAATTGGACATTACTTACTTCTAGTACATCATAGTTGCAGTTATCATGGAACTCCACATCAAACTCATGGATAGTCAAAGTAATGCTGCTTCCAGGTGTTGTGGTGATATACCAGATGCACTCTCTGTTGTCAGGATACTTGTTCGGATAGCCCGGGCTGCTAATGGAGCCATTGGGCCCACCAACATCCCCTCCGCAACCTGCAATGACACACATCAATGACAGGCCACAACTACAACTGGTTCCATTTTGCCTAGATTGACAGTTGACAACTGGCCATCTAACTAATAAAATGTAACAAAGATTAGTTTCTTTAACTTTTCTGTCTGATCTGTGTATTCTAACTTGTAGCAACTCAGCTTTGTTAAACCTTATGCAGTTTCTCTCTGACTCACACTGGAAGACCCTGGGAGGAACGGTTTTTGTTTCACCCATTTAACAAAAGATGTGATTGATTTGATTACAAAAACATTTGCTGTTCAAATAATGACAGGTAAAAGTTCCCACACTAAACCTATAACCTTTGCAAAGTTGTTGATATTTACACTGGCCAGACCCGTTTTGTTCTCTGGAAACAGTTTCACCAGTCCAGATCATGTGACCTCCGGAACATGATGTAGATGTTCCCACAGAGGTTTCTCTTTAAAATGCAAATGCATATTTTGAACTAGGAAAGAAGAAAATGTTCCATGTTTGTCTTTATTCCCCTTTTTCATTAATTTACTCTGACATTTTTCTCAAGGTATCATAAAATCCTAATTTATCCATCAATGAGAAAACATGAGTTTTCCACACCAAAAGAAAAGAACCAAATGATACCAGATACTGGAACATAAACTCCCATCCTGAGTGTTTAAGCCTTGCAGGGATAGGAAGGAACAGGCCACCAAGGAGGATAGGCAGCCATTTTTCGCTATTATTTTCACTTATTTGATGAACTGATGAAAAATTACCTTAAAACTTAAAATTGAGACTATTATTATATGGCAAAATATATTCCCCTAAATTTAGCTTGGAGTTGCTGTTCATTTATTGCTTTCCTCACTTAATACTTTCTAAATTACTGATTAATACATTGATTTAGCTCCAAAGATTTCCTTAATTTTTGAAAAATTCATCTTCTTGTTTCCTTGAATTATAATTCAACAAATCTAAGGATAGTTTGGTTTCATTTATTTGCATTTCTTTTAGTCCCAATAGCATCATTACTCCTGATGAGTCAGAATCTAATGATGGAAGACATTTAACATTTACTTCTTATTTGTGTATATTACTTCAAAAACATTAAAAGAATTGCACTTTAATTGCAAAGTTCAATGTCCATTCATTTGGTTTAAACTCTCAAACTAAAATATTTGAAAAGTTGAGTTGGTGTCAGTGGGGTGTTTGTCTTGCTGCCAAACTTTATTTAATTCTGTGCATGTATGCAGTTTTGCATATTTTTTAAGGGAACTTTTTTGTTCATTTATTGAAGTTGTCTATTAATTTGACAATATGCAAACTGTTCTTTATCTCAGAAATCAGTCTTTTTTTCTTAATGGTTTAAAATTCATCCTTTATACTAGCATTTCATGCAGAACACTGTGGGAAAAGTTCCCATTTGTTCATGGCTGCTATGGAGGAAGGTGAGCTGGTGTCAGCTGACTTTCTGCTGATCTCTTTTCTCTTGTCTATTTTGTGCAAATTGACAAGAGAAACATGAGTTTCTGCTAACACCAGTTAGGCTGAACTGGAACTTCTGTGCCACCTTCATTTAAACAATGCAGAACTTGATGGTCTGCAAGAAGAAACCCCAAACCTGACTACAACGGCCCTAGTAAATTCCTTTTCATCAATAAAATAATTGCAGACAGTCCATAATATTATGGCTTATTATGGATTGGATTATGGAAAGCTTTTACATAATAATTGTAAAACCTATCTCACCATTCTGATACCACATCATCTGAAATCCAGGCATGGATATGGAGGAGTCTGTTCTAAACACCAGGGTGAGGGCGGAGCTTGTAGTGCTGTTAGCTGGAGGTGGTGTATTCCCACAGAATGCACCAATCAGAGGAGCTTGCTCATTAGGGCCATTATAGAGCTAGAAAAGAAATATTAGGAGAAATGTTACAATATATAAATATTATGCTCTACTTCTGTTACTAGAAATATTCACACAAACTGAAACTTTAATAGGTTAAACTTATGAAAGTCTTAAACTGTTTACATATTGTGGAGGATGGAAAATTAAGTTTATGAACTTTAAGCTTAACCTTTAAGGTGTGGAAATTTTTTCTGCTGTGAATTCATTTTGAAACAGAAACCTAACATTAGTTTGAACTTTGCAAACCAGACAGTGTGCTAAGTGGCTTCTGTGTTATAAAATGCAATGCTTCTCTCTCTGCGGACAGGAAGTTTGGCTTCCTGTTACCAGGTCTCATGCACAACATCTTTGAGAACCAATAGCTGCCAGCCAGGGTCCTGCCCTGCTCCAAGACACCGTCCCCAGGTCATCCCCACACCAGCAGTCCCAGTTGAACCAGAGCAGAGAGTTGCTCACTGATGTGTAAAACCACTTTCGATTGTCTAATTTGATTTATTCAAAAGTAAGAGATACAGGCAAGAGTAGTTATGGGTAAAAAGAAAATGAGGGGAAAAAAGCAGTCCCACATCAATGTTACTACAAATGTTTTAGATGTCGTTGTAAAAAATATGGTAAAATTGTGTGTATATTTGTACCTTTATGTAGTCGAAGTTACAGTTGTAAGTGTCTTCTAACTGAAATGAGGTGAAGGTGTAGTTAATCGTGTTCCCACTGCTAGCCTGGACGGTCCAGCTGCACAGACTGTTTCCTGGGTAGTTGTTAGGAAAGTTCAGCGACTCGATTACTCCTTGGTGTTGATGTGAGATAATTATGTTGTGACACTCTGAAAACAGACACAGTAATGCAAACTAAAGTACACTGCAAAACTACTTTGATTCAGATGTATTTTTTATATTTTTGCTTTTGTGTATTTTACTGACAAGCTAGAAAAAAAATTATTTAATAGATTTAAAATATCTATTTTAATCTATTCTGGTAACGTTTCTATTTATGCAAAAAATATAATTTCTAATAAATAGTTTTTTGCATACTGGTGTTATAAAATGCAATGAAGCCGCCAGTGTTCACACTGCTATCTGTGCGGAGTTTGATGTACAGTTGATTGCTGGAAGAGTTGATCGGCCTTGGTAGCTCAGTGCCACACAACTTGGCCAGTTCTGGAGCAGTGCTGCTGTTTCCATCATGTACCTAAAAACAAATGACATCAAAATGCTATTAAGAAAGTTAAGATGGATAACATGGCAAGAATGTTTAATGCACTGCTTTGAGTGGGGAAAAATTAAGTGTCATTGATGTCATACTTGCATGGGACAGAAACATGGGGTTTCTGCTAAGCATTCTGAGCAGTCAAATGAAAGTAGTTTGTTGCTGAATTAAATAAGGTCATTGCAATAAGCCTTGCTTACTGAAATAACTGTGCTTAGCAATGTGCTTCTACAGTTCTGTATATAGATCTCAGATTCAGACATTTTCTACATTTTTGAACACTGCAGTAAGATGAAAGTATAATGATTTACTTCCCTGTTGAGACTTTAAAGTACAATGATAACATGAGTTTAATTGTAGGTTTTCACTTATTTTCAATATTACTAGAGACTAAATTCTTCCAATTACTTTAAATCATTTCTACTGTCAGTACAGTCAGCTGGTCTGTTGAAGTGAATTCTACCTGAACAGAAAAGCTGGTGTTGCAGGGATTAGATATACTATAGATATGATGATATATGATTTCTCATTTGATAAATATGATTTGCTTTAGCATGTGTCTAGAATCAGAGCCATTTACATGAGGATAAGTGCCAAATATGTTTAATAGCTAATAATATTCCTACATTAAAACCACACTTAGTGTATCCTGCACTTTCTAAAATATCAGGCATGTATCAGGTACTCTTATGTAAATTAGCTATTTTAGAACCTGTTGAGAGACACTACTCACAGCGAGGTAATCATAAGAACAGGATGAGCTGGATTCCAGGTGGAAACCTGAAAAAGACAGTTGGACCTGGCTGCCCTGACTGGTCCTAATGTTCCAGTAGCACTCAGCATTGGGATGATACGGTAAAGGATAATTGGGAGAAGACAATCCTCCAGAGGCAGTTGTCAATGTTCCTCCACAACCTTTATGAAAACAAAGTAAAGCATGTAACTGTAATACAGTTAAAAAAAATCTGAGAACTTTCATAGGTGCTTCATCTTTATGCAAGATGTCAGAATAGTGTATCTTTTATTTAAATATGAGGCAATAAATTCCTTGTGCTGTAAAGATATAACTCATCATCAGAGAGCTTTGGCATAAGGTTGTCTCAGTAATATTTCTTCATCTTTGTCATCATCTCTGACAGAATCTGATTAGTGGTCCTTTTTCTAAGTTTTCAGTGCTGTAGATTCTCAGTCAATAAAAAAATAGCTACAACTGAAACATGAAACTGAAGTTTTGATGCTGTTGGACTAAACGAGACAAAATAGTTTGGTGTTTGGCTATAACTGAATCTCCGTACTTTTGTGATCTAAGCCTCACAGTGTAGATGAAAGAAACAGATAAGGAATATAATAAGCATGTACCTGTCTGTGTTCCATCCCAGTGTGCAACGAATCCATGACTTGTGATTGAGGGATCAGAGTGGAATCTAATCCATAAACGATTGCTATGTGACACCACAACTGGAGGTCTCTGACTGCCACAGAACTTACCAATCAGGGGAGACGTCTCATAGCCCCCATCCCTGTAAATTCAACAGATTTCATTTGTTGTGTTTAGATATAAATATGCTAAATATACCTTGCAATGTTTTTCTTAATATACATCTTTTCCATCCTGTTGAAATTTTAAACACCTGCATTGTGAAATGAAGATGACGTGATGAAATAATTACCATTTTTAATTTCTAAGACTAAACAGATTTTTCATTCCTAGGATCTTAAGCATGCATTATTATTTGGTTGGATTCATGCTGTTTAAAGTCATTTTTCACTGAATCTTGCTATTTGTGATAAAAGAAAAGTGAAGATTTTGGGAGGACTATTGTAGCCACTATAAATAGACTACTGGGTCTTTTATATAATAGACTGAGATGAAGAGTGGCGTAAAGCTGTTTAGTTTGCATGTGATGTATGGTCACAATTAAGATTAGTCTGGTCAAATGAGCTTCTGGGTAAGGTGTCCCATTCTGCAGTGGTAGTAAGAACCAACAGACAGGAAGAACACAAGGAGATTGGATTCAGTCTATAGTCTATTACTGTACTTCATTTCATACCTGATTTCCACAAAGTCAAAGCTGCAAAAAGGAGGAGTGCCCTCCAACTCAAAGCTGGTGAAGTTCAACAGAATCTGCATGTTGAGCTCAACAATGATCTTGAAGGTGCAGTCTCGGCTGTTGGGATAGCTGTTAGGATAGCTTGGAGAGGTGAAGGTTCCAGTTGGAGAGGTAAAGCTCTCACCACAGTCTAAAAAGAAATAAATAACAATTCTATAAATAAATATCTGGTCAATGTATGAAACCAGTCACCTGAATTAGTCCAAATCATACTAAATGAGAGCATTAAGTAAGGACAGCAAAGTCAAGATTCCCAACACAAACGTGTGTCATATTGTTGAGGGTTGAAAAAAGTTGCTATTTAAAAACACTAGTTAATATTAACAGTCTTCTGATTCTTGCACTGCATTCTTGGAGAATTGACAGTTATGTCCATAACCAGACACTTCATGGATGAATATGAGAAAAGATTTTCTCCGATTAAGCTGCAGTAAAAACTTTACTTTTATTGCCTATCAATTGTTTTTGACAAACTGAGTACGAAACATTTCAGTCTTTTGGCAGACTTTACCTGTACTAGCATTGATGGACACATAACTGGCAGAGAACCCTTCCCCCGATAAACTCGAATCAGTCACAAACAGAAGGGTCATTTGGTTGTCAGCACTTGTTATAGATGGAGGTACTGAGCGCCCACAGTACCTGTACACATGGCAAAAGACAACATGATAGTTGCTACAGAAAATGCTTCAACTTTCAGTCACCAGGCATATTCTGAGAGGAGCTAAAATCCATGAATTATTGAAACCACTAATACAAATTCTTATAACTGTCAATTTTAATAGTTTAAACACAAAATACACCTTATTATTAATATCATGATATATTATTAATAGTAACTGATAATAATAAGTATTATTAATATACTGTACATTTATTCACACACAATGAAAACTGTTTTGGAACAACCAGAAGCTAAAATCTACACAGTGTAAAGACAAAAAAGTCTCTATTTACGATAAAATACCAGCAGTTGTGGTTGAAAGAATTTTACTGTAGTAAATGCGGCCGCAGGTTATAAGACATTTCTGGCAAAGTCACTTTAAAATTTCAGAACTGTGAAGCGCTTATGGAAAATTATTAATTCGTGAAAAACTAGCCGAACTGGTAAAAAAGAGTAATGATGGGAAAAAATGGGTAATGGAAGAGATCAGGGGTGGCGAACATGCGGCTCTTCGACGGATCATGTGCGGCTCTTTGATAGTGAAATTTCCCACACTCATTGAAGGCAGCACTGATAGAAGTCTGCAGTAGCTGTAGGAAAGGCGGAGAGATGGAAGCTGAATCATTTAGGAGTAAAATCTGTTTCCATGGTAGCAGCTTTCCTCAACAGGTCTCTGTATTTCACGTCGGTGCTGTGAAGCAGAGCAGCTGCTTGTAAATAAATGTCAGAGTTTGCGCAGCAGGTTCTGGTGCCACTAAAGGGAAAAGCAAACCGGTTCTGATCACATGAACACAATCAATGCTGTGCATCGCGGTTACGCGCAGAGTGGCAAGTTCATGGATTTTAAATATGGAATTATTTTTCTACTGCAGAAAAAAAAACAGAACAAAAGTGAGAGAAATCAGAAAGAAACAGAGACACTGCGAGAGTTTAACGCGCTGTGTTAAACCTTTAAGTACGGTTTAATTTGTATCAATGCTTGAATATTAATTCACACTGAACTGAATCCAGGAAGTTTTAAAAGAGGGCTAAAAGGGGGCGAGGGTGATCTTGGTTTGTTACACCAAAAATATTGGTTAAACTACAGTGTAAAATATGCAAATGGTAGAGGTCGCCACAATACCCTGAAATAGGTACAAATCTGAGCCATGCCAGTAAATTGTCCTTCATGTTTCAAAAACGATGGACAGCATGAGACACTTCCACATCCACCAGTTTGGCAGATGGAGCTCAATTTTCTGTCTGAATGAATGAATTTTTACTGCACTTAACAAAACATTGTCTTGTTTTCACTGACAAATGTGAAAGAGTTGGTTTGAGTAGCTATAACAGAGTACAAACCAAATTTAAAGACACTTATTCAAAAATGAACATTGTCAGGTGTCCCACTGAAGCCTTAGAGACTAAGAAAAAAGCTGCTTCAGCAAACAATGTATAAAGCTATGGTAATCTTGAAATTGTTGTATAGCCCTTTACAGTCATGATTAGCTTTATTTGGCTCTTAATGCTAAACTGGTTCACCACCTCTGTAACAAATGGATATCTATTTTCTAAAAAAAAAAAAACATGTTTTCATACTTCATCCTTGAGACTGAAGGTGAAGTGTTACATACAAGTCAGCTTTTACCAATGCCTCAATTTAACTCTGCTTTCTTAAAGTTCATGTGAAATGTTTTATTTCTCAATGGGGATGTGGGCAGTGGGAGAAAGTCAGACATTGTGCTGTACATTGTTGAGTAAACTGTCATGACAGTTAATTTGAACTCTTTTACAGTACTATTTACCATGTTTCTTGTCATTACAAGAACACTGAAACAAAAGAGACAAATTTCATGAAAATACTCAAATTGCACAGAAAGAACACATTAAAGTCATGGTAAGGCTGACTGTTGTGTTGTCATCATGCCATGACTCAAGCATTTCAGCAAAACTTAAGTTAACTATTAGCTTGTAAAAGATGACAGTCTTTATTTGATCTACAAAGCTCCTTAAGCTTCTTTAAGGGGATCGTTTTGGAATCTTCACAGTTCCTGTTGATCCATGATAGAATTTTTAGCAATGCTCTCTCATTCAGAGTCCATGGCAGATTTTCTGTTCTTCACATCACATCAAACTACAGTGGGTGTGTTTGTTCACTTTTTAATAGTAACATTAAAAGTTTTAAAATACTAAAACTATTCCATGTGACAAGGTGGCAGGTTTGCCATTCTCATTTAGTTACAAATAAGGTTTGATTTGTTTCATGTTTTACACTTTAATTAATTAATGTAGTTTTGCTAATCCTGACATTGTCTAATGGTAAAGGTGAGATGGAGAAATAAAAAGCCTAGGGGTAAAAAGGACATCTATGGGGAAGTGGAAGGTGTGAGGATTGGGAAGTGCTTTTATACTCTGATGTGTAACTTTCTCTTTCAAAATGTTCGTATTTCTTAATGCCACTTTATGTGTGAGTATGTGTTGTACCTGCCAGTCTTGTTCCCAGTTGTTCCAGTCCCATCATAAACTTCAAGATAGTCATAGTTACAGTTAGTATGGTACTCCAGGTTGAATGAGTCAAACAACAGCCGAATTAGGTTCCCTGGTAAAACACTAATGTACCAGGTACAATTGGCACCATGTGGATAGTTTGTTGGGTGACCAGGGCTGGTAATGGTGCCTGAAGGACTTGTCAAAGTATCTCCACAGCCTGGTACAGGAAATAAAATGGTTACATTGTAGAGATCATACTTCTACCACTTTAAAATGTGCAATGTTAAATGAAGAACCATGAACCAAATTTTGATGACATATTTTTTAAAGCATAACAGTCTTGGAAAACAGCTTGGTACTGTTGTTAGCACTGTTTGTCTTGGGTACAAATCCCATTCTGGACTTTTTACATGGAGTTTGCATGTCCTCCCTCTGCACTTGTTTTCTCTCCAGTTACTCTAACTTTCTCCAGCATCACAAAAACATGGATCACAGGTTCATTGATCTAAACTGCCCTTAGGTCGGTCAACATATGAGAAGAAATTTCATCACAAGGAACTTTAAAAAACTTTTGTGGATTTTATTTAGCAGTTGTCATAAAAGAATGTGGGTTATGGGAGAGGGGTCATCAGACTGGTACTTGAACACATCACAGTTACATCAAGGACTAAAGCATCCATATGTGGGTTGCAGAGTTTATCCCTGCACCACCATAGCACCCATGAGTCACTTTTTAAGACAAACCAACACATATCAGTTCAAACAGAGCTATCACAGCAGTCAGCTAGGTAGAGTATGTCGACTGCTGGTTACTAGTCCATATTAGGGATACCACAGAGACATACTACAGCAATAATGTACAAATTAACTTAATTGTCAATAAAGTCCAATTAGCCAGTTAGCCAAGCATGTCTTCTTTTACCCATTGGAGGAAACCAAGGTGCCCAGAAAAATTCCTGTATGGAAATAGTATTTTAGATATGAAACTAACTAGGTTTACATCAGTATACTTCTTCTGCTTGTCTGACCAATGAGCATAGTCAATTAGGACTCTGACAAATAAAAAATATTCCTCCCACCCTCAATGGCAGAGTCATATGCTGCTTCAAAGCCATGGTTGTTGACAGAGGAGTCTGTGCTGAACTGGATGTACATAGATTTCTGTGTTGACTGGAGCCTGGGAGGAATCTCGTCACCACAAAATTTCCCCAGGAGGGGAGAGCTAGGTGAGGGTCCATCCCTGACCTAAAAAGAGAGATAGTTTTTGACTTCTGTCCATCACCTAGGCAATTATCATTTCACAGAAAAAAAACACCAAAGCAATAATCATTACACAAAAATTACTTTAAAGATCTTACCCAAGCTTTACAAATATTATAAGGAAAAAGGTTAAACAAAGAAAAGTGATGTTGACACTGAAAGTATTTTGTGTCTTTATATAGATATACTGGTAATTATTGTGTTCAATGGAAGACCTCAAATGTAGGCACCATAAATCTGAAAACTTTTACAAAATCTAAAGTATTTGAAAGAAAGAAATATTGCTTCAAGCTTAATCAGCTAATCAATGGAAGGGAACAGGCACATGCCAAGTCCATCCCACAATTAAATAAATCAAGATGTCCTGGCATGTGGGGCTACCGGATGGGTCACTTAGTGGGCCAGTGGGCGGTGGACCATCCACGCAGCTCTGTGCCAAAGCGATAACTCGCAACATCCTCTAGTTTTGTGTTGCCACAATACCTCAAACTGCGTCATATCAAATGCCTTTTCTACCTAGCTTCTGCTGCTCCAGTCAGATTTCGGCAGTGGCAGCCGAGTGGACCTGTAAACACATTAACCAGCACAACAGTCTAACAATGAAGAGCGGCGATGTGAAAAACCCACCCCATAAAACCCAGGCAGCCAAAACAGCCTCTGTGGCTCAACAGTCACGAAACAGCAAAGCCTCGTCTGCAGGTCTGTCCCTGATAGTGCCTTATAAATTCAATCTTCCCATTGGTCCCTGGCATCCAGCAGAGACATGCACAGCAGAATGGCTCCAGCTCTTCATGCAGGGCCAGCCTAAGGTAATATGGGGTCTTATGCAGCGTTCAGTTTGAGCATCATGAACTCTGGTTTACATTCAAAGTCTACACTTACCGCCTCCTTTATTAGGTACACCTTGCTAGTACCGAGTTGGACCCTCTTTTGCCTTCAGAACTGCCTTAATCCTTCGTGCCATAGATTCAACAAGGTACTGGAAACATTCCTCAGAGAGTCTGGTCCATATTGACAAGATAGCATCAAGCAGTTGCTGTAGATTTGTCGGCTGCACATCCATGATGCAAATCTCCCGTTCCACTACATCCCAAAGGTTCTCTATTGGATTGAGATCTGGTGACTGTGGAGTCACCAGATCTCAATCTGGTGACTCCACAGATTCACCAGAATCTGTGGAATCTGTGGTTTCTTGTTGTGTTCAAGAAACCAGTCTGAGATGATTCAGGCTTTATGACCTGGTGTCATAAAGCCTGCTGGAAGATGGATGCACTGTGGTCATAAAGGTATAGACATGGTCAGGGATAATACTCAGGTAAGTATTATTCCTGAGTATTATACCAATTGACATGATGCTCAATTGGTATAATACTCCCAAAGTGTGCCAGGAAAATATCCCCCATTTTCACCACCATCAGCCTGAACCGTTGATACAAGACAGGATGGATTTGTGCTTTCATGCTGTTGACGCCAAATTCTGGCCCTACCATCCGAATGTTTCAGCAGAACTCGAGAGTCATCAGACCAGACAATGTTTTTAAATATTCCATTGGTGTGAATGGAGCATAAAGGTCATAAATCTGCACACGTGTCCAACTTGAAGCATGAGACGCATTTTTGGTGTGCAAAACGCATTCGTTGTGGACCCCGCATTAGGCAGAATCTGATTTAGCCCCCCATATCCTCTTCTCCATCTCCCCTTGCCTTCCTACTAAGAACATCATTATCACTAACAGTGTTTAAACATACATTTAGTGTATAAATCAGATTATTGGCTATTATCTCCTGTTATGTATTTGTGAACCAACCGAGTTCACAGATAGCGCCATATTGTAGCCATGGTAACACAACAATCAAACTATCAAAATGATTCTTTGCACTTTTACAAAGTAAACAGCTAGACAACAGTAGTCTTTTAACTTGTTCTACGCTTCACTTTGTTCAGAGGGTCTGGACCCTCGATATTGAGAAACGATTACTTCCTGGAGGAGTGGACTGTGTTCATGGGCAAACATGAAGTGCATACTTCACGTTTGCCCATGAAGTATGTAATGCACCAGTTTGACACTATGATAGTTGCTTACTGCGGGGTAAACAACCATCCTCCACTGCAAAAAGAGAAGTGCTGATCCAAATGAGGTGGTTGTTCATATTAATTCAATATTTGGAAGCATGGCCAACATGGACTGAATGGCTTCAATTCACTTCCTCCGCTGCCATCTATAAAACTACGGGCAGACTTCAATTCTAAAACAACACATTATCATTCACAACTTCTTCTGTTCACTGATTGGCCCGGTTTAAATTCTACTTAAATGGGAAAAAGCCCAGACTGTGCTGTAGGCGAGATTAGAGTCGTGTGGAATAATATAGAAGGCAACGGCCAGGCTAAAACAACAGAAGAACAGCAGAAGAAAACTATAGGATCATTAAGCAGAACACAGGAATGAGGCAACTTACAAAGATGAAGAAGTAACTGTGATGAAGAAGAACTAGCCTAGATAGAAACTAAAGTAACATAAAAGGAGAAACCCGGTGAACAATAACTTCAACTCCAAAATTTTAAAAATTCATCAAAGACAATACCTAACAGAATAAGCACAAAGACTGAATCAGCTTTACCCAGCTGTTTAATAGTTAAGGTCCAACTGTCATCTGTGAAACATGGGCATCATAACACCTGCTTTTATTATACAAAATGCTAGATATTAACTTATATGCATATGACCATTTGTGACGTTAGAAAACAGCCTTGAACTTAGAAAAAGAGATTTCATATTTTCTTGCAAACCCTGAGTACAGTGAACCCTCGCTATAACGCGGTTCACCTTTCACGGTCTCGCTGCTTCGCAGAATATTTTTGGTGCAGTTTTTTTCACAGTGCATTGTGTTCTGCGTCCTGATTGGCTAAACAGTTTCTGCGGTTCTTCTCTACCTGTATGCCAATAAAGTTACGCTATTTAAATATAAGTAATACAGATTGGCCATTCAGGAGATGAAAGCTGAAACTTTGAATGCCTGCTGGAAAAAAACTGGCCAGAATCAGCACAAAACCCGACCGGAGGCTCGGTTGATGAGATCCGTCGCTCTGCCGTAGATCCAGCTGTGAATCTCTGGGCAGCTTGGAGGAGACGCTTTAATGCCACGACTCCAGATCACATTAAGACCCGATTGATGCACACGAACATCCGCTGATCTCAAAACAGGTCTAGTTCTTTGGTTTCAATGTAGAGTATTTATTTATGCCGTGTAATAATCGTAAAAAATAAAGGTAACAACTTCGTGGATTTCACTTAACACAGGTTATTTTGGGAACGCAACCCCCATGAAAAACGAGGGATCACTGTAAATTTAAGATGTGCTTATGGTAATCGAAGTGGCTTACAACATAGCTGTTCATCCTCGTTATTTTCCTATTTACACACCAATGAAGAAACAGAATCAAATTTATTTCCATGATGACTTCTGCACCCATTTCTCTTATGTCATAAATTGATGTCATGTATTAATGAATTGATGAAGTCAACTGAAATACTTCACCTCAACAAAGTCAAATCTGCAGGAGCCTCCTTCAACATCAAACGACAGGAAATTCAATGTGACCACGTAGCCCTCTTGTTGGTTGATGACCCACTCACAGACTTTGTTGTGGGGATAGGGATTTGGGTAGTATGGAGACCGGAACTCTCCAGTTCCAGAAAGGGTACCTCCACAAGCTAGGAAGAGTGGAAAAAAAAAAGAAAAAAGAACAATATTCCTATATATGTATTAGTCTGGATGGAAGAAGTATTAACATTTTGGAGCCAGAGCCTGACTTGAATCTGATAGGGATAGTGGCAGTAATAAGTATTGGAGAGAGGGAAGTCTGGGCCTCCTGACTTAGGCTGCTACCCCCTGGCTCACATCTGAACTCACTAATGAAGCACATCTTGTGCTTCATTAGTGAGCAAGTGACTTGGAGCTTAATTCTCTTTGATGTAGTTTTACTGCTTTGTGTGTAGCTTCCATGAGGTGTTGTATATCACTGTGTCTAATGATTTGATTTGATCTTTATGCTCTAACAGGTCTGTCTGATAATCCTGTTAGTCTGTCAGTGACGTGAACAGGATGAATTACATTCTTTAAAATAAGATCAATTTTAACAATACTTTCAAGTATATTCATGCAGAACTATAAATCTGATAAGTTGGGAAGTGCGCTTAAAAAGATTAAAATATTTGAGGGTTTAAGTGTACCTAAGATGGTCCTGAACATCCTTATACAACCTTCTTTGAGATGTTAGAATGCTCTTTTTAGGTTGGCTGCTTCCCTAAGTTGCTTATAGAGGCTAACTTAGCAAAATGCTCTGCAGATGGCTGTCTGCGAACTGTGAAAAAGGGCTTAGCCCATTCCAGGTGTATCCTCTTTTTGCTTTTTTGCTGCACCATTATTTTTCAGATCATCAAAAACATTTTAATATTTAAAGAAGGTCTGAGTAAATAGAGAAATCAGCTTTCAAATGATCATTCGTTTATAAAGGAAAAAGTGCTACCCAGGCCAGAATCTCCAGGTTAAATCAGGAATTAGCTGTCATAATTCTGAATAGTGGAGTGTGTTTTCTCTCTATGCCACGCCTCAGTCTGCTGGAGTGGGGCCTGTTTAACGTTGCAGTCTGCTGCATCTGGAGCTGCTTAGATGCAGTGGACCCCCATTAGTTATGGGGTTTAAGGACCATCACCGCCCTTGAATGGCTGAAATTTGCAGATACTTGAGACTCCATCTAAGCCTGCTTATAATTTTCACTACACAGAAGCTAACATCCTTGGTCTTCTTTATTGCTGCTTTTGAGGTTCCAGTTAATGAGTGGCAACAAAAATGAATGACACTCCTGGATTGGCTGATTTACACATATCAAGTATCATTTGACTAGATATTTCAGTTTCTCTCTTTCTTTGAAATATTTTCAATATCCTCCACAAAAAAAATTCTGTGAATAGGCATATTTTCATTTGAAGTCATGTACCACAGAAAAATCCATGAAAACTGGGCTGCAAATAGGCAGGTACAGCAGTTCTTCCTTGCTTGATGGCAGCTGAATTTGGTAGTATCAGACCTCTCATGATATACTTGACTCCATCATGCATCATTGCTCACACAAGCTCCCCATAAGTGCCAAGGAGTCCTTTTCTTCAAGGCACTTCAAAACAGTTTCTTTACAACAAGTCTTGCCTCAGTTTGTATAAACCTCGTCTGTCCTTCATGTCTCTATTGTTATGGTTATTATCCAAACAACACAAAATACCACTCGCTTTGTTATGTATAAAACCTCACCAACACTGTAGGCAGCCCTGAAACCAGCTCGGCTGACTGAACTGTCAGATTTAAAACGGATCCAGAGAGAGTTGGAGGACGAGCGAATTGGAGCTGGCAGGGTGCTCCCACAATATTTCCCTATCAGTGGATCAGTCTCCATCCTCCCGTCACGGACCTTAAAAACAAGAAGACAAATGCTGGAGATAAAAAACACTCAATTTTAATTCAGGCAGGTTACAAATTAAGGCTCAGCATATCAACTGCCCACATCCCATGATGATTCAGCTCACTTTAAAACATTAAGATCAAATTATTGAGAAAAGCTCTGGATATGCCTAATAATTCAGATTTTGCAATAAAAGGTAAAAAAAAAATTTGACTAAAAAATAATCTCACAAATGATTCAAGCTGAAAATGTAAGTATAGTTAATAAGTCTTACCTCCACATAGTCAAAAGAGCAATCACTATGATTCTCCAGCTCCAGGTTAGTGAAGTTGAGAGCCACCTGTTCACCTGGAGGCAATCTGATCAAATAAATACACTGCCGGTTGTGGGCATAGTTGTTCGGCCAGTTGGGAGATATTAGGATCCCCTCACTGTCAGTGAATGTACCACCACAGCCAGGATCACCTAAAAAGAAAATAAAAAACATTAAACACTTGTACAGCACTTTATCAAGTCCATTTGCTGTAACTCTGGTATTAATACATTCAATTTAAATAGTTTATTCCATTCCATTAGGGGCTCTACTACACTAAACATGTTCAATGTACTACAGTGAATATGGTAATGAAGAATTGAACTAATTCTTCATTACTCAAAAAATTTAAGGCAACAAGTTATTTTGACTTTTTTAAGCAGATGCAGTTTTTCTGAGTTTACAGAACATTTTGTGATTTGTAACTTAGCACCTTGGATTATATGGCATAAAAGGCATATAGATTGGATGGATGGATAGAATGATATTCAGTTAACCTGATACTGAGCTGTAAAGAACCAGCCTAGACTACAACTTGCTAAACTGTATTGTCGTGGTAACAGATGAGACCTTTTATAGTAACCAGTGTTTACTTTTATACTTTTATATTTGGGTTATCAGCAGAGGTCGGTGGTAACCAGCTATATACTTGAGTAACTGTTTGGTAAAAGTATGCTTTTAGAAGTAGCTTTACTGCATTGTACATTTTACTTTTACTTGAGTAATGATGAAGTATTGATACCTATTACCAGATTTGTGGCAACTTTACCCTCTGTGAGTAGCTTTACTGACTGAAGAATAATCATGTTTAAACCAAAATTACATGAAACACAGAGACATACAATTCATGTTAAAGGGAGACTTTTTGTTTGCAAACCAGCTTTGTTGTTCGGTTATCTATCTGTAGATTTTTGTGCCATTTGGAGAATAAAAAGATACAGTAAAACTACATATATTGTCATGAGAAGTACCTTACTCTGTGGTAACATTAACATTTCCATTAGTTTTAGATTAAAAAACTATTTTTTTTCTTTTAGTCTTCAAAATACCAGAATTTGCAAATAAATTTTATTTTTGTCTATGTGTTGTCGTCATCCATGCATCATAACACCATCTTTAAATACTGAATCAGGTGTTGTGGTTATTTATTCAGTACAGGGTTTTTCGGTAACACTTTATTTGAAGGGGGGTGAATAAGACTGACATGACACTGTCATAAACATGACATAACATCTGTCATGAACATGAATAAGCCTTCATGAATATTTATGACTGTTGTCATAAAGCGTCATTCGGTAAATTATGACACTTTTAATACAAAGTTGATATTATTCAAAATGTCTTTGTTATGACAACTTGACATTAACCAGGAAATCATTACTGATATAAACTTTACCTTTAATAACATAAAGTTACCTACTTTTTAAAGTGCAATCAGTAATACTTTTATAACAAATTTATATCAGTAATGATTTCTTGGTTCATGTCAAGTTGTCATAACAAAGACATTTTGAATAAAGTCAACTTTGTGTTAAAATGTCATAATTTACCGAATGACGCTTTATGACAACAGTCATAAATATTCATGAAGGCTTATTCATGTTCATGACAGGTGTTATGTCATGTTTATGACGGTGTCATGACAGTCTTATTCACCCCCCTTCAAATAAAGTGTTACCGATTTTTCATCTCTTGCTCTCGATGAAGGCGGACGCTTCTTCCCTCTGCTCCCTCCCTGCCCTTGCCTGCCCTGCTTGCTCTGTTTTTGTCTTTTTCTATATTTTTGGAGCCTTTCTTTGCACATCATCCAAATCTACAAATTATGGATCTGATCAACCGACCTCTCAATGCAATTGCTCCAATTTTCTCAACAAGAAGTCTGGGCACAGGAGAGCCCTCTTGTCCTGTGGGGACACACCCATCGGGATTCACCCTGGATTTATTCATGACAACAAGGTTTCTGCTGTTTGGAGTTTGCAGATTCCTGGTTTATCGACAAATTTACAGTAAAACGGACTTGGCCGAACTGGCGAACACTCAGACTGTTGGTGTGGACAGAGACGTAAGTTAGATGTGAGTCTTGATGAGACTCGCAGCCCAGCTGAGGACTCTAAAACTCACTAACAGGATGGAATCGATCTTGGAGAAGTTTCTAGTTTCAGCTCACTGGAACGACCAAGCCAATTTTGGATAATTGGGAACTGAGATGTAGCAGAGAGACTTTAGGGAAGATTGAAATTTATAATCCTCCCGACTTAAGACAGTCTATATCTGAATTGGGTTTCCCCATGTTGCCTTGGAAGGGCTGCATATTTCCAATCTCCTTGAAGATATGTAAACACAACGCTCTTCCCTCCTCACCCCCTCCTGTTATCCATGCAGCTGAGGAGCTGAGCGCTCCCAACGACATTCCTAGATAACAACACCTTTATCGGACTTCTACCGGGAGGCTGAGCAACGTGGTTTCATGGCCCTGTGACGTCACCGCCTTCACTCATGTTTTGCCCTTTGTTTTGTCTGAATGTTACTATGTGCCCCAATGTGTCCTTACCTCTTTTTATTTAATTCCCCTTTTATTATTTAGAAACTGTGGAGTACTCACTTTTAATCCAGAGAAGGAATTAGATTAGTCACTTATTTTTTTTTAGAAACTGTACTCACTATTTAAACCAATATTTAAGTTTTTAAATTATTATGCAGAGGGACTCCTATTACTGCAACCCAGAAAACCCCACAAACTTAGAATCCAGAAAAAAAAATCTTCCAGTACAGGAATATTTAGTTTTTATTATTACTTAGAAATCGTGGAATACTCGTTACTTTTACAAATTTAGAGCATACTTAGAAAGTCCAGAGAATATTTACTTAAACTTATCTAGCATCCCAGAACAGGGATTAGAACAAAGTTACAATCCAGAGAAAGTACCTTAGCAACAACGGCGTAAATCCCAACTCATTATTGGGGGGAACCATCAACAGGGAAAGTTTTTAAGAGCAATTTTGGAGAGGTCGGCAAAGTTACAGTAAAATGTAATGTAAAATGTGGTTTAATTTTTGTGTGTGTGTTGAAGCTGCACCATCAAAAATGACTAGTAAGTAGCAATGAATAACCAAAGTGTTTTTTTCAGTAAACAACCTGCTGAGACCCACAGAAGTCAAACTAAGATTCAAATGTTGTTTAGATACGAGTTTGGTTTAGAGATCTAATCTCTGCTACACCTTTACAAAAACTTAAGGCTCTAAATAAAAACAAGTTGTAATAAGTAACTCCACTTAATAAAATTCCTCATAAATATTGATTTATTGCAGTGGCTCTCAATACAAGTTACATGTTATTTAAATTATAACTTAAGTTGCTTTAAACTTATATTTTGATAGGGTTTTTCATGTCCTGGATGGCTGAGAACCTATAAATATGTAGAAATTGAATATTTGGGAAGTATCATAGCTTAAATTTAAAGGTCAGGACCAGAGTTTTCTAGAAAAATATTCAGATTTTATTTTGTGGTTTTAAAGGCTCTACGTTGAAGATGGTAAGGAATAAAGGCATACTTTATTTTGTTTTACTGCCAGCTGCTGTAGCCCCTCTGCTCTCAGCTCCCATACAGAGCTGTCAGCTAGTGGTAACGCTCAGCCGCTCCCGTTTCAAACTCTTCTTATTAAAGTAAGAGTTAGAGAGCTAAATATAATTGAAATATTGGCTACCTTCGACAGAAAAAGGAGCTAAGACTATGAAAGCAATGTAGCAGTTTTACTAGTTTTGATTTCCAAGGCATAACAAAGCAGTTTATCATGATTCAGCCAAAGTAATGAAATAAACTGTTTATTGTCAATGTGTTTCTTCCTATTGAGCAGTGAAAGTAAATAAAATGTGTTATATGTCTTTTCCTTTAAGTATTTATTTACTGGAGGGTTTTTTGTTTGTACCATTCAGCAGTGCAGCTGTTGCTGCTGCTGCTACACTTTGGACTGAACCATTGTTCTAACATTGGTGGGGGGGACCTAAAAATTAATTCTTATTTTTTTCTTAGATGAATGGCAGATTTACTTTGTTCTCTGTTTCTATTGCCTTTCTTACACTGATATTGTATAAATACAAGGGTTTCTTTCATGATTTCTTTTGGGGGGACAATTCTAGACTTTTCCAAGATTAGAGGGGTCTGACCCCCGCAATCCCCCAGGATTAATGCCTATGCTTAGCGACTATGTTTTAGACTCCTATTCTTCCAACCCAGAAAAGGAATTAGACCAGAGGAAACTTGACAACCCTGAACAAGAGTATCTAGTTTACATACTTTAGATCAACATTAGATTCTTTTTCTTCTTTTGCTATTTAGTTTGTTATTTTGTTTGCATTTCCTTTTAATTCATGTAAAGCACTTTGTATTGCTTTGTTGCTGAAAATGTGCTATATAAATAACATTACCTTTAACTTTTACTTCAGTAGTGTTTTTACCAAATACCTTTTTAGTCTTAGTTGAGTATTCGCTTGGATGACTACGTACATCACCAAGTACTTACTAGGTGATGTTGTGTATGTGATGTGGAAGCCTCTGTCAGAGACTGTAAAGTCGGAGTGAAAGTGGATCCATGCAGCTGGCCCAGTTGTTTGCAGAGGTGGTGGTGATGCAGTATTGCAGTATTTCCCAAGAACCGGGTCTTCTGACAGAAGGCCATCCCGAATCTGCAACATATAAACAAGGCATTTGAAAGATATGCTAGGTTAAGCTAAAAGCACACAACCACAGGAAAACAGTTTATATTTTAGTACTTTGATTCAGAAATTGTACAAGATGCGCCTTTTGACCTCTTGTGGAGCTCTAGAATACCAGAGATAAATGTGGTGTGTTTTATTTGCTGTTCGTACCTCCAGAAAATCATAGTTGCAATCAGGATGCTGTTCTATGCTAAGAGTCCCAAATGCAAATGTAATAAGCAAGCCAGGATCCACAGAAACTGTCCAGTAGCAGTCTCGCCCTGGTGGATAGTTTCCAGGGTAACCAGGTGAGTTTATGTTGCCATAGGAAGCAGTCAGATCACCACCACACACTGAGAAGACACAAAGAAATCAACTTCATTTCTGTTTGAAGCCCACCAGAAGTCAAAACATTTTTCGTTAAGCTTTTAAATGGTTTTTAAAATTTGAAAATGATTGATTCAGCAAATTCAGAACACATGTCTCCAAATACCTGGGTCTTTGGACTCCCACACAATTGTGAAGCCACCAGCATTAACAGAATGATCTGAACGAAACCAAAAGTACAAAGAATTGTGGGAGCTGTAAAGTTCTTGAGGATTATTTTGGCCACAGTATTTTCCAAGTATGTAAGCAGAGGGATTGTCCCCATCATGAATCTGTAGAAAGTCAAAGTTGCAGTTGTTGCTGCTCTCCAGATGAAAGAATGGAAATGTGATGCGCAGAACCTGTAGAAGAGAGTGCACACAATTTCAAGAATGAAATCAAATTCTATAATAATGTCTGATTTTTACATTTGGTTCAAATATTGTATTATCACCTGAGGAATGACAAAAAATACTTTCCATCCATAGTGAGTATATTTATAGTTAAACTGTGATTTTCCAATTGAACATACTTAGTGTGGCTCAAATCAGCAATACTTAGTTTAAAGAGTTTTCCACTCCTATCAGTTATGTGGTAGCAGCTCCTGTTTCAGTACCCTCTTTGCTGGAGTTCCAAGCATACAGAGTCGGGCTGAAAACTCTTGGTCACTGATTAACCATGGACCAAATGGCAACAATCCAAGTTTTAAAAAAACACTAACGTACCTTATTCGGATCAGTGCGGACCACCCAAGTGCAGCTGACCAGGTGATCATATTCATCATGACCTGGGTTGTTGGGATAACTGAAAGAACCAGCAGGACCAGTCAGCTGGCCACCACACTCTGCAAAATGAACCCAGACTTACATCAGACACTTAAACAATGGTTGGTTTATTAAACAATATATATATACATCTGTCAATATTCAGGTTTGACAGGTTATTAACATTTGGATTGACCAAGAGCGCAGTAGATATTCAACAATAAAATTAATCTTCAAAACTACAACTTAATAAATACACTGTGTGCACACAGTGTATTTATTAATCTATTCTTCAATATTCTCTGCCTCCAATCTCTCTTTTATGCCATTCCTTAAAGTTTTGCTTTAATTGTACCAGTTTTATACCTTGTTGTGGGGTCTGGCAGAATGGGCCTGTCCACTGGGCAGTACAGGTACATGTGAATCCATTAATGCTGTCACTGCAGGTTCCTCCATTTTGACAGGGGTTGCTCAAGCATTCATTGATATTCTGATCACAGTGAATTCCTTGCCAGCCAGGGTTGCAGTTGCAGATGTAGCCAGATGCTGAAGTGGTGCTCTGCAACACACAGACATAAAGAAATGAAACTACATTTAGTTTCATTTTAGACTTAATTCATTTAACTTGGGATCTATTAGTAGGTCTTATCATAAGCTGCAAATCCTTCTTTTATTGAATAACTCACCTATATTTAAAAAGGTAGATATTTTTCCCCAAAAATATTTCAAAGTATTGACAAAAATAAAATTAATAATGAATCTAATTTAAATATTTTGATAATAACTGTAAATGTATTTTTTAATGAAGCAGATAACATACTCGATGGCAGACATGCATTCTAAAATGCTCCTGAGCATATCAGCACATCCTTTAAAGGAACTTGACTTGAGATGAAAGGAGCTGCTTCTGACATTTACTTTTCTTTAACATAGAAGGTACTCCTAGATCAGTGCTTCTAATACTACAATACTGATGTCTGAGAGCAAGTTAAAAAGGTAAGTACAGCTCCTCTTTTTGTAGCAGTGAAGTTGTAAACCTCCCAGACAATGTAAACTAGTGCCACCTATTTTAGCTTCACAGATATAGACAACCCAATGGAGGTGTTCTGTCAGTCTGAGCTCCCCACTGGAGCAGCCATGCTTCTCTTAGTACTGTTTTTTGAAAGAAAAATGTATTTTCATATGGAGCTCGGGGTTAACCGAGTATCCGCTCAGCCGCCTCTCTTCCACCGCGGTGCTTCCCAGCTGGGAAGCAACATCCGAACCGCAGCTCCTCCTGCTGTCATCGTGGGATTATCCGATAAACGTTCAGCGTAGGTGGCATCTCCCACGAGCAACAACCGGACTCGATGGGCCCGGCGCCCCGCCTATCGCCAGCCTAGAAAAGGCTAGCCCCGGTGTTTGTAATACCTTGTGGGGACGATTTTCCTGACATATACTACGTTGTGGGGACCAGTCGCTCCTCGTGGGGACCGGAGCCTGGTCCCCACAAGGGGAAACCCTGTTTTTGGGTCAGGGGTCAGATTTAGGGCTAAGGTATGAATTGAGTTTTGGTTAGGGTTAGGTATGTGATGGTTAGGGTTAGGAAAAGGGTAAAGGTCAGGTTTAGGCTGTAGAAATGAATGGAAGTCAATGGAAAGTCCCCACAAAGATAGCAACACAAACGTGTGTGTGTGTGTGTGTGTGTGTGTGTGTGTGTGTGTGTGTGTGTGTGTGTGTGTGTGTGTGTGTGTGTGTGTGTGTGTGTCTTTCAGCCAACGAGTTGTAGCTTCAGAGAGATTCAGTAGCTGAGATTGAGTCCAAAATCCGATGTGAGATTCATCCGTGCTGCAGTGAATCCGTCTCTCTTTATAGATTTCTCCCTCTTCTTCCTCACATCGTGTCTTTAGGAAACTTTCAAAACAAAAAAGGAAGATTTAGGATCCATCTTCCTCGATTTAGTCAGAAATCGAGGAAGCAGCATTCTGGATTGATTTTTTTAGGCAGACCTTGGTTCTGCATCCACTGTTGCAGAAATTGATGCGACTGAAGATAAATGCATGGATCAGTTTCTCTAGATCTCGCTGAGACATTAGTCCTCTAATCCTGGAGATGTTCTTCAGGTGATAGAAGGCCGACTTTGTAGCTGTATTTATGTGTCTCTGAAGGTTCAGGTCTGAGCTTCACAGCTTTTCTTATTTTAACATGCACAACATGCACATGTGCAGCTAAGATGCAAATCTCTTACCGTACAATGTCCATTGACACAAGGGTTGTTAGTCTCACAGATGTTGCTTATCTGGGTGCAGCCAGACGGACCATAGCCATTGCCAGTGTATCCTTGTGGGCATGTACACAAAGGGAATGCTGAACCTGGTACATAAATAAAAATGAATAAATGAATGAATCCATTGATTTAGTGTATTAAACAAAATTATACATTTTGAAACATCTCTTTTTAGCCAGTTTAACATGCTTTATATCCCACATGATGTTCTAAATTCAGAGACACTTGTTTTACCTGGGCTGGAGGAGCAAATAGCTAGAGGATGACATCCTCCGTTGTTGGAAGAGCAGATATTACTTTGTGTGCATGTTCTCCCATCCCCCTCATAACCTGCACAAATACAAGACAAAACATTAAAAATTAAAATCAATTGCTTATTTCCAGCTTTGTAAACATACACAAATATACACAAATATCTTTTTTTACTACTGACATATACAGTGATTACTTGTCATATCTGTGAATGCAATACATGTTTCATTAATCAGTACATCTGCAGATCTACAATTGCTAAACAATAACTTTACAGTTATACCAGGGGGGCAAGGACCACAGTGGAATGAACCCATGGTATTCATGCACTGGACCACTGGGGTAGTAGAGCAGCCACCATTATTTGTCAAACATTCGTCCACATCCTGACAGCTGTAGCCATTTCCTTGCCAACCTGAAATATACAATAAATCAAGAACATATACTCTTAGACACACTGTTGTCCAACTTTAAATAAAATAAGTGGATACTTAGTGTGGTAGGAAAAACAGGAGAAACTTTTGGAAGGATAACTGCAAACAGAGAATTTAAAGTAGGAGCATTTACCTCCAGTCATTAAGGGTCTTTGTTCTACACCTTTTAGAAGTGTCTCTGGTATAACAGACTTCAACCAAATGGTTAAATTACCTTCCTGGTATGCAGATGAGTTGAATACATTCTGAGCTTGTTATCCTCAAGCCCCAAATTCGTGCAAGGATTCATTGCATGAATATAAAGTGCTGGAACGGATAACTTTGCAATTTTATGGACAAAATGAGCTCATTTTAGATTTGATGCTTGCCATGGGTCTAGTTGGGACAACTCAACACAACTGTCCTGGGTTCGATTCCTGACCCTGAGACTTTAGCTTCATGTCTTCTACCCATTCCCTGTCTTGTGACTGACAATGAAGGTCTCTAGTGCAGCAAAAGTTTTTGAAATAAAATAGTTAGGATAGGAGCAACAAATGGATGAAAAAGCATTTATGGGCATAAGGGAGAAGACCTCCACATGATGTCTGAGGTCTCCTGGTCCTCAGACGATGCTGCAACACTCATTGGCATGGCTGTGTCATTAAAATTACTAAATGAACCTTGAAATACTTCCAGAAACCATTGTTGGTAAACACAATCTGTCGTGTCATTTTGTGAGGCCATGATGCCAATAGGAAGCCATTGAACACTGTTCAGAAGCGTTGCTGTGTCCTGTGGGCCAAGGCTCATTTGATATGGACTGTTTCAAAGTAGGTTCTTGTTCTGCATAGTGTAGGGATGCAAGCTATGTAGTAACGAGTTAATCTAAAGTTGGCTGATCTACCGATAGTAATTCAACGTTGACTTATAGTGAGAAAGGTTGATTTTTGGTTGAGGTCGACTGATCAATGTTGAATCAGTGTGTGTTGTCTGTCATGGCTCTCCTCCCCCTCTCCTCCTCTTTGAGCTCTGTGAGAGCATTTTATTATAGAACAGGGGTTAACCACGTTTTAAATTAAGCACTAAATTAAATTAAGCACTGTTGAGGATAGTGGGTTGTGATTCCTTTCTGAACCTTTTCTTACTTGTCCATAAAAATTATTGTTGACTGTGCATGATATGTTGACACAAAAATATCTACAAGTCACTACAAGGCTGCGATGGACTGGCAACCAGGGTGACCCCGCCTCTCACCCAAAACGTTCACTGGAGATAGGCACCAGCATCCCTCCTGACCCCACTAGGGACAAGGGTGGAAGAAAATGGATGGATGGATGGATGGATGGATGGAAGTCACTATAAGGAGTGGAGCTGTCCACCCCATCCCCTATTTGCATGAGTAGTATATCCCAAACACAGCCTCTTTGCGGTTTGCTTGTTAGTTCAATGATGAATTATGATCAAAAAGGTTGAATTTATGGTTAAGATCGATGATTGATGGATCAACCATCAAACAATCATCCATTTCTAGCCAATTAACTAATGTTGAAAAGATGTCATTGAATTGATGTTGTTTTGTGATCAAATTCTAATGATTCAAATGCCAACGTCTGATGCACTGTTTTTCAACACTGGTCCTCAAGGCACACTGCCCTGCAAGTTTTAGGCATTTCCATGATTCAGCACATGATTTCAATTGATGGCTGATTTACAGGGTTTAGGTGAAATGAAAAAATCTGAAAATATGCAGGTCAGTTTGACTTGAGAACCAGGGTTGGGAAAAACTGCTAATCAATGTTGACTCAAAATAAGCTGCTTGTCACTGTTAATCACCCACTGATTCAATTCAGGTGTGTGGCAGAAGGGAAAAACCTTAAATATGCAAAGCAGGTGGGCTGAAACACTGATCTAAACCTGCTAATCACTGATTCAGTCTTTTGATTCTTGGATTGGTAACTGGTTAAACAGAACTAGACTATTAGTAGCTGTGTGGACTCTTTATCAGCATACGGACATTTTTGAATGAATTTGATCATCAACTTATTTGGAGACGTTTGTGGTTAATGGAAAATTGAATCAGTTATTCGATGAAGTTTATTCTGTATATTAGTGATGGCCAAATGAAACCTTGTGAAGCAATGAAGTGTCCCAGCCCATTGCTTTGCCCAAAGGTTCATTACTCGGTGGTTCATTCATTTGTCACTAGTGACATCTGCTGTTGAAACTGTGGCAGCCTTGTCACTCAGAAAAAATTAGTAAATGCAATATTGTCACAAAGTTTTTGTCAAACTCATGTTTAGTAACAGCAGAGTCAATTAAATCCTATTTAATCTTTTTTAGTTATTAAAATTATTTGTAGCCAAACCTGGTATATGTTGACTGTCAGTGGCTGTTTTCTTTTGTCATCGACTGATTTGACAATAGACATTTGTTTTAGTGTTTTTGAAGTGCAGAGTGCTTGTTGGGGCAGACAGTATTCTTTGAGTTTCGATTTGCCTCCCGAAAAAATAAAATTCTTCAAAAATTCTCTTTTTCTTAGATTTCAATTGGCTCTCTGGTCTGATCCCTTATATTTTTACTCATCAGGCCAGAATTTTACTCTTCCAACAGCTTTAAGTCTGTTTCTGCTGTGCAAGGCTGATGTATCTTTGCAGGACAAAGAAATAGTGGAAATTTCAAGAAGATGAGAATTTGGAGGTGAAGGGGTTAATTATTTTTTATTTAACAATCTTGTCATCTCAAAATATTCCCAGATGTCAGATTTTTTTTTTCTTCTTACTGGCTTCATTTCAATCAAGTTTATTTGTGTAGCACATTTCAGCAACAATGAAGTTTCAAAGTTCTTTATATAATAAAAATATAAAGTCATAAAATATGCCATAATCAACAATTGAGAAAACCAGGAACAAACATTACATTTTGATGAGTGCCATCATCAAAATCATTAATACACATGAACTATGTTGGTCAAAGTGCCTTTTATTTCAGCCACTGCTGAGAACAAATATTCCTCTGCTGGGTGATAAATAACTCATGAACCGGCACGGCTCATCTTGCTTTTATTTTGAAAACCGACACACAAAATGAAGCAGTCACGTGACCCATGCAATGCGAGGCATTGTTTGTTGTCAGTTACGTGGTTTTCAGCACCGATTAAAATCCAAGCAATAACGTGTTTGTGTTTCTCCCCCGTCCCCCCACCTTTCACTCGTACGCGGCGCTCTGAGACATGCGCAGTGGTTTCCTCTCAGTGGCAGAAGATCTGTCTAATCGTCAGTAATATAATATCGCTGCATAAATCATGAGAAATCCGATGGCCACAGCTAACTCAGCAGCGCTTCGCTTTCACAGACGATGGGGACAACGTCTAACTTTTTTCGTCACTTAGAAAAGTAGCTCAAAGAAGGTAAGCTCCGTTGACGTGATGTTAGCAAAGCTAGCTGTACAGAGACACATAAGCATTTGTGATGAAAAATGTTATCACTCACTGCGCTGAATTATTGTGCGGAGGTGTTGACTGACTTGTCGCATATATGGGACAACGCTGTGTCCAAAAGTCTGCAATATAATTATGAGACATTCAGGAACAGTACTATTCATCTGGTCGTCTCTTTACTTATTAGATAGGACTGGAGTGTCACTGAGAGTCGTTCTATTAGATTACCATACGCTGTCAGAATAGTGAGTACCATGCCTGACCATTAAGAAGTTCGACAGTCAGAGGAGTTGTCAGTTCACCATACACAACAAGTTATGACTAAAATAAGTCATTAAATTGTTTTCCATGATAACTATATAGATATATATGCGTTGTCGTTTTTTTCAAATTGTATTTAAAGTAGGTCTGGCTGCAGCTGCAGTCAACTACAACACACACCCTGTAAAACTCATTAACCTACTTAACCGCTAGGTCAGGATGCCATACAACTGTTAATAAAGTGTATGATGATCTACGTCATAATTCTATGTTGCTAATTAAATAAAATTATATGGTAATGACGTGTCTGACAAATATAGCCGTGAGTTTGTGCTAAGCGTATGACGATCTGACAGCATATGCTGACCTGACAGAACACTCTTCTTTGTTCTTGTAATCCTCTGCGTACACTGTAGTAGCTATCATTATTTTATTTAATTATGTACATTGATATTTTTTAATTAACAAATAAAACACAAGAATGAAAGAGCACACAGCATGCACATTGCTCTTTGATAGTTTATGTTTTTGTGTCAGCTGTATCAAATATCGACAACATACAAAGAACATTTTGATATTTGCACATAGGAGAGCAGAAGAGGACAGTGGCTGATTTTTAGATCTTTGCTGAGGTAAATAAGATCAGGGGATAAGATTAGCTTCACATGCAAGTATGGGCCGATCATCAGTCCCCCAAAATTAAAGAAATCGATGCCGATAAATCATCTGACCCATAAATCAGTGTACCCCTTCTTTAAAGTGTTTTTTAAAAAAAAGAGGAAAGGTTACATCACAGCAAATATAAACTTATCCCGACTATGATGAGAACCATAGGAAACATCAAATCTGAAATGTGCTCATTTTTAGTATTAAAGTCTAAAGGTCCTTTATAAAGGTCCCAACTTTTCTTCAATTTAGGTCACATGTTAATACGTATGTACTGTGTAAAACATGGGGATTTTTCTCAGTTGTTTTCAATAAGGGTGAACCTTATGTGATTCTTGGTTGAATTTATTTTTAAATAATGTCATTTTCTTCTGTTTAATTCCTTGAATTTGAAACATTTTATCTGTATTACCAGTATTCTTCATTATAACTTAGTTTGCTTTTGGATTTCTTCTTTAGTTCACCATTTTCAGTCCAATTTGTGTTTGAAAGTGCAGTATAAAGGTAAACATCTAAAATGTCGGTCATTTTTTTATGTCACTACCACAAAAGAGGTTCATCAACAGAGAAAACGGCGAGTTAGTATTTTGAGTGTTACCAGCAGGACAGGCTCCACAGTAGAAAGAACCCTGAGTGTTGTAACAAGGAACAGGAGGGTTGGATGAGCAGGGCTTGGCGGGCAGGTTACACTCATCAACATCAGACACACACGCTGGGTTCCCAGCTGGAGCTTCCCATCCACTCTCACAGATGCATTGGTATTTGGGCTGTTTATTGAAGCAAATAGTCAAACTGAGACCCATGATGCCAAAAGTTCCACATAAGTTAAAGTATAACCAATAGGAGTGTAAAATAATCATTGTCAAATAACTCAAAGATAGAGCTGTTTTTTAATGAGACAAATAAAAATCATAAACCAAAGCATCATAATGTGATGTAAGTGGCAAAGCATATGTATCTAGATAGGATTACTCTACATAAATCCAAATAATACAAATATTTAACACATTAAAAACACTTAGAAACAGATAGAAATGTTACAAAGAATAGGAAAGTATTAGTCAATCAATCAGGAATCAAGTATGGTCATTCATACTAGATATAGTTACTGCCCAGATAGCAAGCAATGCTAATTCAACGTTGAATTATGGTCAAAAATGTTGACTTTAGGTTAAGACCGACGGCTGATGGTGGATCAACCATCAAACAATCATCCAAATCTAGCCAATAACCAATGTTGAAGAGATGTCATTGAATCAATGCTGTTTGCAGTTGAATTCTAATGGTTGAAATGCCAATGTTGTATAAATGTATGCTGTCTGTCGCACCTCTTCTCTGCACTGTTGAGGACAGTAGGTTGTGATTCCTTTTTGGTACATTTTCTTACTTTTCTGTAAATATTGTTGGCTGTTTAAATGTGTAATATGTTGACATAAAAGCATCTACAAGTTACTACAAGAAGTGGAGTGGTCCACAAAACCTTTTTTTACACCAGTGGTTTGTCCCAACCACACAGTCCCTTTGCTGCTGGCTTGTTTGCAACCGGCTTCTGAATTGAATTCTACTCTGAACACTTTTAATATTTCAATGTGTTTCAAAACTTTTCAAATGTTTATCCTTCCAACAGGCCCAAACTGGTGACATCCTCACTCTTACTTTTGTTTTTCAGCTGCTGCTCAGCAGTTTGACTCCAAGCTGACAGACATGGACTACAGCAATACTGTCAAAAAGTGGCTTTGTTACACAACAGAACGAGAGGAAATCATCAAGGAACCAAAGTGTCGCCAATCAGAGTCAAACTTGGGTTACCCCAACTTGTACTGTGTCCCTGGTTCGTTCAGCTCAAGACTTAACCTCATGGACATTGTTATTCCATGGACAATGGAATGTTGTTCTGACAGTCAAAATGGGACAAATACACTCACTGGCCACTTTATTAGGTACATCTTGCTAGTACTGGGTTGGACCCTCTTTTGCCTTCAGGACTGCCTAATTCCTTCGTGCCATAGATTCAACAAGGTACTGGAAACATTCCTCAGAGA
Source organism: Poecilia mexicana (assembly GCF_051168715.1). Taxonomy (NCBI): domain Eukaryota; kingdom Metazoa; phylum Chordata; class Actinopteri; order Cyprinodontiformes; family Poeciliidae; genus Poecilia; species Poecilia mexicana. Next base: position 25,480,323 of record NW_028263389.1, on the reverse strand, counting down.
GTCTGGTCCATATTGACAAGATAGCATCAAGCAGTTGCTGCAGATTTGTCGGCTGCACATCCAAGATGTGAACCTCCCGTTCCACCACATCTCAAAGGTTCTCTATTGGATTGAGATCTGGTGACTGTGGAGGTCATTTGAGTTCAGTGAATTTATTGTCATGTTCAAGAACCAGTCTGAGATGATTCAGGCTTTATAACCTGGTGCGTTATCCTGCTGGAAGTAGGATAACGGGATAAAGGGATAAACATGGTCAGCAACAACACTCAGGTAGGGTGTGGCATTGACACAATGCTCAGTTGGTACTAATGGGCCCAAATTGTGCCACGGATGTATCCCCACACCACTGCACCACCACCAGCCTGAACCGTTGATACAAGGCAGGATGGATTCGTGCTTTCATGCTGTTGACGCCAAATTCTGACCCTACCATCTGAATGTTTCAGCAAAAATCAAGACTCATCAGACCAGACAATGTTTTTCCTATCCTCTATTGTCCAATTTTGGTGAGCATGTGCAAATTATAGCATCAGTTTCCTATTCTTAGGAGTGACACCCAATGTGGTCTTCTGCTGCTGTAGCTCATCCACCTTAAGATTCGACATGTTGTGCATTCAGAGATGCTCTTTTGCATACCTCGGTTGTAACAACTGGTTATTTGAGTTTCTGTTGCTGTTCTATCAGCTCAGACCAGTCTGGCCATTCTCCTCTGACCTCTGGCATCAAAAAGGCATTTGCACCCACAGAACTGCCGCTCACTGGATATTTTGTCTTTTTCAGACCATTCTCTGTAAACCCTAGAGATGGTTGTGTGTGAAAATTCCAGTAGATCAGTAGTTTCTGAAATGCTCAGACCAGCTCATCTGGCACAAACAACCATGCCACGTTCAAAGTCACTTAAATCACCTTTCTCCTCCATTCGGTTTGAACTGCAGCAGATCGTCTTGGCCATGGCAACATGTCTAGATACATTGAGTTGCTGTCATTTGATTGGCTGATTCAACAATTGTGTTAATAAGCAGTTGGACAGGTGTACCTAATAAAGTGGCCAGTGAGTCCATGTTTACAGATCTATGCCTGTTTTCATAAATAAAATGTAATATTAATGCCATGTTGTCATTTTTTAAGTTTGTGTAGACACATTTTTGGAAAGATAGTAGTGTAAGATCATTTTGCCTACCAACAAAATTGCAAATGTGTAGATCCACATTCAGATGATGGTTGAATCAACATTGATATAGTGCCAGTTATGTTGAAACCCTAATGTTGATTCAACGTCACCGACCACTTTCAATATCGTTTCACTGTCAGGCTTCAATGTGGATTCAATGTTTCTGGGTTGATTCACTCATATTTTGCTATCTGGGTGGTACATACATATATATTTTGTTTATATCAAATGTATGTGAAAACTATTTACATTTGCAACTATAAAATATTACATTGGTAAAAGTATTAAGAGCAAATTACCTGTCCAGTTACCACCCGGTCTGAATCAATGCATAAGCCATGTACACACAAGTCTTGTCCACCATTCCTGCAATCATCATAACGCACAGTGCAGAGATTCCCGGACCACTCTGGAGAACACTGGCAACTGCAACGAACAAGCAATTTCTAAGAATATGTTTTGAGAATCTGCACTGAATCCTGACCTTATAAAGACACTCTTGCCATGCCGTTTAAGAATTTCTCATGTCCCTTGTTCAGTCTACCAAAGACAGTTTCTCAGCTGTCTATGTCACTGGCAGTGCTAAAGCTAATGTGTGTTTCAACTGTATTCAGTAAGTTGTGAGCAATCTCTCTTTTAAAGAAAACAACCCAGAACAATCTAGCTATCAGCTGCATGTCATAAATATACACGTGAAACTCATAGATTCATTCCACATAGAATGAAATATTTCAGGCCTTAGTTCTCATTTTGATGATATTTTAATAAAGGCCCACAATAAGGCTTAAAGACAATGAAAAATCTAATTTAGTGTCTTAGAAAATTTGAATTTTACAGAAGATCATTAAAGAAATGTTCATGTACTTGATTGAGTCTCCTTCTGCATGATTAGCCAGTTTGCTGCCTAATCAGGCAAAGTATCACATAGTCACTGAAAAAAAATCTGCCATCTGCCAACCTCCATTTTCTAACTATTGTCATCTCATGCAGCCTGTTCTGGAATGTACGCATGTGCAGAAACCACCACAATAAACAGAAAATATGAGAGGGATTCAATCGATTTTGTCTTCATTGAAGGCAAACATTTGGACTTATTTTATTTTTTACATAGTTCCCAGGAAGTCTAAGCTTGACATGAGCTTCTCATTGTGCAAGATTTCCAAAATGCAGTTTGAGCACTTTGGAAACACTGCAAATGCATGAAAAAGCTACAGCTGTGCCAAGGTTGTGTGATTAATCATAAATTTGAGGCTGTGATCTTTGCGGAAATGTGTGCAGACGACAACAATGTTGATATTTATTTTGAAAATTTCTTGATCGAAATTGCAATGCCCCTGTTCATGGAAAAGGATGCCTGCAGAAATGTGTGGCGTTCTCTCCATGACCACACTGTAAAAGCCTAATGGAGGATCCATGGAGAGCGTAATTACAGCAAAGCACAGATTAATATTTAAAACTTAAAAAATGAAAAAAAAAAAACAACAAACATTGTCTCCACCTGTCATTCTGGCTTGCAAAACACATTCATTAGATCATGAGGGAAATGAGGATTTAATTTTCAGATTCTTTCATTTTCTGTAAATTATAATTATCAAAATAAGAAATAAGGGCTTGAAATAATTTCCTCATGTGCAACGAATCTGTATAATACACAGGGTTAATTCTGAAATGAGGGACAAAAATATTGTACTTTTTCAATTTATTTTTTCACTGCCAGTGCTATAGCTAATGCTTGTCTCAACAGCATTTAGTAAGCCATGAGCTATTTTTGTCAGAGTATTATTAATGAAAGATAAATGTGTTTCAGGTTCGGTGTATCCTACTGTGTCATTGATTCTTAATGATAGAGTGGAAATGTTAAATGATGTGTGGGTTAAAATCACACTGAAGAACAAATAGAGCAACCATTAAAAAGATGAACTAACAATATCACATTTTTACTTTCAAAATCAGATGCTTTAAAAATTTTTTACAAAGTTTATTTGAAGTTTTATCCGACACTGTCTCTAACAAACTTGTGAGAAAATCAGCAGTTTTGTGTATTTGAATCATTTTTTAATGTAGCAGTTTCGTGTCACTTGCTGACTCAGTGGTTTTATATGCTGAACTTTGTACAGCACTTAGGTCAGCAAATCTTTGACCAGACTTCACGCAGCTGATTTGGCCAATTTGTAGCTTACATTTCCATCAGAGATTTTTCTGCTTCAAGTCTTTGACTAGTAAGCTAAGTGATTTTGGGATGCCTAGATTTTATCACTGTAATAAATATATGATTATGTACTTTGACATGACATTAAATGTTACCATGAAGGTATATGCCAACAGTATTTTAAACTATAAAACATTTTGCACATTATTGTACCAAGAAGTATAGTTTAATAGCACTAGAGAGCAAAAGACTTACGTAAACGATCCAGGGCTGTTGACACAGCTTGCTCCGTTCTGACAACCCTGTACTGTTCCTGCAAATGTCTGGCATTCATTTACATCACTGGCACAGTTAGCACCCTAACACACAACACACATGCATAAAGTACATAAAACACAGATGGTAGCATCACAACCACATTCTAGCATGTCATAAGCTGAAACTGATACATAAACTATGAATTTTTATTTCTTAAACAGCATAGAACTCACAGCCCAGTTGCTTGGACACAGACAATGATAGGAGTTCAATAAGTTCAGACATGTCCCTCCATTATGGCAAGGATTACTGCTGCAAGACACTCTCTGGACTGTCTGGAAGAAAAACAAGCAGGAAACCAGAACTTCCTACATAGTTTCTAGTTCTGAGGCATGATCACACACTTCCAAGTCTCACCTGTTGAAGTTCTGTTACTTGGTTACCCAGTGTTGTCACCTGAAAGAACCATGGAAAGTCAGTTTTGTTGTGGAAATGTGGTAGACATTCTTAATACCTTTATAGTGTTACACCAATGAAAATAATTTGTAGGTTAAATTCAAATAAACATGTGGAAACTGTTAGATAAAATCAGACAAACATTTATTTGCTGTTAGAAAATATAGCTGTGAGCTTGTTAGTATGCCATGTGTTTCTGTCAGTCTGCTTTTATGATAAAGCCACAACAGCTTCAAGGTGTCAGCTTCAAAGGATTCTGTTGGGGTGAGCACTGCTTTAGATATGAATCTTCTTACGTCACAAAAAGAGTGTGGAAGAGTGAACCATTTCAAATGTAATTTAGTGTTTCCATTGGTAGGAGCAGTGGCTCCTTAACAAGCTGTTGTAGAGGTTGTCCCTGACATAACCCAAGTTTCCTTTGATGTGGCACCTTTTTAACAGTCAGGAACTTCTAAATTCCATATATCTAATCTTTAATATGTATTACTGATGACTTCTAGTAATGATCATCTTCTTCACCCAAAATATATTAGATTTCTGTTACCTTGGTATTAAGTTGGTTGAGGTTGTTGGAGATTTCAGGGGGAATTGCTCCTCCATGAGTCTTGATGTCATCAATGTCTTCTTTATTAGCTTTGATCTAAAATAAGAATGAAAACAGTTTTCATTCTTAGTTCGGGCACTATATTCACCAGTTTATCAAAAATATTGCAAGTTTCACTAAAAAATCAGTGCAACAAAGTGATATGTTTGGCTGATAAACATTCTAAATAACTTATAAAAGTTTGTGCAATTTTACATGGTAGAAATGATCATGCAAGACTTAAACAAGTTCTAACCCAATTAAGCTATCATCAATCAAGCAGTCTGCTACAAAACAGGACCGATTCTTTTGCCACTTCAAATCATAAATCAGGACCAACAGCTAAAATAAGTCCATAGAAGAAAAGCATCAGTTTAGTAGCTGATGGCAGAATGACGTGGAGCAGTCTGGCTTTGTCTGGAAGCAGCATGTCAACACTCTGATGCCGAGCTCTGCAGCATGTTGTTAGGATGCTGTTAGCAGGTGTCCACAAAGACATTCTCACAATATTATTTAAAAAAGCTGTTCCATGGAATCAGGGATTAACACAAAGTTTTAAAGCAAAAATATACAACATGATCTGTTTAAATAAAAAATAAAACAGATGGATTTTAATGAGTCAGACTAAGAGTATAAACCACATGACTTCCCAATCAGTTCCTTTTCAGAGAAAGGCATTTTGAAATGAGGTATGAGGTGAGAAGCAGTGACTTAAGTTACTGACAGTTAAAAGCCATTTTAACAAATAATACATTTTTCCAGGGAACATATTTTAATACGATTAATATTTTTACAGGGGTATGTTTTAATGCGTTGCATTTAATGCTTACTGCACACATTTACATCCTGAATCAACAGACTGCAGATCTCGGACCACTTGACCTTTGAGCTTACTGTGTGGAAGTCTAAGCTTGTTAATCTTTCCCTGACTGGATGAGCAGGAACAGCCTTTTATGTGTGTAAAATGTAATAAGGTCAGATACTTACACAAGATTTATAATACATGACTGCTTGTTTACAAAAGTAAACTAATTAGTCTGCTGTGTTACTGATGGTTATGTGCAAAGAATAAACTTATGGTCATTGCTTTCTACATGAAGTCAGACATAATAAAGACAGATTAAGACACTGGATCTCACACAATGAATTTTGCCCAGATTACAGTTCATCATCAGAATGAAGTTTCAGATTTCAGCTTGAAATTTTATTCTAATATTATATCCTCCTGAAGCCCGGCCCATACACGTATGTCCATTATAGCGGACATTTTGTTGAAGCTTATTTTTTGTTCATACTTTGAATTACCCATTCTAGCCCTACAGTACCCTTTAGAGGACATCCTGGGCTTTCCACGGATGTGTCATGTGATAGGTTTGCATACCGGGAAGTCCCTTTTTTCCTAAATCAAAATGGCCGACCTGCCAGAAACCACATTTTATGGAAAGAGGGTATACGAGTCAAATATTTCACTTCTTTTGTTATTTTTGTTATGATAATTATTGGTATTCTTGTTAATTAAATACTAATAATATTTTGACCAGTGAAAACAATTGAATAATTTCTGTTTAGAAATAACAGACCTTTTATGAATGTCAATTGCAGTGGACATCAGGACTAATTCAGTGTATTTAATGACTACACATTGTTGTAGGGGAAAGAAGTGAAACACAAGATAGTAGAGGGAGATTCAGATCTGGAGTTGTCAGATGAAGATGAGGATAAGGTAAGTATCAGCCTCTGGTAGGGAACTTCATCAGATCCAGGACAATCTGATGAAGAAACAGACTCATGGTGTGTTCACACCAAACACATCACGCATGTCAAAAGCGCATTTGACGCTTCAAGTTTGACACGTGTGCACTTTTGGTGCATTCCTACCAAAAGCGTTTTGAGCATCAGGTGCGTCTGGTTTACATTCACAGTCCATGTGGAACGTCATAAAAACGGTCCGAAAGGTTCAAATCGCACTGTGCTAGACCCTTGGAACGCTCCTCCAGGGCCCTCAACGCGCCTCCACTTAGACTGAATGTAAACCAGATGGGCCTGACATTCAAAACACGTTTGGTGTGAATGCAGAGAGAGAGCAAGAAAGTCACTGTGCTAGGTGGGCCAGGATTAATTTGCATGTTTGTCTAGGGCCAGGCATCTGTGATGGGAATGTCCATTTCTTGGCTCTGGTTGACATTTGATGAAAGCTCAACATTTGGTCATAAAGGTCTACGCCACCCGCCATCACTTCTGGTTGTCTTACAGGACACAAGTTTTTTTTCTTTATTTGACTGCAAATATTGTTTAGATCTTTCCCATAAATGGTGGAGGCCACCACCACAGGTTTATCGTCAGACAACTTTGGGACAGTCAGCTAAGATGCTCCCTTCTGTTCACAGTGGCCCATCTTCTAGTAATTGGTGTGGCTTTGGTATTCTTTGGTTCATCATAATGGTTCCAGTTGCTGGAAGACCCTTTGAGAAGTTTGCAGAACTTATTCCTCATCGTTTTCCTGTTAATAACTGGCACTTTTGATTTTTTTTAGTCCAGAAGATTTTGACTCTGGGAAAACCAAGACAGGCCATGTGTGCTGATGTTCTGAAGAAAGTCCATGTTCATTTGTGTGATTTTATACTTCTATCATGTTTGAAATAAATAAATAAACAATTAACTAAATAAAAATAAATAAAGTAGTCATTTCTAGGGCAATAGTGTTTAGAAACACCTCTGCAGTTTGCAACCATTTTTGGTTTTCATTTCAAGTAACAGGCAATAGACTGCAACCAGAAATGGATCACTTCTGGTTATTAAATGTATTTTTCAAATTTGGCCTCCTCTTGGGTTAATGTGATTCTTTAATCACTAATCTGTACATTTTTCCATTTTTGGAATTCCGTCATAATTTAGACTGAAATCGTCCTGATGTCCACTACATTTTACAGTAAGTATCTGTACTATCTACTTCACTACATTTCTGTCGCGTTACTCGTTACATCCAAGTCGCGTTGCGCTTTTTGTCCGTTAAAATGTGACGTTCAGGGACTTAAGGTGGCGCCGTAAAATCCGAGCAATAACGTGACTTAGTGTCTGTTGTCACCCATCGCCTCCACCTTTACTCGCACGCGGAGCTCCAGACATGCGCAGTGGTTTCCTCTGAGCGGGAGAAGATGTCTGTCTGATCGTCAGTCATATAATAGCGCTGCATAAATCATAAGATATGGCGACATGTTAAATCAGCAGCGTTTCGCTTTCACAGACGGTGGGGACTTCGTCCAACTTTTAGCATCACTTGGAAGGAAAGCTTAAAGAAAGGTAAGATCTGTGGACGTGATGCGTCTCTACAGAGACACACGTTGCATCTGCGATGAAAAAAAGTTGTCACTCTATTGTGCGGAGGTGTTGACTGAGGTGTCGCTTATATGGGACAACGCTGTGACCAAAGTCTGCATTGATATGACATTCAGGAACGATCCGATTCTTCTGGACGGAACTTTATTGATTACATTTATTACAGCTAATATCTAGGTGTTTTATGGGAATGTGGATCTTTAAGATCAATTTGAGAAGCAATTTTGATCAGTGCACTTAATTTTATTGTGTTACGTCTTGACTTGGTCTTGGGTGCTGGTCTAGACTACAACTCTGCTACTGGCTCCTTGGTTGCATGTCCTCCCCCACCCACCTTCTTTCCATCTCCTTTCTGTTGGATTTCTTTAAAAATAAAAGCCACTAGTGGCAAAAAAAGTGAAGTTCATGCTATGTTAGGACAGGAGACAAGATGTTTCCATCCCTGAAATTATGATGCAGAATCGCATTTCTAAGCCTAAACTATGTTACAGAGAGTAAACATAATACAAACATCCTTTATCTGTGGCATTGTTCATTAAAATGGCACATTACTGATGTATTAAAATTAAATATGATCGGTTCACTTAATGATATTGCAATAGGGATTAGGTGCATTCAGCAAGTACTTTTACTTTTAATACTTAAGTATTTTTAAAAGCCAGTACTTTTTTACTTTTACTTTTACTTGAGTACATTTTTTGAGTACTTTCTCCACCACTGTGCTGTATTGATATTAGCTAACTAGTCATCTTATAGCTAACTTTACCTGCATCCAACAGCTTTACTCAACAGTCTGTTAGTTTGGGGGAAAAACTGTGAAAAGTTCTTTGCTATTTGCTGGTTTGCTGCCGTGATTCTAACACACCTGTAGCTCCGCCCAGCAGCAGCAGGTCTCCTTCACTGCTGCACAGGTGTAATCCCAGCGCGAGCGTCGTAGCGCTCATGTTGCGTTTAAAGGCGGCTCGGAAAAACAGGTTACGATATGTTAACAACGGATTAAACAGTTTTAACTGCTGAAAAAAGTGACAGAGGACACAGATATGGGAAGTGTGGAAGCCCCTACTGTATCAAATTGACAGGAATAAAAGAGAGTTGGCCATTCTAAGGTAAAAACCCAGCGCATAGTGTTCATGGTTTTTCTTTTTCTTCATCCAGATGGCAAGGTTGATACAACAGTAGATCTTTAATATATTGTGGTGCTAAACCGTTCAGTGATTTATAAATTAACAACAGTATTTTAAAGTCTTTTCTCTGAGGGAGCCAGTGTAGGGACTTTAAAACTGGTGTTATGTGATCTGACTTCCTGGTTTTAGTGAGAACTCGAGCAGCAGCTTCTGGATCAGCTGCAGCTGGAGGATTGATTTGTTGGACAGACCTTTGAAGACGCTGCTGCAGTGTTATAACTGTGAACTTCAGAATATGTGTAACTTTGTGATGTCCAGAAGATAGTATAATGTGGCCTCTTTAATTCAGCGTTTTGATGACATATGTCATATCATTTTTATCTCTGTAGTTTTCTGTTTGGAACAATAAGTACCTGTTTTTTTTTCTTGTGTTGAAAAAAAAAACACAAGAAAAGGGTTAGGAAACGTACAACAACACATTATCAGTAGGGTAAAACTAACCTGTCTCACGACAGGGTAGTAAAACTAACCTGGCCATCAGTGAAATGGCCTCTGCATGGAAGCTTTTATCAACTTAAAACCACAGTAAATTTGCCGTATCAGATGACATTGGCATGCATAGACATGAACTGAAACCCGAGTTTACCTGGCTTAGAAGCTGTGTGAGGTCTTCGTTGCCCACTTTTACCCGGCCTGATGACGAAGGCTCGAAGCGGATCTCTTTGTCGTCACCGGTTTTAAACACCAGGTGACCATTTTCTGATAGCATACGAGGCCTACAAAGCAAACATTCAGATTTTAAAGCAATCCAGTAAAGTGCAAATTTACCCAATCTTGTTCCAGATATCTGCATGATTTCAAAACCCTAATTATTTAGCATAAGGCAAAACAAGGAAACCAAAAAAAGACAAGTTTTTCACATATTTTATTTAATCTCTTTAAATCTTTCTTTGATCTCTTCAATTCAAACTTACTGTGTCAGTTGTGAGTTGTCCATCGGCTCTCCCGGCAGTCCATACAACAGAAAGACAAGACAGAGGAGCAGCCATGAAGGCTGCAGTGTCCCAGCCATCGAGACGGGATTTCTTGGATGGTGACTCTGAACAGCTTTACTGAGGCATCCTGTGCTTCAGCACTCTAATACTTACTTTTAAGACTTTGACCTAAAAACAAAAGCATAAAAACCTGTTTCCCAAAGCATTATACCCATGATGCATTTATTATGGTTTAACTGTGGTTTATCATTGAGTGAGAATGTCTTTCACATGATTTTAAGAAATGAGTAACCTGCTTCATGTGACTTTGACATCATTATAAGCAGATATTTCACATCACTGCTAAGGATAAATTCACTAAGGTGTAAATGGTAATTACTTTGTGTGCATCAATGGGAAAACTAATTATATCACATGCAATTATGGTAAATGCTCAATTATTTATAATTATTAACTGTGAGGTCATGAACAACTAGAAACAGTACAAAAATATATACATTTCTCTGCCCCAACTTGAGTAGATATTTTTAAAACAAATTAATATATAATGTTCTTCATAAATTGTTTTATGTGGCCAACATTTGATGAACTCCATAGGGTTTCCCTCTAGGAAAACAATGAGTTTTGGGCCAAATTAAGATGATGAATACTCTCAAAGGGCCAATTGTACCAGAATGTATTGATGAAACCTGTTCACAAATTCACAAAATATCAATGAATTCTTAAAATTAAATCACATTGAATATCTTTTCAGTCCCTCCAGGATTTTGCCACACTTTTTGTGATTTTTTTGCAATAAAAATTAAAGTGTTTGTGATACTAATTTGGAAATATTTGCGATATTTGGTCTTATTTTTGACAGCAAATGTGACTTTTTATTACTTGCTGTATAGATCATGGACTATAATCTGACATCAATTAAGGCTGATGCAGGTGTTTAGTACAAGAAAGTTTTTGACAAGTTTTGAGGAAAATCTGCAATAATCCCCCAATTATATATTAGTGCAAAAAGGTGCAAGGATTTGTTGATTTTACATGAATTTCCATAACAATTCTCAAGAAACTGGAGGGACTGACTGATATAATTTGGCAGTAAATGAAAAAGAAACTGCACTGATTTGATTGATAACAAAATATTTCAGCACACTAAATGTTTAGCCTAGAATCTAGAGGGCCACATAAAAAGCTATAGCGGGCCAGATTTGGCCCAGGAGCCTTGAGTTTGACACATGTGCTCTAGGTGATCATTAACTCTAGTCCTGAGACTTGCAAATGACACCTGGTGACTCTTCTCTCAGCTTACACAAGCAAGACTAATGAAAACCCTTCATTAGGACAAATTCAATGAGAGATGACAAATTCAACAATTTCTGATTGAATTTGTCACTTACACTAATGTTTCATTATTCATCAATGTCAAGTACCATTATTCTTATATGTCAAATCAACATTTGATTGGCTTCCATCACAATGTAGATAACCTTGGATTAGTTTGACATAAGTAACTGTAGGTAACTATAGTCTGACTACTGGATTTGAAATATCAACGCATTAGATTACTCGTTACTGAAAAAAGTGGTCAGGCTGATTTCCTTAATCCCAAAATTAAGGAAAACGGCACCCAGAAATCGACTGGTCAATAAATCAGTTGGCCAATAAATGCATCCTATTATATATGTATATAATGTAAACAGCACTGCCAGAGATGCAATAAGTTTATAGCAGGTGTGTGAATGATCTATTGATCGGACTGCTGATTGCAGACAGTCCACATTGTTAGCAGAACTAATTTGTACCATGGAGACTTGGGCCGGCCCTTGTTTTGTTGGATGGAGATATTTTGTGTTCTTTGCTTTGCGATGGTTTTTGGCTCATATTTGAACATTGGCATGGACAGAGGAAGAGGAAGTTTTTTCCCGTGTGGGATCATTTTGATCTTATCATGGAAAATTATTATTCCGTTCTCATTTCCACTTTTGATCACTTTTCTTTCGGATTATTCAAATTCCTTTCCATTACTGTTCCATTCCTTTCCATTAGTTTAAATGGATTAACTTTTATATTGTAGGTGAAAATGTAGGATTTGCTCCCAAGTTTCGTCTTACTGTAACCAGATCACTTCCACAATGCTGAGGCAGCAACCTGCCCACCATGAGGGGAGGAACTGGTTAACACTCCTGTCTTTATTGAGTTTGCCTGCAGTGACTTTCTAAATCCAGCAGATGTCACTGTAAGTGACAAGGCAACACAGTGTCGACACAGTTTAGGAAACGTGTATTTTCAGTCAAAACGTGTCCCAAGATGTCCCAAAGCTTGCCCTAGTTTAGTGGTTCCCAAACTTTTTCTCCTGCCCCCCCAGTGGTTTCCAAAAATGTTCTGCCCCTCCCATTACCCCTCCCCACCCCCACACATTTTTGGGGGGGGAGGGGGATGGCAAAATGAATGTACATAGCTGAACATAGACAACATCATTAGTCTACAGGCTACTTGTTAAGCTGTGCTGTATTGATATTGGCTAACTAGTCATCTTTTAGCTAACTTTACCTGCATCCAACAGCTTTACTCAACAGTCTTAGTTTGGGGGAAAAACTGTGAGAAGTTCTTTGCGTTTTGCTGGTTTGCTGCCATGACTCTAACACACCTGTAGCTTCGCCCAGCAGCAGCAGGTCTCCTTCACAGGTGGAAACCCAGCGCGAGCGTCGTAGCGCTCATGTTGCGTTTAAAGGCGGCTCGGAAAAACAGGTTACCACATGGAATCGGGGAAGGCAGTGATTTTTGGAGCGGTGAGACGCAGCTGACCAGCAAAGGCGGAAGAGGCACGATCAGACTGTGAATGGTTGGAAGGATGTCAGAGGGAAATGTGTCAGGTAGTGATTTTGTGGAAATGGAAGAGGGTGCTGATGGTGTGGAAAATGAAGGACCTTGGCATATTCAAAAAGCTAAGCATAAACGGAAAAAATCAAGACAACAAATAGAATCATCTGTTTCCGAGGCTGAAGGAGAAACTGTTACGATGTCAGAATTTAAAATAGTTCTGAAGTTTGTCAAAGAGGGTGTGTCCTTTGGTAAGTGGAATCCAATAAAGCTTACAAAAGAAATTAATTCACTGGTTGGAAAGGTGAAATTTGTTAAAATATTAAGAGATGGATCGTTATTGATTATCTGTAATGATATTAAACAAAAAGAAAGGGCGCTGAATGTAAAAAGAATCCTTGGTGAGAATGTGAGAGGAAGACTTTTGGATGACAAGAAGTATGTATGCGGAGTCATTTCGGGGATTCCACCTGATGTGCCAGTTGATGAGATCAAGTCTAATGTTTCAGGAGGGAAAGTGGTGGAAGCCAAACGATTGAAAAGAAATAAAAATGGAGAGAGGAGTGATAGTTTTTCTATCATGTTAAAATTTGAAGAGAACAGACTGCCAGATAAAGTGTTTGTGGGATATATGAGCTATGATGTCCGACCATTTATTCCTCCGCCGCTGCGGTGCTTTAAATGCCAGAAATTTGGACATGTCGCGGCAGTGTGTAAGGGGAAACAGAAATGTGGGAGATGTGCTGGGGATCATGAGTATGGGAAATGTGAGGAAGGGGCTCCGCTGAAATGTTGTAATTGTGGAGGTGGGCATAGTTCAGGATTTGATATTAAGAATATATCAATTATTAGTTCATCTTCATAACAATAAATGCTTGGTTCAATTTGTCTGGATTCCTGCTCATGTAGGTATAGAAGGAAATGAGGAAGTAGATATTTTAGCTAAGCAGGCCTTGAGATCAGATATTGTTCATCTGAATATTCCTTTGAGTAAAAATGAGGGTAAATCTATTATTCAAAAGGAAATTATTAAGATTTGGCAGGAGCTATGGGATAACCATGATAATGGGAGACAACTATATACAATTCAAAAGAGTGTGGGAGATATTAATTATCTGAGTGGAAGGCGGAAAGAGGAAGTAGTTATGTCTCGACTTAGAATTGGACATTCTGGACTTAATAGTTCTCTCTTTAAAATAGGAAAGCATGAGAATGGGGCTTGTAATTATTGTAATCAGGTGGAAACAGTGGAGCATGTCTTGTTAGAATGTGATAAATACTCAGAGGAACGTCAGATTTTAAAGTCGTTACTAAGCAGAAAGAATATAGGATTGTCTATGATTAGTCTATTAGATAATAAATCAAGTTATGTTAGAAATCTCTTATTTAGGTTCTTAAATAACACTGGGTTAATGAGTCGTATTTAGGATATGAACAAGTATTTGTGTGTATGCCAGTGCATGCTCATGCATTAATTCAGGTATTAATGAGTGTGTTAGGATGTGAATTTGCACATCCTACACATCATTGAGGTGGATTTAATTCCCTCTGAGATCTCTGATGACCACACTCCAGTCTGGTAGGTGGCGGTAAATGCACCTTAAGTTGGATGCCAGCCGCCAATAAAAAAACAAAAGAAGAAGAAGAAAGTTACCACATGTTAACAACGGATTAAACAGTTTTAACTGCTGAAAAAAGTGACAGAGGACACAGATATGGGAGGTGTGGAAGCCCCATCTGTATCAAATTGACAGTAATAACAGAGAGTTGGCCATTCTAAGGTAAAAACCCAGCGCATACAGCATTAAGGTTTTTTTGTTGTTTTTTCATCCACCTCGGTCTGGTCGGATCCTTCAGTCACGGTCGGTGGTGGTAGGAGGTGAGGAGAGACGCAGGATCCAGGTATAGACGAAAATTGATGAGTTTAATGAAAATGCTCAACAGTCAAAAACTGGCAGGCAGCCAGAGCGGAAAACACGGAGGCTCAGCACCGGTAGCAACTGACTCAAAACAAAGACTGACACGATGAGCTAAAGCCGGCACAGGACTTGGCAGTTCAACTGCGCCTGCAGACTAAGACACGTAGACCTACGTTTGACAAACTTAGACAGGGATTCGACAAGGAATACAGACAACAGGTGAGACTAAATACACTGGGAGGGTAATCACAGGAACGAGACACAGCTGGGATCAATCAACGGGGAGGACAGGACAGAAACTCACAGGGAAACAGGACTAAACACAGAAAACCTCAAAAATAAACACACAGAAACATGGATCATGACAGGCTGTGGGCTTTGTAAAATGCTCATCATACATCAATATCAGAATATTTTATTCCTATTCTATGGTTTTCCCCACTAAGCATATTTAAATATGCTGAACTATGTATCAGTACAATTAAAAAAATACTTAAAAAATACAATTGTTTATAAATGTAGTTTTGACAGATGTTTGAATATGGTTTCCAGTAACAAAAAGGCATGTTATGATCGATTAAATGCGCTGATACGTCATTGTGCTGCTAAACATAGACATAATATAAGAGTAGACCCCGCATTGGCCGCTCCAGCGCAGGAAATACGGCGGCCATCTTGGAGCGGTCGTCCCTCCTACTTTGCTCAATCAAAACAGCAGAAGATGCCTCAGCACTGAGGGATGTTGTTGTTCTGGTCGATGGATTATTGATGTGAGGGCTCCACAAACATTTCACAAGTAAGATGGACATATTATTGTGTATATATTGTGATTAGAATATTACTTTACTGTATTTATGTCCACCGGCGAGATACCAGCTAATATTAGCTACAGTGCTTGGTGTAATACGGGTTCAGCCCCGCTATGAAGGCTGAGATTCCATAAATCTAAAAAAATTAATTCTGTAACATTGACTTAGATTATCTGACACAAGAGTTTATATTAGAAATGAAACAATGTAACATATTATAAAACTTATATTACGTGTTATAACATTCACCGGCAAAGTTTACACAGGTAGTAAAGACTATTATTTATATTCTTTCACTCTGTCCAAAGTAAGATACATCCTAAATCTTCCTTTTTTGTTTTGAAGGTTTCCTAAAGACACGATGTGAGGAAGAAGAGGGAGAAATCTATAAAGAGAGACGGATTCACTGCAGCATGGATGAATCTCACATCGGATTCTGGACTCGTTGGCTGAAAAACATATTATATATATATATATATATATATATATATATATATATATATATATATATATATATATAATTCAGTATATAATTAAGTATTAATCATTATTTATTTGTGCCATTATTAATCTTTATTTATTAGTGTTTGTATAGTTATATAAATATGTATTGATATTACTAAATAATTTATTAAATAAATTATGAACGGCTGTGTGCTTTGTAATATGCTCTTCATACATCGATATCAGAATATTCCATTCCTATTCTATTGTTATAGCCACTAAGCATATTTAAATATGATGAACTATGTATTAAAAACATACTTAAAAAATACAATTGTTCATAAATGTAGCTTTGATAGATGTTTGAATATGGTTTACAGTAACAAAAAAGTGTGTTATGATCGATTAAATGCGCTGATACGTCATTGAGCTGCTAAACACATAACGCTGAGTGGAGTGGTGGACCGCTCCAAGATGGCCGTCCTAAATCTCATCAGCGACAATAGGTGAGAGCGGTCCATGAGGGTCTATCCTTATATTATGTCTATGGTATTGTGTCTTCTAATTTGCTACCAGAAACCGCCAGTAGGTGGCTTGTAAGTTTACACTCTGGTTTAGACACCAGAGAAAAGTAGAAGTACAAGAAAAAACCGTAAGCACGTTGTGCTGAGCTGTTGCACGCTGAGAGAAAAAAGAAAGCATGTTATAGCCTCCTGACTACCAGTAGTTCATTGTTGTCCTGTGTAGAGGACATTTCTAAACTTGAATATTTCCCACCCCCTGCATTCTACTGAATTAATTCCTTTTGGTATCTACAGAGGACATTTAGGGCTTTTCAGTGATACCACATGTGGAGGGGTGGGACTTTTGTATGTATCCTTTTTCTAATTCATAAAAATGCCGTTCATTAATAACATATTTTATGGGAAGAGACAAAGTAAGTGCATAAGTATTCTAATTACCTTACAAAGACTGGAATTTAAAAAATGGTGATTGGACAATATTTTTTTTTCCTGGTAGTCAGGAATATGATACATTCTGATGAATTCCGGTAACAGTTGACAGAAGACAAGATAAGTGACCTGATCCTTGCAGTTAAACCCATTTCTGCTGTGAATTTCTCCGGTGAGTGTTGTGATGTATTTTTGCAACCTGAAATGAAGCTAATGCTAAATTACGTCACAGCCATTACTGCTCGTATGTTCCGACAAGAAAAAAAAACAACATAAAACCAGTCGGAGAAATTTGTAACATATTAGAATGATTTTCACTGTATTGCATTTTTGTTATGTAAAAACTTATGATGGTTTACATATAGTGTGATATGTTCTGCAAGCTTGCCATTAGTTAAATATTGTTTTTTGTGATAAATGGGATTTATTGTTCCTGCATACTTTTGGACTTTAATAGTTAATTAAGTTCTTTATATATATGCAGGCTGTTTTTTTTAGAACCACATTCATCTCAGAACATTGTCCAGCTGCACACCACCGCAGGCCTGGATTGAATGCGCTGAGCTCCAGGTTTCAACCCAAGACCTGGATCTGCTGCCTGCTTTGCACTGGATTAAGATAAGATTTTGGATCCAAGGAAACACATGGCCATTGAACTTGACAAAAACTTGACTGACTGACTTAAATTTCGAATACTGAACTAAAGAAAAGAACTGAACAATAAAAAAATCTGGACTAAAAGAAAACAGACTACCTCTGTGGGCTTGTAATATTAGTCCCACATTATAAGCCACTCTGTGTAACATGTGGCGACCGGCTGCTAATGAGGCAATGAAGCTTCAAACTGCTTCACCACGTAGAGACCAAGCAGGCTGTGGATATAAGCAACACTTCAGGTGTCATTGTCTCCATCACTCCCAGATGGAACCGTCTGGTTGCAGAGAAACAAGCTCAGGGCTCCTGTTAGTCGTTATCATGAGTTAAAATTTTTACGAAAGTAAAATGTTCGTTTTTGTGGTGCATCTGTATCTTATTTTGAAGGGATATGTAAATGTTACCATAGCGACCAGAGTCAGAGAGCGTTTGGGCAGTGGTCGAGAGGAGATGAGTAGAGCTTGTGAGTCTTAAGTCTGGTTTTGACGGCAAGATTTAAGAATTGTCGGCCGATTCTCCAAACCTCTGTGACCACAGAGCTGATAAAAATACAACAGGTTCAATCGGTTTGTGTTCAGCCACAAGGCAGGAGCAACACGAACCGATTCCAGAGGATAATCCAGTAAAACCCCCAACATAGCAGGAATTTAGAATAACCAAACATGGATGACGATGTAGAAACAATAGTGATAGTTTGTGGAGTCATTTTAAGAGATAAAAGACGTAACATAAAGAAAAGACGGTGGATAAAAGACGACAGGAGCAGCCGCTCTATTTGCTGCACTATGATTTGGAGGTGACTATGTTTTTTCATAGTTAACATTTTAACTAAATAAACATATATAATAATGACCTTTACATATAATAATAAACATTTCCACATATCTCCGATATCCACCAGACTCTCAGCTGTTTGGGATTCCCCTCTGTTCTGACGTCATCGCGCTTTCTGATTGGCTACCTGTCACATTCAACAGGTTGTATTCTCGTTCCCAGTCAGGGAAAACCCCACAGGTTGCAATAAAAGGGCCAAGACAACCCAAATTGGGTATATTCAGGCTTTAGCGGGAACACCAACATGCAAAGCCTTATCTGACGGTCCCGCCGGGGCCGCAACAAAATTTCCAAGTCTTGACTGGTCCAAAGTAATAAACAGGTTGGGGACCACTGCACTACCTGATGTGATAAGGGTGAACACTTTCTGTAAAAACAAAAAAAAGTGTACAATAATATTTTATTTAATTTTGTATTAAACAGTCTGTTCATTTTCCTTGATATAATTGTTTGTGCTCATTATCCTTCTTTTTGAACTTAGCAAGAAGACTAATTGTAACTACATTTGAAATCTAAATTTCTCAACCTATCTGTTCGTGAGTTACATAAATTGTATATGTATATTCTCATTTATTAAATATGATTATACATAACAAAGAATTCAATCAATACATAAAATGAGAGAACCAGACAGACATGTTAGCTCTCAGCAATAAATGAAGGCAGAAAAAATATATTGTCATCCAATAATGTTTTACATGGAAACAAGGCCAAGATGGGAATTGAACTGACGTTTCTGGGTCTATTGCAGCCCTTCTTTATGAAGCCGATATGAAGTTAGCAAACAGGAGACTAGAATGTCCACACCTTCGAGCAAAAACATTTCAAAATTCAAATCAAATTCAAAAATACTTTATTGATCCCAAAGGGAAACTGAATGTAAATTTAATAATAATTATACACCGTGCAGTACTTTAGGAGGGCACTGTGTCCATTGAGGATATTTAAATTGGTCCAGAAAAATAATTGACTGATGGTTTGCTATAAATTACAAATTTGGTATAGTGACTAAAAGATCAAAGTAAAGCATGTGTGAAATTGTGAAAGATGACAACAAAAGGAAATAGAAAGGATTTCATTAAAAATTTGGGGGATTTGTGACACAAAAGTCTGACTTCTTTTAGCTACCTTGTGTGTTCTGGAGCAGAGTAAAGTAATCCACCTTAAGCTGTGAAGTCTGGGGGACACTAAAGATAGCAAGAAAATAGGTGGCCAGTGGAATAATTATCTTCTGTCCTAAATCCTAACTGGCTCACTCTACTAATCCAGACAAGAAAAGCAAACTAAGAAAAGTCAAATTATTCTCTGCACTTTTCTTTTGTTAAGCTTTATTCCTTACATGTGCTTTGTGTCTCATCTTTTAGAAAAAAAAAACACCTCACTCTGAGTCTACAGCACTAACTCTCACTATATACTGTATACAAGTTAATGCATGAAAATATGAAAAAAGACAGAATTGCATTCTACAAAAAAATCTAAATTTACTGTATTGAAAATGTAGTTTTATACGTATCAATCTGTTCTAATAAGTTTTAAAGACTTTTTTTCATTCTACTGACCTTTGTTTGACATGACAGGGAAGTGGATTGTGAGAGAGAGGGAAAACATGTGGCACTTGAGCTTGTGACGACCTTGTCGAGGTCTGAGGCCTCCGTATATGGGTCCCCCTCATCGGTCC
Organism: Poecilia mexicana; assembly: GCF_051168715.1. NCBI lineage: Eukaryota > Metazoa > Chordata > Actinopteri > Cyprinodontiformes > Poeciliidae > Poecilia > Poecilia mexicana. The sequence goes on along the minus strand of NW_028263389.1, from coordinate 25,460,146 downwards.
TCCATCATTGCAATGCCCAGTTCTAATGTTTTAATATGTGGAAGGATGTTAATTCAGTTCAAATGTGGCAGAAATAAGCATTTCTTCTGAAATGAAGATCCCTTCTAATCTTACAAATGAGCAAATTCCATACTTTTGTACTATTTCTCTTTCTCTCTCTTACACACACACACACACATGCACCTACCCAGCTGTCTCCCAAAGCAGTAAGACCAGTAAAACAGGTAAAAATGCTTTCACAAAATCCAGCAGGTGGACACGCCTATCTCTCTCTCACTTCCTCTCCTTGTTTTTATTTTTTTACTTTCTGTCGCCGGTGTTTCAGACCAGCATCAAACTAAACCCCTAACCTCCAGTGTGACTCAAGAAAAAAGAAGTCTTTACTAATGTGTGGATAAGAAGAGCATTTCAACAGGTACAGATAACATCACGAACAACGCACACGCAGTTTACAGATTTGTTGTAATGATAAAAGGAGGGATAGTGCTACGGCTTTTTATTATCTGAAACTTTAATTGTGTCAGTTATACTAGTGTACCATTGTCATCAGAGCTAACCCTTTTGAAATGTCAGTTTTAATATGTCTGCTTTTAATGTTTGTAAAAAAAGATGTTTTTTTATGCTACGTGTTCTTAAGTAAAAGAGATTATATAATGAAGAAAAAGTAGGGCCAAAGCATTAGCTCTTTTTGGTCTATTGTTTTATACAAGATTAAAGGTAATTAATATTTGTACTTAATCTTGAAACTGACGATTAAGATAAACAACTTTAACTGAAGAACAGTTTGGAGAATTTACGAAAGTTCTTATATTTTTTCTGAATTTGTCAGTAGGGAGTTTCCAGGTAATCAGTCCCGCATCGCTATGATTACCACTAATTAGTGTCATGCAGTAATTTCTAGAATAGAGAAGCTATCGATACTGCCCTAATTTCAGTTGAAATTTATTCATTCAGTCCTTAAGCACTCCTTCATCTTTCATCAAAAGGTTTACAATAAAATGACAAGCTTGGTTGTCAACCTTGTCTGTTTGTGCAACTAACCACACAAGACCTTATAATCAATTTTTTTTTGGCTCTAATGGCCTTTATTTGAAAGTGCTAAGGCAGAAAAGTAGGTAAAGAGAAAGGGGGAAGACGTGCAGCAAAGGTCACCAGGCCGGGAATTGAGCCTGTGACGGCCGTGTTGAGGACTACGGCCTCCTTATGTGGGTTGTGTTTAACCTCTGTGCCCTGTTGAGAAAATAAATTTAAAATAAGCTAGTTTTAGAACTTAACATGTCTTGATTCAAATGGCCTAAATTGTGGTTTTGAAATTAGTAATGTATTCTGGCCTATTGACCTTTATGTTACCTGTAGTTCCAGCAGATGGTTTGCTAGGATCGTTTGAACTGCCTTTTGTCTGTGGGAAAACAATACAGGAGAATTTCCAGCTTTTCACACTCATCTGTGAAAGGCTGTAAACACAGCAGGGGTTTTAGGCTTCAGATAGAGGGTCAGAGATAGCTCCTGGTTGGATGAGCAAAGATACGCCTTATTTGAATAAATTAAATACAAGAGGATAAAACTTTCTACACAGAAGTAACAAATCAGATTTTGCTCTTGCAACTTCTCCAAAGACGTCTTTGCTTTTTGTTTGTCGTTTCCATCTTTTGTCTTTTTCTCTCTCAGGTAAATTCATGTGTTGTTTGTGCTCTGAGGTTTCTGATGTTTTGTGATGTGTTTGTCTGGTGATAGTATGCATCTGTCTTGAATAAATGCTGATTATTGTGACGCTGTTATCTCTGCGTGATCTCAGTCTTTGCGCACAGCATTTTTCTGAACCCGGGCATAAGAGAGGATTTAACGAGTCAAAAGGTTTTTAAAGTTCAAGAATTTTTCCTCTCTTTATAGCCCCCACACCACCCCCCTTATAACAATTTTTGCAGTAAAATCAACTAAATAAAAGCAATATTAGGCTACCAACTAGCTGTTTAACAGTTGAGTTGTTTTTGTATCCATCACTATCTAAAGATAGTGATGTTATGTGAACAAGGTCAGTGCAGCAAATGTTAGTATTTACTGAGGTCATAGGTGATTACAATTTCTTGATGCTATAGAATTCTGGTTTATGCTAGTGGATCAGTTGAAGCAACTGCAATAGGTATGATTGAACTACAGACCGGAAAAGAAGTCGAACATTGAAGGAAGTTGATATTTTTAAAATAAAAGATATAGTCCACAAACTGCTGCTAAAATGAGAACCTTGACAGACCAGTCAAGTCACTTGCAGAAGTCACTTCTGCCCTAACCAGTGTGTCCCTCCCACATTCCAAATGTTTCTGATGCCCTGCTGTCACCATATACACAGACAGCAGACCGCACTTTACTTTGGATCCAAGGTGGCTTCAAAGAGGCTGTGTTTTACTAGTCAGCAAGAGCAAGACGATCACTCACTTGTGATCGTTTTACCCACTTGGACTCAGTGTCCTCCACCTCTGGTGGAACATGTTCAAAGCACTCCTGGAGGTGGAATTTAAAGCTCCGTCTCACAGGAGACTCTGCCAGATGTTCCCAGCAGACTGTCACAATACATTTGGCCCTGCCAGGTCTGACCGGCTTCCTCCTCCACCATCAGAGCCAGTGTCCAATACATGTGGCAGATCAGATGAGACAGAGCATCAAACTGCAACCTAGGGCATCCTGGTACCAAGAGCATATATAGACATCCTGATGCTTGAACATGTTGTTTGTTATGGACAATCCATGATGATTACGGAAGTCCGACAACAGGCCGCAAGTGACTTGAGAAGATTAGGGCCATTGATAAAAAAAAAAGTCTAAATCTAGTCTGAATACTCAAATCACTCAGGTCAAATCAGGGGGACAATTTGGGATTGCTGCAGTGTGGATAAAGTGCAGGTTTACAAATCCTATAACAAGGAAGGATTCCACTGGAGGAGCTGGCCCAAGTGGCTGGGGAGAGGGAAGTCTGGGCCTCCCTACTCCCTACTTGCCTGACTCCGGATAAGTGGAAGAAGATGGATGCATGGATGGATGATAAGGAAGAAACAGTTCTGAAAATTTTTCCTATACCACCAACATAATTGGAATACACCTAAAAATGTTTGGTTATTTACTCTGGCTGAGACTAAGGCCCCGTTTACATGACAACAATTTCAGGTGAAAACAGAAGAGTTTTGTTGTGTTTGTAGTGTCCGTTTACATGAAAATGGCGAATGTTTTCTCTGACAACGGCACAGATTGAAAATGGGTTCCAGAGTGCGATGTTTCTGAAACGTACCGTTTTCCGTTGTCATGTAAACCGAGAAAACGGATCTTTTCTTCCAGAGAATCCCCAGCTCATGCATAGTATGACGCAAACATAGCTGCTTCCTACAATCCACTGAAGAAGAAGAAACTACTCACAATACTGGTGTTACTGTTTCCCCATCAGATAGGTTCCCTCAGCGTCTCTTCACCGCTCCACCGCCCAGGTGGCAAAATTAAAGGCTGCTTGTTCAGCCTCTTACCTAGAGAACACCGTGAAAGTTTAAAGGTGTTTCAGCAACGTTATCCCACTTTTTTTCCAATTGTGCCTAATCAGACGCTCACAGTGCGTGTTTTCCTCCAATATCTGGGGGAATGGTACCTGATGGGGAAACGCGAATCGACGTGCTTTCAAGTAGATCTTTTTTTTTTTTTTTTAAACACATGCACACTTAGTTTCAAAGAACCTATCACTGACTAGTGGCATGGCAAGAGCATTGCACCTTTTTGATGCGTACCGTTACTGTGTAAACAAAGATTGTAATTAGAACGTCTTCATGTAAATGTGTGAACAGAAACGAAACAAAAATTCCATTTTCATTGGATCATTGTCGTGTAAACGGGGCCTGAATTAGAATTAGAAGGGAAAACTCAGGTAAGGATTTCATGTCTTTGGAAACATGGACTTAACTGCCAAGTCAGAAAACATAAGGAAAATAAAAAACAAACAGAAACATACCTTCAGCTCTTTTAAGAAATATTTTTTAAAACAATTTTTATCATTTGTCTTTTTTAATCATGTTTTAATTTTTATATTTTTTGTGAAGCACTTTGTTTTTATTTGCTGAAGTTGCAATATAAAAATGTACAGACTTACTAAAGAATTACTGAGCATTTTGGGTGTTTTGCAGCATAAGACAGGAAAATGGATCTTTTTCCATGTTTGTGTTCAATTGTTTTCAGAATGGGTTCCAGTCACAGCAGTGACACACTCCATTGTAATCGCTACCTGAAAGGACAGGGTCCTCAATCACTGGCACAACGAGGTCAGTCACCTCATTAATCATTGGTTTGTGTTATTATTTCCAATATTGGCTTCTGATTTCTTTCTGACAATTTGACAATATTATTGTTTTTGTTCAGTAAATGACGGGATGAGTTGGAGGACCACATCATCAAATTTTTATCAACCTGAAGGCAAAATGAGTTTGGAGATTCTCCACAAAAAAATGCCAGGTTTCCCTGATGCCAACACACTGAAGATCACTTATATTTTTGCTAAAGGCATACAGACAGTAAGTGTCTAACACCAGCCCACATATTTTACAAATATTCTGAAACATTACCTTTTTTTTTAGTTGTCATGTCAATAGAACATAAAATTGCAGTGGTATCCTCAATGAAACATAAATAAATAATAAAGCCCATACATGTCTGTTACTAAAGGACGCAGCTAATGCATGCGAGGCTGTCTGCACGTCGACAGAGGGGTTTGAAGGTGGAAATTGGATTCGCAGCTCTTGTTCTATAGTTGTGTGATTGTGGTCTTTATGTACTTTTACCGTTTACCAGACAGCAGAGGTACAGACAGTTTGTGTCCTGGGTGGGTGGGATCAGCAGCAATACGACTGGCCTTAGTTTGCCAAGATACAGTGGGTATGAAATGTGATGAGACGCCTTTAAATTTTTCATTCTTTGTTTCATTGCAGCCATTTGCTAAAATCAAAAAGTTCATATTACTCATGAATGTACACTCTGCATCCCATCTTGACAGAAAAACAAAATGTAGACATTTTTGCAAATTTGTTAAAGAAAAATTTTAATTGTATTGGGCAGGTGCCAAGCAGTGTCTGGTTTTCTCCACACCTACCGCTTAGAATTAACACCAAAAGGTTCAATCTTCGTCTCATCAGGCCAGAGAATCTTATTCATCATAGTCCAACAGTCTTTCATGTGTTTTTTTTTTGGCAAACTCTATGAGGCCTTTCATATGTCTTGCACTGAGGAGAGGCTTCTGTCGGGCCTCTCTGCCATAAAGCCCGACTGCTGGAGGGCTGCAGTGATAGTTGACTTTGTGAAACTTTCTCCCATCTCCCAACTGCATCTCTGGAGCTCAGTCACAGTGATCTTTGGGTTCTTCTTTACCTCTCCCACCAACGTTCTTCTCTCTCGATTGCTCAGTTATGGCCAGGTCTAAGAAGAGCTCCGGTCATCCCAAACTTCTTCCACTTAAGGATCATGGAGGCCACTGTGCTCTTAAGAACCTTGAATGACGCAGAATTTTTTTGCACCCTTTGCCAGATCTGTAACCTTGCCACAATTCTGTCTGACTCTCATTTGCTCTGACCTGCACTGTGAGCTGTGAGGTCTTATGTAGACAGGTGTGTGCCATTCCTAATCAAGTCCAATCAGTTTAATTAAACACAGCTGGACTCCAATGAAGGAGTAGAACCATTTCAAAGAGGATCAGAATAAATGGACAGCATGTGACTTAAACATGAGTGCCACAGTGTGATGGAGACCAGGGCTCCGTCACTCATAAATGATTATTGATATATTTATTTACAGACTAAATGTGTTTTGTTTCAGTTCTTTATTTCAGTTACATTGTGACATTTAGTTGAACATTCTTTTTGGGTAGGGAGACTGGCCATCTTTCCTGTTCAAGGAGAATGTGGGGGAAAGTGACAGTTTGTTTCTGATTTAGATTGGTTTAATTTGAGTTTGCTAATTGCTTGAGTACTTACCTTTCTGGGTGCGTCTCCTCAGCAGAATGGGGCAGCAGGAAGACAAGTACTCCAGGTGCTGCTAAACAGCTCCTGGAGCATACCATTTTTAATTAAGTGGGGTAATGCTCTGAGGTGTTAAGTTAAATTTATTCTCTGGTTGATCTTAGTTTAGTCCTAATGATTTGCATGCATGTAAATATTTATTGGTACCATTTATTATTTTGGTGTTAGGTTTGTCTAAGTAGTGTTTGTTTCTTGTTTTATTGCATCACCCCTTTACCTGGTATGAGTGGAATTGCCCAAAGTATAAAAGCCAGCTTCTTTGTCTCACTGTGAAAATGGCTGTTGATTTAAATGTGACTTGCAGCTTCAAATAAATCCATCTCAACTGCATTCTGTTGCTTCACCTCCTTTCCTGAATGCAGAGCATCCAGCAGTCAAAGTGACACACAGCAAAAGGTCTGAATACTTATGACCATGTGATGTTTAAGTTTTTCTTTTTTTATAAATCTGCCAAAAATCTCTACATTTTTGTTTTTGTCTGTCAAGATGGGATGCAGAGTGTACATTCATGAGAAATAATGTGAACTTTTTTTTGTTTTAGCAAAGGGCTGCAATGAAACAGAGTGAAAAATTAAAGGGGGTCTGAACTCTTTCTGTGCTCAGTGTATATTAAGTCCAGGTTTGGTAACTGACTCCCACGATCCAGTTTTCACCGCCCTGCCACGTCTTTTTTTCCTGGACTGTGCAGTTGCCCTACAACACAGTCATACTGAGGCAGAGGATGCTGTCGATAACGGCCCTACAAAAGTTCTTGAGCAGCTGAGCAGAGACTCCTGTCCTGAGACCTTTTCAGTTTCCTGAGGAAGAAGAGTCTGTGTTGTGTCTTCCTCATCAGAAAAGAGGTGTTCAGTGACCAGGTCAGGAATTTGATATTGTCCACGCACTCCACCACCTCTGCTTGTGGCGTGTGCACCGTCCTCCTGGAACTCCTGAAGTCCACTATGACCTGCTTGGTCTTGCTGGTGTTCAGTACCAGGTTGTTCAGTGAAGACCACCGGGACAGTGGGTCTCCTCTTTACAGGGTTTTATTATTGTTTGTTATCAGACTGACTACAGTTGTAGCTTGGTTCTGCAGACTTTAGAACCCTTTTACAGGAGTGGATGGCTACACAACCATGGATGAACAGTGGAAAAAGAACCTGAAAAAATCCACAGCCATGTGGTGTGTCTCTGATCCAAAGACACACTGACGATGAAAGTATCAGGTCATGGAGCTTCACTATCAGCTTCTCCTTGAAAATGGTATAAATGTTGAGCTAAAGTCAACGAATAGTATCCTAACATGAGTGTGTGTTGGACTTCCTCAGAATTATTTGGGACCTCTCAACCTCAACATCTGCTCCATTTCAGAATTGCCAAATAAGCCAATCCATCACGAGTTGTTCTTATCTATCCAAATAGCATCCTTCCCAAGTCATATTTGGTCCAACTTTGTGCTTTGCACGCAAGGAAAGGGAGCATGTCAGGTCAGTTTGACCCAGAGAGATACCAAGAATCCTTTCGCAAAAGCAACTCCATAAATAGTATTTCCTCTCTTACATTAGCTTGGTATTATTTCACAGAGAAGACTTCACAGAGAAGTTACACTAAATGTGTTGTATCCTGAAAGAATAAAAATATTAGTGGGATATAATGTATGTTAGATGCATCTTCAAAGTTGTTCATCAGATGGCGTGACACAAGGAACAAAGTTTTTTCAGCAAGTTGCCTTCTGTTATAAATCAACTCTATGGAAGCACATTACATTCACCAAAGAAAAAAAGACACCTTATCTTTTAATTAAGAGATCAGAAATTATGAGATAATGAGAATTACAGGATTGCAACATCTTATTTTGGAATTACTCGCAATAAGTGGCTCTATTGTGTCAGTGACAATTTAAAATGTGCAAAACACTTGATGGGACTGAGCTCTGCTTTAAATAACTAAGCTGTTCCTCAGAGCTGCAGCTTCCAAGATTCCACCCCACAGTGTGACTACCCACGTGATGCACAGAGCTAGTTGAACTATTTTCCTCTCTCCTTTGGCCTCTCCGGTCCTCACACTTTCAGACACTTGATCACACCGTCTTCCCATTACTCACCTGATTGGCTTGTTGTTCAAGGTGGTTACTTTCCTGTTTGTAAAGATGACAGTTTCCCTCCAGACCTGATGGCAGCAACTGCCTCCACCTTTCCACCAGTGATGCTGTCCTTTGCAGGAACTATTAAAATAAAGTCAGAGGCTGTGTAATCCCTCATCTGTTCCCAATTGCATTGTCATTGTGTGGTTGCAATCATTGTGGACTGATAAAAATAGAACAAAAATAAAACTACGTGGAAGTCTCCATGTGGAAACCAGAAGTCTTGGAAGCATGTGACATCACTGAGTTAAAAGTTAATTAAGATGATGATAAGAAGAGAAATAGATGACTGGTTTTCCTTTGTGAGACATAACCTTTCATTCTGTGGGGCAAATTTTTTCTCAAATTTACTTATGAACTTTGTGGAAGGAACAGAGTCACTGTTTTTGTCTGTGAAGAAAGGATTTGAGTTTATTTCATCATGGACATTATGAAAATGCAAGACTGACAAAAATTATTATGTGGATGATTTTTTGTGTGTGTAAAGAAAAAAAAAGTCATTCTTTGCATGACACACCTTGAAAGTGCATGGTCTTTGTGTGAATTGCCAGGGTAAAGAAACTCTGCAAATCCTAGTTGTCAGGAGGGATACACACAGGGGTGCCACCAGGAATCTTGGGCCCCATGACAAAAAATTAGATTGGGCCCCCCCATGTAGCTGCTGTCACAATTTTTTGATTCTATTTGATTCATCAAAAGCGTCGCAGTTTTAAAGGCTTGCATCTGCCTTGCTTTCTTTGGTCCAATACTGATAATAGCACAATATTTACTGCTAGTGAATTTTACATGCAACAGTAAAATGCATATTGTATGTATACTTGCAAACAGTATGCAAATAAGTTGCTTAAATTTTATTTATCAGTTTTAGATTACTGAAATGTCTCTCCATGAGCAACAGTTACAGACAACATGCAAAATATACATGAAGCAATCCAGACTTCTCAAACAATGTTATGTAGTTGCATTTTATTCAAGCTGCAGTAGATAATTTTAATTAAAAAAAAAAATTCTCCATATTTGTTAAAGCTGTCACCATGTTGTGCCAGTTTGTTATGAGACAGATAATCTGTGAAAACAATCAATCTCCTCCCTGAACTATTACTATCTAAAGTAATGCAACGTTCTGACCAAAAACAACCAATCAGAACCAAGTGGACGCTATTAGTGCTGTCAATCAACCTCATTCATTCTCTGCTAAATGTGCCAATAGTGGAGAAACAACTTATCATTACAGTAAAAATGTTTATCTGCTGTCATTGGTAGCTGATGAGCAGCACCACATGAGACTGTGATTGAAAACACAATATAATTAATTTTGTAATTGACAGGGCCCCATTTATTTTTATTTCTATGAACAGAAAAAGAAAAAAATAAATAAATAAATTGCAGAGGGCCCCCTGTTGGTCAGAGGCCCTTATAATTGTCATGACTTTACCCCCTATACTGCACCCCTGCTGATACCTCTTAAAAAATAAACCTTGTAAACTGTCACAACAAGCATAACACTCAGATTCTCCAGACTAGCCATCAGCAATTAGCAAACACCTGGTGGAACTTGACATCCACTGAAGTCAAGATAAGCTACTTCTCCATGAAACACTGGTATAAAACATTTTTTAAAGTTTGACAGAGAAGTTTTTATGTGATGACTTCCTGAAGTTGGATTTTTAGAACGTGCAAGAGTTTCAGAGATAAAGGACCAAATTAAAGGTGTTAAATTATAAAGTTAAATTTCTCTTAAGTCATATTTAATATATACAGAATTTTTATAAGAACTGACGTAACTAGTTACCTGATTGTGCTACATGCCTGCAGAATACACCAACTCCTTAATCTAAAAGAAAAGTAGACAGCAGTCCATGCTCACTAGTACCACAACCCTGTTGAAAGGCTGAGCTTTATGAGGTGAACAGGACCCAGTTATCTGTACAAAGCAAAAAAAAAATCAGTTCAACAGACCAAACATGATCCATTTCTTGCCAACACAAAACATTTTGGGCATACTTAATTTTGTTCTTTTACCATCTGTATTGAGTGAGAAAATATTTTATTAATAAAACCTTTGATAAGATTAATCTATTCACAAATGAAAATCTACAATATAAAACATTTGTTTAGTGCAAGTAAGTGATTTTGTTGGAAAACATATCTAAATAATTCAACCATCACTAATAGCTATAAAGGTTTATTGTGGATAATGTGTTTATTTTACCACTAAAACCTTGTTTATTCTAACTCAAGGAGAAACACCCCCACCCTGGCCAGCCATATGCACAGAGACAGGTGTGTACATACCTCCCTGAAAACCATGAGGGGCGGACTGTCGTCACTTTGCTGGAGAAGGCCTTCAACCAGCAGCTTTTGTTTACCATTGCTACCAATGAAAGTGGAGAAGATGTTATCACCCCAGCCTCTGTTCCACTAAAAATACAACATGAAGAAGAAGGAAGCATAATGTAAGTTAACATTATTGAGTTGATATCAGACAATGTTGGGGTCCAATTTCTAGATGATGAAGATCCATATTAACTATGGCACTGCCTCTAGCCAGTGACGTGCGGTCAGGGGAGGCAGGTGAGGCAGAGCCTCACCTGTCATCATGGAAAAATAATATATAATAATAAAATCATTTATATTGCTATTTTCACCCTGTGGTTTGTACTATAATGTATCTATTTTTTACTTAGCTTAACCAATTCTGATTAGTTTTTCTTCAAAATCTCTGGATTTTCCCATTTTCCCATTCAAATGCTCAGAAGCGAAGCTGGTGAGGCAGCAGTGAACTGAGCCTCACCTGGACTGATCAACTTCTCGCCAACTGCACTGGCTGCCATTCTATGGGAGCAAGTTCGTCCTGTTTGTACGCCGGCAATAAAATAGCTAAAAAACATTTAATATATGGACTGATTTTTCATAATTTAGCTTATGTATATAATGTACAGTGTTTTTTGTCACCAACTGTGTGTGTATCGTGTTTTGTGTGCGGAGGAGCGATCAAAGAACAGACTCGAGGTGAGGCAGGCAGTTCTCTTGCCTCATCGCTGGGGGCGCTCATGATCCCAGATATTGTGACTCCACAACTGCAGAGTAACAGACAGCGAGCTAGCCATGGAGCTAGCCACACAGTAAATAAGTAAAGTACAGCGATATATTTGTTTTCTCCTCTCTTCTAACGTCAACATGAAAGACTACATTTCTACACTTAAACAGTTTTCTAAAGTGGATTTTCAATTGAAGCAGGAGATAATAACTAAGGAAGACCAACACCGGAGCTGAAAGTTTTGCTTCCAGACAGTTTTATGATTCTCACAGTAGAAAAGACATGCCGCGGATAGACGCGGGTTTGGATGAACGGATATTTTTGTGCAGAATTAGCGGTGCATGGATTTCATTGATAGATAAAGGTAAGACAGCAATGAGATGTTTTTGTTGTTGTTGTTTTTTTCATGAAATGTGCGTTTTGTTTGCTAATGTTAAATAATTCAGTAAAGCAGAAGCGGTAGCTAATCTACCACAGCAATTATTTATTAATAAAACATTAATCCTAAAACGTCCTACAACAACAGACTAAATGTTCTGTGTGCAAAATTCTTGAATGTTTTTTGGTGTTAAATCCTCAAACATGAAGTGGCATTGTTGTCAGTTGCTATGGCAACGAATCTGCGTAGCTTGACGAATACAGATCACTTTGCTGTGGATCATAGCACGAAATTAATACCTACATTTCTAAGTTTCACTGAGTTAACGCGGCTATGGATGACATGTAAATGATTAACCTTTTTGCCCCCCAGCGTTGTATACCTGAGCGAAATTTCCGTACGTCCAATAACATGTGTGGTGTCTAAGTCATAAGTCAGTGCCTCACCAGCAATGAACCTCACCGCACGTCACTGCCTCTAGCTATAAGTTCGTATAGTTCGATGCAAGGGTAAGCACCATGAGAGTGTCCAACCATCAAACCAAAGGAAGGAGACAGTTCTGTGTCCTGGAGATGAATGCAATTTTATGTGAAATGTTTGAATCAACCCCAGTAGCTGTTTGGACAGTATTCTTATCCATAGTTAAATGAGTCTGAATCAACATGCACTGAAAGACTGCTCCGGAAGAACCCATTACCTCAAAAGCAACATATGCCATTTTCCAGATTTAAATATATTCAGGAACAAAGACCTTAATTATTGGACTGTTGTCTCACAAAACTGTGTGTTTGACCACAATGACATTTGTTATACTTGGAGGAGATACATTCAGGTCATTGTACTTGTGAAGTATTAAGTATGCAGTGTACATCATCATGTTGGTGTTATTCTGCTAAAAGAACTGCTATACTTCACAACATAGATGGCATCAGAAATATATCTTCCAGTAAATGTGACTGACATCAAGCTGTGTGAAAGCAACGCAAACTACAAATCTGACTCAGTTCCACCCAGTTTTGTTAGGAGAAAAGAACCAAAATACAGCAAACTGTTGAGAGAAACTTGTGAAAGGAAGCTCGAAACTACACAGTCTAAAATTCATTTCTAAGGAAAGGAAACTTCTGAATTTCAATTAAACAAAATATTGAGGTATTTCTAAAATTATTAGAAAGTTTTGGTTTTATATAAATTACATGTAAAAATGTGGTTTCAAATCTATATTATCTCTCACAAAGCTAATGTGATATAAAACAGGGCAATCTGTCACACTAGATCTATTCAGTTCTGAAAGGTAAAATTACCAAAGTTTAGTCTGTGATGTAGCAACTTTGTTTTTAATTATTTTTGTGTTCCACAGATTCAGCAGCTGAAAAAACATCATCATATTTGTGATTTACTGAATGTGTGCATACAGCAAAAACATGCATTAACAGTGTCCTTATGATGTTTTTTCAGTGATGACTACCCTGATGCAAACTACCTGACGACATTGAGTAAAGTACTGAGAAGTAAAGGCATCAAGTAAGACGTGGTGGGATTCCCATTACTGCTGGGATGATTGAAGTCACAGGCTCCACTTTAAAACAAATACATGTCAATTAGCTGCAATATTTCCACTTTTTGAATAATTAAAATATTAGTAAAATGTTTATGAAATGTTTGATGTATTCTGGATGCAAGGCTTGGAAAAAAAATGTTTATATGTCCAAAAAGAAAAGATTATATCATCCTACTTTTGCATGTTTTTTGTTTTGCTGTTTCTGATCAGAAACGGCTCAAAAGATGCTTAGACATTGTGTGTCTTCTTTCCGTCCTTGTTTCCATCTGAAACTGTGCTTTCAGATGGAATTTAATGAATGTAAATTGGGAGATTATTGCATGTATAAATAAATCATTTGTTAAAGATTTTTTTTGTCATAAAGTCAATGCTGCATGTCAATGATTCAGTGCAATCTGCTTAGGTAGACTTTTTAAATTTCTTTGAATAATTAATTGAGCATACTACACTGTTTACTAATTTGGATCATGTTTGGAATGTATGTGTGACTGAATTTAAATTATTTTTGTAAAGTGCCTTCAGATGGCATTTGTTGTGATTTGGCATTTTAATAAATAAAGTGACTTGAATTAGATTAATATTCTTAGAAGAATAATCTAGACAACTCATAATTATTGTCAGCAACACCAACCCTCTCATTGCAAATATTTGCCATCCAAAAGGAATTAAAAAATGCTACTGATTTTATGGGACTTTTACATTTTAACAATGATAGCATTATCCCATCGATTTTTAGTCCACCATAAATCAATCAATCTCTTTATTTATTTAGACACAATTATGGTCCATAAACAGACAAAACAAGAACAATAAAAAAAGAAAGAAAAATAAAAAGATATAATGAAATAATCAATCACTGACATATAAACTAAAGTGCCAATGATTCCACAAACTGGAGAAGAATCTCACTGAGCTTTGAACAGGATTGGTCAATGTCTGAATGATGCTGTTTGCAGAGTCTGTTAATCTACACATACATCTGGTCATAATGTTTCGAAGCACAGCAGCGCAGGTTGGTACATTGACATTCACAAACATCTGACTGGCACTACTCCATCGCGGCACCCTAAGCAGCGACCTGAAGTTTATTCAAACTGCTTTTCCTGCAACACCGCCACAGGTGGGATGTATATATTGGAGTACAGTACGCTTTAAAAAGTGCAATTTTGACAGATGCTGAGCACATGGAGAACCTCCGAAGAAGAATATCAGCTTGTACATATCGAGTACAATGCTGCCTATAAATGTCTCCATCATCAGACAGGTCAGCGGTGATGTAATGTCCCAAATATCTGACCTCATCAGTGACCTGGAGGATGCTGCTAGACAGAGTGAAGTCAGGAAAAGATAATTTAGTGTCTTCTTTGCTCTTGACAATCATGATGTTGCTCTTCTTTGCATTGTATTTAATGTCATGCTGTAACCCATACTGAGAGCAAACCCTCAACAGTTGCTGCAGACCAGCATTAATTATGTGGACAGAATATCACAAGATCGTCAGCGTACATCAGGTGGTTGACGGTTCCACTACCAACCCGACAGCCAGTCCTACATTGATTCAGCAGCTTAGATAAATCATCCATATGCAGGTTAAAAAGGCCAGGAGATAAAATGCTGCCTTGCCACACACCATTACCCACATAAAAAGAAGATGATACAGAGTTTCCCCATTTTACAGACATATTCTGGTGAGCATATCAATACACTAATATTCTTAATAAATATTTCGGAACTCCTCTCTCATGCAATTTATGAAACAATTTGACATGATTAACTTGATCAAATGCTTTTTATGCATCTATAAAACACATAAAAATGGTGGTATTATGTCTCTTGTATAAATCTAAAATTTCCATGAGAGTAAAAATGCACATATCAGTGCCAAGTTTTGGTTTAAAACCAAACTGATTATCAGATGTGGCTATAAACGTCTCAGTTCTGCTTAACAGAGCCTTCTCCAGAACTTTCGATAAGGTACTGGCCAGAGCTTTGGGCCGATAGTTGTCTTTACTCTTTATTTTACCAGCCTTATCTTTTACAATAGGCACTAAAATCACAGACAACATAGAGTTTGGTAAAATGCCATGAATTAAAAACCCAGTGAAACAAATAGCCAACAAAGGAAAAATTTTCCTACTTGCAAATTTTAAGTGCTCAGTAGATATCTTGTCCACACCATATGCCTTATTATTTTTCAACTTCTTAACAATGTCACTAACTTCTTGTGAAGAAATAACATCTTCATGCATATCTGTGTTCTATCACAAAGGGATTACTCTTCCTACAATTAAATAGTTCCTAATAGTGTTTCTTCCATAAATTAATAATTTTGTCTGGTCCAATTACACCAGACATGTCCAAAGTCCAGCCCTCGGGCCAAATGCGGCCCGTTTCCAAATGTACACAGGCCCGCAGCCTCTGTCATGAAATTAATAATAATGCGGCCCGCCAGCACTGCTACCCTTAGTGTGAAATTCAGAGTACAAAACGCTATTTTATATTTCACCAGAAGATGGCAGTAGAGCTACTCTCGCTGCGGGAAACTAACCCTCGTCACAGGGGTCAAAGGGTGTGATCATTTCAAGCCCATTTCAACAATGGCTACTGTAGCGAAAAAACGGAACGTTGACAGCGAGGGGCGCCGCTTTCAGTTCAAGTGGAAATTAGAGTATTTTTTCACCGAAATACTAAACAACTGTGTCTGCCTAATTTGCCAAGAAACTGTGGCTGTTTTCAAAGAATTCAATATCAAGAGGCATTACCAGACGAAATGTCTAGCTACGACAGTATAACTGGAAACGAACGTAGCAAGAAAATTGAAGCAACTGGAAGCTGTTTTAATGGCACAGCAGAGCTTTTTTTACAAGAGTATGATTCAAATGAAAGCGCCACAAGGCGAGCTATGAGGTAGCAACACTGATTGCTAAGCACTGCAAGCCTTTTACTGAAGGTGAATCTATTAAAGAGTGTGATGAAAATGGTGGAGAAAATCTGTCCGGAGAAGAAGCAAGAGTTTGCTAATGTTTGTCTGGCTCGTAATACTGTGGTGCAAAGACTTGAAGATGTTTCATCTGATGTTAAGAGGCAATTGGAGGCGAAAGGAGTGGAGTTCAACCTTTTTTCATTAGCCTGCAACGAAAGCACAGATGCATCTGACAACGCTCAGTTACTAATTTTTTTTTGAGAGGAGTGGACGATGAAATGAACATAAGTGAAGAGCTACTTGAGCTTCAGAGTCTTAAGGATCAAACGAGAGGAACAGATTTATTTGTTTCTGTTTGTTCCGCCGTTGATAACATGAAACTACCATGGAATAAAGTCGTTGGGATCACTACGGATGGTGCACCTGCCATGACGGGTGAGCGCAGTGGATTAGCAACGCTAGTCTGTAATAAAGTGAGTGAAGAAGGAGGCAAAGCCATAAAACTGCACTGTATCATTCACCAACAAGTTCTCTGTGCCAAACATCTCAAATATGACCATGTGATGAAACCGGTGATAAAGGCTATTAATTACATTCGCTCAAAAGCCCTGTGCCACCGCCAGTTTCAACAGTTTCTAGTCGACATTCAGGCTGAATATGGAGATATTGTGTATCACAATGACGTGAGATGGCTCAGTCGGGGATCTGCACTCCAGCGCTTCTACTCTCAGAGAGGAAATCGAACAATTCTTGGCAAACTTTCCGATCCTGTTTGGCTGTCTGATTTTGGATTTTTAGTTGACATAACCCAACATCTAAATGCACTGAACATTAGCATTCAGGGCCAAAATGCAGTTGTAAGTCAACTGTATTCACACATTGGAGCATTTCGAACCAAGTTGCTGCTTTTTCAAAGACACCTGTCCCAAACACAGCCCACTACCACTCACTTCCCATCGCTGCAGGAAATTATGGCCCGTTTTCCACAGAACGACATCAGCGCGCAAATAAGGAGGTATGCAGCAGACATCTCATCTTTGGCTGAGGAATTTCAGCAGCGCTTTCGGGATTTTGCGGCTATTGAAAAAGAGATCACAATTTTTTCCGCTCCTTTCTCCGTGGTCCCTGATGACGCTCCAGACGACCTGCAGCTGGCGCTTATTGAACTGCAGTGCGATGCAGAGAGTCGCAGTAGGCACCAACACCTCGCTCTTGTCGACTTTTACCGCCAGCTGGACAAAGACAGGTTCCGAAAGATTCAAACATTTGCTAAAAAAAAATGCTGAGCTTGTTCGGCTCCACATACTTGTGTGAGAAGACATTTTCAGTCATGAACATAAACAAGAACAGCATGAGGACGAGACTAACTGACTCTGACCTAAGTGACATATTGCGTGTCAAAACCACTGCTTTTGAACCAGATTTGGATCATATAATGCAGTCGAGATCTCAGTATCATCCTTCACATTAGAGCAGGCAAGGATTTCATTTTCCTGTGGCAATCAAAACCACTTTAAAATATGCATCAACTCATTTTATTCTGTGTATAATTTGTTCTCTGGATTTTAAGTTCACTTTATTAAATAATTAATCAACAACAGTATAGTTATCTCCAGTCAGATTTTTTTGTTTAATTAGTTGTATTTTTCTCTTATGAACTGTTGAAACCTAAGATGACTGGACCAAGGAATCCAGATGGAAAATGCATTTTCTTATCTTTTTCTGTATTAGCCTGAAAATATCAGCGTGAATTAGCCAGTTGAGTTCTATTATTAGTTTACTATCTTGCACTTAAAAAGTTGTTTGAAGTCTATGCATTTTTCTCTATATATGTATTTTTATAAGAGTCTAGCGTTGAAACAATCTAACACTGCTTCTCTCATTTTTGATAAGTAATACAATGATGCAGAAAGCCTTCTGTGTTTTGTACTTCAAAGTAATATTACTGTTAATATGTTCCTGTTTGCATTTTGAATTTAGTTCATAGTGAGCACTTACAAGTGGATAAAATGCCATGTTTCAGATGAACCCATATATGTTGAATCTTTCCAGAATTAATATTTTCGCACAGACTTTTAATTCATAGTACAAAAGTCATACTGACTTTAACAAAACCAAAAAACAAACTACTCTGTGTGAAGACATGAAAAGTGTGCCGTTTCCAATAAAAATGTTATAAAACAGTTCATTTGCTTTTAACGTTAATGATTCAAAGAATGTCAGGCTGCATGGTCGGCCCCCACACATTCTCATATTACCAAATCTGGCCCTCTTTGCAAAAAGTTTGGACACCCCTGAATTACACCATCAATATTCGTTGGCAAGGATGCTTTTAGATTGTTAACTCTTTTATTTCTTTCCAAAATTCAGAAGGACTGGTGAGTTGTAATTTTCTTGCTAGTGACTCTGATTTAAGTGCATTTTCATTCCTCTTAATAAACCGCAAAGCATATTTGAAGTTAGCATTTGCTCTGTTCTTGTAGTCAAATACAGGACCATGTCTGGGTTTGCCTGATTCAGCCCACAGCCTGAAAGCCCTTCTGGCCTCTGTATGAAGCTCTTTAGCTTAATCATTCCACCCTGGCTTTACTTTGTGTTTTTTAGTTTTATTCAAAGACCTGCCTGAAATCAGAAGGAATTCTACAACCTTCTCATACAGTGAGCACAAGTCTTTGCCATGTTGTTCATTTTTACAGTTTATGTCTAAACATGTAACTGCACTTTTTGGTAAAACAATATCATTCAACAGGATTTCAGAGTGGATGCGGAACAAATTGAGATCCTGCTCAGTCAAATTGTCCCAATATATATATTCTTTTTTCATGGGCAAAAGGTCTGGTAAATTGCCCATTTTTATAGACAAGGAAAAGGGAATATGATCAGATGTTGCAAATTCATAATTCATCCTGATGGTCTCTAAAGAGTCATGTGCATCTTCAGTGCAGATACGGTGATCTAACCATGATGTGTGCCACGCTTCACTGATGTAAGTGTAGCTGTCAACAGGCAAAAGTATTTTACTAGAGAGAATCAAATCATTGGTGGAACAAAACTGTTTTAGGTGATTGACAAACAAAGATTTACAATCTGTCACATCAGCATTCATATCACCCACAATGAAAAACAAGTGGATGGATTGTCCTGGATAAATGACACAACATATGTCAGCCTATTGAGATATTCATCTTCATTCTCTGGGTTTTCGTAAGGTGTATATATATTCAATGTAATGAACTTTTTTTTAGCCCAATCAACGTCCAGTCTGATCACTTTAATCAGCTGATCATATCTTTTATGCCACAGCACTGCAACGCCACCGGAAATTCTGTCCCGCACTAACTTGGTGCTATAGTCAGTGGTAGATTCACCTGCACCCTAAAAATTTTTATGCAGGGAGTTTAGTCTTTCTAGGTCCTGCTTGGGTAGAGAAGTTTCTTGGACGCACAGTACGTCACACATTTCCAGATTTATCCGCCTCTGTATGTCCCACACGCAATCCACGGACATCGTATGATACTATATTAATGTTCATTTATGAATGACGGATTTCCGTGCTAGGACACGACTCCTCTCGTGAAGCGCCAGATGTAATCGCAGGTACATGGCGTTGTAACTCAGCCTCACTCCCTGGTCCGGAGGCCACACTGTCCGTTTTAGCTCTGGGTTTACTCGCTTCAAAATAGCGGCGGACATAAGAGCCAGCTGGCCAGAGTTGTGGGTCGTACATTTCAGATACTTCGTTACACTCTGCCGTGACCTGGAATGAGCTAAATCTCTTATGATTGGAGTCAATCCTCCGACATTTCACATGCTTCCCCAATTTTCCAGAGAGATAGGAAGATAGTGTTCCAGCATCAAGCTCAGGAGAGAACCGAGTTGCAAACACATTCACCAGTTTGGTTCTAATCACTGGAATGCTGTCCTTGGCTCCAGTGCCAATTATCCCAACGTTTCTCTGCTGCTCCTTGTTGGGACCCGCGTCCACTCCTCTGCCGTTCTGAGTCACTTTGTCTGTTGGCCGCTTCTGCTTTCGAGCCGCCCTCCTCACAACGGTGCTCCATGCTTGATACTGGGACAGCGCGTCCTCACTCTGCGCCGCTGCAGGTCCCTGCGCTGGGGCCGCCGCTTCGCCCGCCCGCTCGGATGAGCTGCAAGGACTCTCAACAGCAGCCAACCGGCGATTCATAGCTGCTGTACTTGCTGCAAGGTTTTCGTTCACGCTTGCTTGGGTCTCCATAGCTTCTTTCAGGCTCAATACGTCCCTGCTCAGCCGCTCCATTCGGCTAAGAAGGGCTGACGCATCCATGCTGCCAAAGCCGACAGGTGATAGCTCATCCAGGTAATGAGAGACAAACCTGGGAATGTTCTCTCCACATTCATTGAGCACCTTCAGGCAGTCTTTAATGTTATTAGTGTCCTTTTGAGGGCCTTTATGCCTGATGCAGCGCACTGTCGTTGTGCAAAATTCAAACAAACGCTTGGACTCTTCAATCCATTCAGACGAGAAGTTGCTGGAGACCAGCAAAACAATCTCATCTTGTGACAGAGTCTTCATTTTAATGACAATAAAGTTTAAAAGCTAATCCTCTATGATCATTGTCCCATCTGCTGTTTTATATATGAAAATCTCAGATTTTGTTTGAGAACCTCCAGTACGCACCGCCGCACTTGCCGCCATCTTGCCTTCATTTCAAATCTTGCTATTTGGCTATTTTCCAATTTCAAAATAGTGATTATGGATTCCATTGTGGCAATGAAACATTATATCTGCCTTGAAATTATTTTACTATAATTTAGGACATTTTCTGTAAAAAATGAGAACATCAGATAATTTGTACTTTGGGATAAATTTAAAATGACCAAATTGCAGATTCAATGTTGGGAAAATTTGAAAATAGAAATTAGTTTTATAAAAAGAACAGACAATGGTTGAGTTAGTTATTGTCTATTAAAAGGCCAGATTCTAAGAGAACTATACAGGGGAAATATAAAAGGTGAATATCTTGTGATTGATTAAAGTAAAGGGATGGAAAAGGGAACTGCAATATTAAATGTAATATTAATGCCATGTTGTCATTTTTTAAGTTTGTGTAGACACATTTTTGGAAATATGGTAGTGTAAGATAATTTTGAACGACATAATAGCCTACCAACAAAATTGCATGTTTAACACCAGTGAAGAAACTTGTAATGGTATGTTATGATGTAGAACTATCAGACCAAAACATGTACATGAATCAATATTTATTCCTTAACTTTGATTCAATATAAAATCAACACAAATGTGTAGATCCACATTCAGATGATGGTTGAATCAACATTGATATAGTGCCAGTTATGTTGAAACCCTAATGTTGATTCAACGTCACCGACCACTTTCAATATCGTTTCACTGTCAGGCTTCAATGTGGATTCAATGTTTCTGCCGAACGTTGTTTCAGCGTTGATTCACTCATATTTTCCTATCTTGGCTTCCATTGAAGGCATAGGAATTTCCTAATAAGGCATGTTGTAAGAATGTGCCACTGGATTACCTCTTCTGCTTTTCATTTTACCAGCCTTCCATTCTGTTACTCATATTGGCTTTCTAAAATCATCCAGAGTGGTCCTAGTCTCCATTCATCTGGGTTGTTGAGATCGATGTGGTGTCCTTGTAAAAAAACATGGGTAATTGTAATATATTAATTGCTATGTGATGTTGATCTAGTCAAATCTTTGCTTAAATTTGATTTGTTGCCATGAAAGGCCATACAGCAGGTGAAATTCATCATGTCTTCAAAGCAGCTTTAATGCCGGGATCATCAATTTAAACTCTGTACAACTGAAAAGTGTGGCAGGTATTTTTTTCTTCTTTTTTTCCCCATTTTTATTAATACATTTCAAAACTAGAAATTACCTGGATGCACAACGTCCCATTGAGACCAGCTGTGTGTTGGGGGTTGTTTGCTGCCTGGAGTGGTGCCCCACATTCTAGAGTCCTCCCGCCTACCAGGTGTTTCTTTACTGGATGCAGTTGGACAGAGATTATGATCTGATCGCTGATCAAATGGAAAGAGATTTAGGATAGACTTTGACTATTGCACAGTCTAAAAATTATTAAATTACAACACTGATATCTGGAGGAGAACTAGGGTATTACATGTCTTAGAATTTAATCCAGTACAACATTGGCATCTGGTAGATAACAAATTGAATTACATCTTAGTAAAGTCTGTCTTAGAAGTCACAAGCTGTATAAATTTAAAATATTAATGCTTTTTGAACATTTACATTATTCTAAATTGAATAATGAGTAAATACAGCATAATTAGCACTATAAAACTTTTTGTACTTTCAAAGATTTAAGAGCTTACAATCTTTGACAAATGCATTGAATATTAAAACAATATGAAGTGAATATTAGATTATACGGTGCCTTGCCTGCTCCATTTGGAGCAGTTCTACACACCTTAAAAATACACAAAACACTTAAAAAGTTCATCCTAAAATATTATTTCTGCCCAGTGCCCAGGTACCACACTTCTTTTTATTTTTTGAAAGTTATAAGACATACAAAACATTTGGTTGTTAACCAGTCATCAACAACAATAATACAAATAAAGTGCCAGAGGTGACACTAAGCAGTTATATTTAGAGGTTGTCGAGTTGAAAGGTCATGAATCTTGAATTTGTCGAGAATCATCTTCATGTACATAGCTTTCTTGTTGGGAATGTATTTAAAATTTGAGTCATAGTTAAAAGTTCTTGGAGGAAGTACCCAATGTTTGGTTTAGAGTTAGCCCATTTGACTTTATGAATGTGATATTTCCCAAGAAGCAGCAACAGTCATATGACATGGATTGTGTCTTTGTCCATATCTTTATTACTAAATAAATTATATTGTCCCTTTCATCAATGGTGATTGTGGTTGCCCCCCCCTTCTCTCTCTACTTCCCCTTCTGAGAGGAGGGAGATGTGCTACCAGCTCTCCGTCTAACGGGTAAATTGAGTTTCCTAAATCTCCTGGAGTTTACCCTGTCCAGAACTGAAGTAAACTCTGTTTAAACTGAGGCAGAGAAAGACTTGCCTGGTTTCTGACTCCCTCCATCCAGATGTCCCAACGTCTTCCTCCTGTGAATTAGCCAGACTGAGCAGTCTGCAGCCAATTAGTTCCACAGAGCACACCTGTTAATGGTCGCTCCTTCTCTTTTTATTACAATGTGCACTTGTTACTGAACCAGGTTGGTTTTAGTGACTTGGGCGAGTCCCAAGAATGTTGTTTAAAGCAACCTATCAAACATTTCCCACCTTTTCCTCTCCAGAATCAAACATCATAGCTATTTTACAACCATCAAAGAACTTTAAGGTGACTCATTAATTGAATGTCCACAACATCTTTTAGATTTTCTTAATGCAAATTATTTTATTAGTGAGGCAATTTTGCAAGGGTCAGTACAGCTTAAATCAGTTGCAGAAATAATGAAATCAATCATCAAGATTCTTTCCCTAATGCTGACACTGAGAACTAAGAAAGGGAACCTTTGAGAGAGACGGACGGAGTACGGCATCTTGAACCCCAGAACTGGCCTGATGATGAAGAAGGTGTTGCAGCAGGAGGAGGAGGTTGATTGACGAAGGGATCTCTGCAGGTCTGATGAGCTTTTGTCTCTGCTTCGATCCTGAGGTCACACAGGACTTGGGTGCTGGCAGGAAGAGTACTGATTTAGAGCAGCAGGTCTCGGGTCTTAGGGTGACTTCCTCTTGTGCGTAGTGGTCCTTAGCTTCTTGTCCTGCGGCTATGTAGCTCCCGTCTCCTCGTCTCATGATCTTTCTGGTCCATTGAGATGTAGGTGAGCTGAGGGAAGGCACCAGTTCTTCCTCTTTGCCTTTGTTCTTTGTCTTTGCCTTTATCTTCATCTTTGCTTTGGTCTTTGTCTTTGGGGTCCGAACCCAGCTGATGAGAGAAGTGCAATTTGAAGCCACATGTTGTGGGGCTGACGGGTTGGTCCCCATGCGCAGAACAGTCTTTGGCTCTGTGGCCCCGGCTCTTCTTCAGCTGCAGAGTTCTTTGTCCATCTCGATCTTGGCTCGAAGCTGCCTGAAGGATCCAACCAAAGGTTCCTCTTTTGCACTCACCTTTTATAGGGTTTATCCACCCTTTTGGTGCATTGGCTAGCACTGTTGCTGTGCCTGTCTCATTGGCTGACTGCTTAGACAGATGATCTCATATCCATCACTGTCTTGGAGACATGACATGATGTCTGTTCTAATGACCCATGGTTGCTCAACAGTCCTCCTACGTCTGTTGCCTGCCCAACGTTTTCTTTAGAAAGTTTAAGTTCAACAATAAGGCCTTGGTCATCTCTGCTCTCCCGTCAGTTCCTCTTTTCCCCCTGACCTTTCACCTACCATCTACCTCCAACACAACATCAGTGACCTTTGATTACAGTTACACATTTTACACCATTTCCAGTTCAATGTCAAAATCACATATAAAACCTTTGTGTGTTGTTGCGCAACACCCCCCCCCCCTTCTCTCTCTCTCTCTACTTCCTCTTCTGAGAGGAGGGAGATGTTGCTCCCAGCTCTCCGTCTAACGGGTCCGAAAAGCCTCTAACTCTGGAGTATTACTACAGATGAGAATATAGAGGACATTCTGTTTAAGCTGGGCGCGAGAAAGACTAGCCTGGTTTCTAACGACCTCCATCCAGATGTCCCACCCTTTTTCACCCTGTGAACTAGCCAGATAGAGCAGCCCGCAATCAGCTAGTTTCACAGAGCACACCTGTTAACGGTCGCTCTTTCTCTTATTACAACTTGCACTTGTTATTGAACCAGGTAGGTTTTAGTGACTCGGGCGAGTCCCAAGGGTGTTGTTTTAGTTTTGGCTAAAAGCAACCTATAAAACATTTTCCACTTTCTCCTCCCAGAATCAAACTTCATAGCTATTTTACAACCATCAAAGAACTTTAAGGTGACTCATTAACTGAATGTCCACAACATCTTTTAGATTTTCTTAATCCTAAGTATTTTATTAGTAAGGCAGTTTTGCAAGGGTCAGTACAGCTTAAATCAGTAACAGAAATAATCAAATAAGTAAAATCAATAATCTAGCCTATCTTTCCCTAATGCTGACACTGTGAACTAAAAAAGGAAAACTTTGAGAGAGACGGACGGAGTTTGGCATTTTGAACCCCAGAACTGGCCTGATGATGAAAAAGGTGTTGCAGCAGCAGGAGGCTCCCAGTACAGGAAGAGTACTGAGTCAGAGCGGCAGATCTCGGGCCTCAGGGTGACTTCCTCATGCGCGTAGCGGTCCTCGGCTTCTTGTCTTGCAGCTCTGTAGCTCCTTTCTCTTCGTCTCACGATTTTTCTGGTCCTTCGAGATGTAGATGAGCTGGTCTCATGGAAGGAACACACCAGTTCTTCCTCTTTGCCTTTGTCTTTATCTTCATCTTTGCCTTGGTCTTTTTCTTTGGGGTCTCGAACCCAGCTGATGAGAGAAGTGCAATTTGAAGCCATATGTTGCGAGGCTAACGGGTTGGTCCCCATGTGCAGAACAGTCTTCAGCTCTGTGGCTCCGGCTCTTCTTCAGCTGCAGAGTTCTTTGTCCATCTCGATCTTGGCTCGAAGCTGCCTGAAGGATCCAACCAAAGACTCCTCTCTTGCACTCACCTTATAAAGGGTTTATCCACCTTTTAGTGCATTTGCATTGGCTAGCTTTGTTGCTGTGCCTGTTTCATTGGCTGACTGCTTGGACCGATGATCTCATATCCATCACCATCTTTGGACATGACATGATGTCTGTACTAATGTCCCAAGTTGCTCAACAGTCCTCTTGTGTCTAACCTTTTCTTAGGTAAGTTGAAGTTTAGCAATAAGGCCTTGGTCACCTCCGCTCTCCCATCAGTTCCTCTTTCTCCCTGACTTCTCACCTACCATCTACCTCCAACACAACATCAGTCAGTTTCTCTGATTTAGCATTCATTTATAATTTTATAATAACCATTACTTATTAGTTACTCTTATAATCATAATGTGTTATTACAGACATTTCTGAAAAGAAACCAAGAATAATTAATTATTCTAATTATTTGACACCATGTTACAGTTACTTCTTTCACCTTTAAGTATTTCAATAAGTATAAGAGTAAGTGTAAATATTCTTATAATCAAACCAACATCAACCACTGGTTAAACCAATATTAATTATTAACTTAATTATAAGTTATCATTATTAATTCAAGTATTTTACTCTGGGTTTATCCAATTACTCAAAATGTCTAGATTTTATTCTTTAAACCTTTAGTGCTCAAAATGAGCAATCTGAACTATTTTTAAACACTGCAGGCTGGAAACTTCCTCTTTCTCCAGGAAACCTGCTCTTCCTGTTGCATAACTCTCTTTCTGTCTGACTATGATTTTTTATGATTAAATAAAGAAAAGTAGAATTAAAGCAGGACACAATAACAACACACACAACCAGATTAATTTTATTACCGTCTGACTCTACTGTTGGGTCTTGATGTCACCTGTGTAATCAGTTTTAAAGATAACTTTATTCATTGTTATTATTAAACTAAAATCTCCAGCATGGGGAAGTGGGCTGAGCTCGACTTTTTCTCGACACCTTTTAGTTCTCTGATTTAGCATTCATATATAATATTTTGATAACAATAACTTATTACTCTTATTATAATCATAATGTGAGTTATTACAGACTTTTTCTGAAAAGAAGCCAAGAATAATCCATTATTCTAATTACAGTTACTTATTTTACTTGTAAGTATTTCCACAAGTGTATGAGTAAGTGTAAATATTCTTATAATTAAACCAATATTAATATAAGTATTTTACTCTGGGTTTTATCCAATTACTCAAAAATGTTTAGATTTTATTCTTTAAAATTTTAATGCTTTGAAATAAGGAATAGTCTGAACTATTTTTATTCATATGCAGGTTGGAAACTTACTTCCTCTTTTCTCATGAAGCCTGCTGTTCCTGTTTCATGACTCTCTTTCTGTCTGACTATGATTTTTTATGATTAAATAAACTCTTAGAAATGGCTGTAAATTTACAGCAGAATTCCAGCAGTAACATACTGTTATTCCAAAATACGGTAGGATATTATCAATTTGGTGTCTTCTTCTATTGTCACAATCAAGACTGACGACTGGCAGTAAACTACCGTAAAATAATTGTACAATACAGTTTTGTTCCCAGAAAAGACATTTTACTTGTATTTGCATCTTAGAGAACCAGCATTTAAAGACAATATTAAATGGAAAGAGAAAAATACTTTCCATAATAAATCTTCTAGGGAATGAATTGAAATCTACAGAGCATAATCAAAAGTGTTAGAATACCAGTGTTGGTGTTGTATGTTAAAAATACAATGTTAATTAAACACTTGTTTAGTCAAATTCAAAGATAGGTTTGTCAGTTTCCCTAAAGAAATAGTGTTTGATAAAAAGTTGCTCCCACAATCTGTGACGTCACATGTTTGCCCTGGAGACAGCAGTATGACGTCTTGTCTGGAGCTTATCATAACAAGGTAAGTTCCCCAAAGCTATTAAAACATGCTCTTTATGTTCTCTCTTTAATGTATTTATGTAATGTAATGGTGATGTATTGTCTCAATGTGCATAACTCCCTGGCGGACATTATGCCACAATGTATGCTGCGTTTATACTGTTACATCAGGGCCGAGCGCAAATCGTGACACCGCACCTACTAATAGCACTTCCGGTGGCAGGTGTCATTACGCGCCACAAGTGCCACTGTTTTCGGGACTAGCTGCCAGTGTTGTCACTGACTTCGGCTGACGTCGGCTGACCTCGGCACCTCATACTGGCACTTCCGCTGACACCTGCCATTAGTGTCACTGCTTTCGGGGCTAGCTGTAAGTGTTGCCACAGGCTTCGGAAAATGGACCACATATCCCATGATGCTTTATTACTAGTCGAAGAAGAACTTGAAGACAGACGAAGAAGAAAGAATTTAATAAGAGTTTTTTTTCGCAGAAAGACCTATGTTAGCTGAATTCCTACACTTTTTCGTATGTCATTATGTATGATTCGTTCATCCTATTTATTCACTAAAGTTCATCTGAATAATCCAGCCGACTCCTTCCGTCTTTGAATTAATCGAATACACAGCAGGTATCAGGGATGCCATTGGTTTCAGCACCTTTGTAACAGCTGAGTCTGGCCTCCACTAGAGCTGCCATTAGGTGTCCAGGATGTTTCAGAGCTGTCACAACTGGTACCGATGTTTTGGGGGATGGCAATGACAGTTTTTGGAAAACGTGTTACTTATATTGCCTGTTTATAAATTTTTATTTCAATGGTAATTGTATTGGTTAATTATCCTTGAATATTTTTTACTTAATTTAATTGAAGGAAGATGGCCAAAGTAACTGAATCTACCACTAAGTGTCACTATTACAGTGGAACCTGTTGAACCCCGTTGGGTTGCCAGATAGGGCTTTGGCCAAGATGGAAATACGTAGTAGTTGTGTAAAACTTGTAGAAATTAATAAAGTTTGAAAAATAATTTTTAAACGTAATGATTATTGTAGGAGCAGATTAGGAATTTCTGTATTCCAAATGGTTTGGGTCACATGATCTGTCAGCTGTCTATTTAGGTAGCATCTGGTGTTGATGATGACAGGTGTGTTCCACCCAAAAGGGGGAAACAGTTTTTGACCGCAACGCAATACTAACGTGACGTAATGCTACCGCTATTGAATTAAATGCTGTGTGGATTGCTGAAACTATGTATGCGGTGTTATTGACAACATGTTAGAGGAATGATTTGTTGTACAAAGGAAATAAGATGATGATTGCCGAGTCATGGAAATAAATGGATTACCTGCACTAACATCAAGGACGGCTCTCATTTCAATTAAGCGGATAAGTGATCGGCGTGTCAACTTTACCCCGGTGTACCACCTCAGGGGCTTAAAGCTTTGGCTTAGCCTCTACAATTATAATTTCTCATGGATGAATAATAAGTTATTTGATCCTGATGTAGTAAATTCACACGTTGACTAAACATGAATTTTACAGAAGACTTCAAATGATTTCAGAGGGATTTTATAATACACAAATATTTTAGTTCTTGGCTACTGAAAACTTAAATCATATGTTATTACTGTTTAAAGTATTTACATATGGCTAATAAATATTGACAAATCAATTACTATGCATATACTTTGCGACATAAACTTTAAAAAATGTTGAAACATATCTGCCAAATAAAATAATATGTAAGCAGCACAATTTTCTTTGAAAAAAGCATTTTCATCTTAAGTAAAACCCAAAGTAATTTTTATTTCCAAAAATATGTAACAATCTTGTTCTTAATGCTGCTTAAGATTCACACATTGTCAAAGTTTTTGAGGTGTACATACTTTGTGTTTTGACTTATCAATATTCAATATTAGTGTAAAAATTTTGAAGGTGGTTTAACTAGAAAGTGAAAGTCCTCCTGCTGCCTTGAAAATGCTGTTGAAATGCATTTTGTAGCTCAGATTTTAGTCATTCTCTCATCTTTGAATAAGAAACTTTGAAGACAATGAACAGAACCAGAAACAAACACAGAGAAGCAACCTTCATGTATGCCACACAAATCTGTAATGTACTTGACAAATAATGAAAAATAGCAGATTAAATTTATTAAATAATAACAAGTAATAACTATTTAAAACTGGTTAACAGGCATTTTTGGAAAATTATGATAACATGTTTTTTGAAAAATTGCATTATCTTAAATAAAACACTGAAAGTTATAATGGCTGCCTGGTCTATTAGATAATAGACCAGGCAGCCACTATAACTTATGACATCCTGTGAACTGTCATGGAACCATGCTGAACATAATGTCACTCTGGAATTGTCAATATCTCATGTTGCCACTGTCACAAATATTAACTAATAAGTCAATATTAGTGAACTTACCCGGTTTAATAATCAATAGCATTATATTAAGATCCCTGTATGAAAATAATTATAATCCGGAACTGACAGGAGCTTGTCAGCACTGACATACCATGGCAACCGAGTGTCAGTTGTAGTGGTAGGTACCTAGTGGTAGCTATTATCAGCTGTTGCAGAAGAGGTCCCATCTGACAGTGCAGGAGTTGTCTTTCTCTGTTAAGTCTGAACACCGGCTGTATATTTAAATATGTATGAGAATTATGTTTTAATTAAGATATATTTTATTTCTATTTGTTTGAACTAAAGTTATTCATATGCTACATTCTATCTGAAACAGATAGAGAATGAGGTTAGCAGCCTGTGGCACCCATGGCCACCTTACTTGTGCCACCTTACCCAGTGGTAAGCGCTGAGTGGAGCGGTCGACCGCTCTAAAATGGCCGCCCTAAATCTCATCAGCGAAAATAGGCTAGAGCGGTCCGTGAGGCGTGGGAGGTGCCAGTATGAGGTAGCGGCAACCCTTGGAAGGTGCCGAAGTCAGTGACAACACTTACAGCTAGCCCCGAAAGCAGTGACACTAATGGCAGGTGTCAGCGGAAGTGCCAGTATGAGGTGCCGAGGTCAGCCGAAGTCAGTGACAACACTGGCAGCTAGTCCCGAAAACAGTGGCACTTGTGGCGCGTAATGACACCTGCCACCGGAAGTGCTATTAGTAGGTGCGGTGTCATGATTTGCCTGTATCAAAATAAAGATCTATCTTTAAAAAAAAAAAAAACAAGGTAAGTTCCATGTTAAGACCATCATGGTTTTGATTTTGATTACTTTTTATGAATGCATTAACTTTCTGTTTGTGCAAGGGTATCAACTTATGCTTAACGTAAGTTTATTTGTTTGGGTATCGCTACTGTTCAGTACAGGGAGCTCAAGTCCAGTCCTTGAGAGCTGCCATCCTGCAACTTTAAGACGCGTCCCTGCGCCAATTAACACACCTGAATCAAATGAATGGCTGGTTAGCAGGTCTGTTCGGAGCTGATCCTGGTCTGTTGGAGTAAAGATGCATCGAAAAGTTGCAGGACGGTAGCTCTCGAGGACTGGACGTGAGCACCCTTTGTTTATTGTTTTTGTTAGCAGCTAAAGCTAGCCAAGCAAGTGTAGCATGAGGTGTCGGTGGTTAAACGAACATTAAAACTGTCAGAAAGGCCGTTTGAGTTAACATTATTTAGCTGCGGAGTCGTTTTCTTGAGGTTTTCGGCTATAGACGGCATAATGGGGAGAGTGGCTGTGCTGGACCGGTGGTTTGATCTATGCGAGCAAAGCTAAGCAAACATGTTTTTTGTCTCTATAAATAATAATTATAATAAACAATGACATATTGGCTTCCTCTTTTTTTCTTCATTAGTACGTCATGTTGGTGACTGAAGCCTGTTATGATGACTTCAACACATTTCTTCTGACAGAAGAAATCCTCTCCATAATGTTTCTATAAGCTGACTAATTTCTATAATGCCTAATGTCTGAGTTGTGTTCATGGTAATTATTTCTGACATTTTTATGCTTTATGTTGTAGGAGGTGAAAAATGCTCTCCAGGGTAAACCGGGTGGATAAAGTATTTTGAATGACTGTGATTCAAAATGCTTTTGAATCACAAAAGTATTGTGATTCAAATCACAATACTTTACTTTCACAATACCCACATATGTGGGTCACAACATATGTGTGACCCACCCACTCAAGTGGGTCTGGTTAGTTTTGTTCACTTCTCTTTAAAATGTTTAATTATTATCCTAATGTGTCTGCTATTTATCCTGTTGTTCCTCCAGGCTGGGAAAACCAGGAATTCTTCTGTTGGTTCACGTGCTTCATCCTACATCCAAAGGCCACAAGAAGAATCCAAAACAGCTCATGTCAAACTGTGGACCATGTTTTCAGATATGTGCAGGTATGTGGTAATTCTGATGATCCTACTTCTTTGTAGAAGCATTTTCTCATTGGCTTTGTTTGCTATCTGAATGTAGCTGTGCTACTAAATATATTGGTATCACTATTTGAAGGGGGTTGAATAAGACTGTCATGACACTGTCATAAACATGACATAACACCTGTCATGAACATCAATAAGTCTTCATGAATACTGTTGTCATAAAGCGTCATTCAGTAAATAATGACACTTTTAATACAAAGCTGACATTATTCAAAATGTCTTTGTTATGACAACTTGACATTAACCAAGAAATCATGATCTAACATAAATTTGTTATAATAGTAGTCATAATGATTTAATTATTACACTGGCAAAAGCTTTAACAAAACAATGATTAATATTTCCACTCCCTGAAATAAAGCAAAACAAGTAGGACAAGCAATAAAGATTTAATTAAGCTTTATTACACGGTCAAATGATTTAATAACAGACTCATTAACAATTTCTTTTACATCAACTAAAGTGGAACAAGTAGCACCAGTTATGAATACGTCATTAAGTGTTATTACAGTGTCATTAATATTAACTTTTACCTCAAGTAAATTGAAACTAGTAGCAACAATTATAAAGCTGTAATTTAGTATTACAGTGTCAAATGCAATGCTAACAGAGTTATTGATATTAAGTCTTACCTCAAATGAAGTGAAACACACTGGACTACTTATAACTACCATCATAACTGTAGAACAAACCCTTTGTACATTGGAATAAAACAAAAGATAACTTGTTCTAAGATAACAGAGGGTTTAATGTCTGGTCAGTATATTGTTACTCTGAAATGCTGATTGAAAAACTAAAACAGAATTACTTATTCTTTAACTTAAGAAAATAGGTTCTTTCAACAGTAACATTTTTTGCTTTGATTATGTCAGCCATCTCCTTCGTTATATCCTTCCTGTAATGCTCTGAAAACAGGAGATCTTCTTCTTGTCTTCATTTTCTGGCAGCAGCTCTTTGAAGGTGTCCAGAAATGCTCAGAAATTACAGCTGTTCTTGTAATAGTTAATCATGGAGAAAGCCTTTTCATGAATTCAAACTTGGTGAATCTCTTCTGGACATTCTCATAGTCGGTGATGACTCAATTCATTGTGGTCACTTAAAAAAAGAACAAAAACGAAAAACGATGTCATCATATTCCAGCATTTATTTAAATACCATTTCAAAAATGTCCCTTGCTGCTCACTGTCAGAATGGTAGACTGGCAGACAAATGCCTAGTTAACATGACTGGTTGTTATAAAGTGCAATACAATTATTTCTTAATACAAGTGGAATAATAACTGGAGCTGAACAAAATTATTCTGATCAAATATTTGTCTGGCAGAAGTTCAGACAGACTGCCACTGTTATTCGAATGCATCATTTAACATATAGTTTTAGGCACATGAATTCATCTTTTTACTTAATGAGCATTCTAAGTTATTTCTAACCAGATACTCTAACTTAGGGTTGTTTGCAAGAAGCTTATTAATAAATAAATAGATTTAACATCAGTTTTAGTTATCTAAAACGTAACTTAACTCAGCTGGTGAATGTTGATTCCTGCTCCCCATTCCCCACTTACCTGGCTGTCCCACCCCACTTCACATAGTGAAAATATTAACACAAAAATGACTTACCTCATTTTCTTGGGGAATATTTCATCTGCTTCTTTCTCTTTGGTCAAGTAGGAACTTCTTTCTCTGGTGGCTGGTCCTTATTATCATCCTCCACACTCGTAGCATGTCTTCATTAGCCAACTTTGTCCTCCCCACCATGTGTCCTTAGGCTAGCCTGGGTCTTCATGTGGCTAAACTTGCCAAAGCAAAGAACACAAACTCTGTGTCACATCAGCCAAGTCGCTAAATAATGCACATGAAGGATAACTTTGACTAATATATTAGCTTTTAATTTGCTAGATTAAAATTGGAGGGGGACAAAACAATTTGCCTGTCTTTAAAATATATTTAATATTAAGGGCTAACGTTACAGTAATTGTGTTTAATAACTTTAGCTAACATTAACTTACAGCAAGGTAGGATTGGCTTGAATTGCTTATAGCTAACATGAAAGAGAACATAGACAATGTTATTTTCTCAAAGAAAATGTAAAGTTAATAAGACACATACCTCATATGTATTAGGTATCAAACTTCGGCTTCTTTTTAAACAGGAGGTCTGGCCGTTATAACCATGTACATAATATAAAGATAGACCCTCATGGACCGCTCTCGCCTATTGTCGCTGACGAGATTTAGGGCGGCCATCTTGGAGCGGTCCACCACTCCACTCAGCGTTATGTGTTTAGCAGCACAATGACGTATCAGCGCATTTAATCGATCATAACACACTTTTTTGTTACTGTAAACCATATTCAAACATCTATCAAAGCAACATTTATAAACAATTGTATTATTTAAGTATGTTTTTAATACATAGTTCATCATATTTAAATATGCTTAGTGGCTATAACAATAGAATAGGACTAGAATATTCTGATATTGATGTATGAAGAGCATATTACAAAGCACACAGCCGTTCATAATTTATTTAATAAATTATTTAGTAATATCAATACATATTTATATAACTATACAAACACTAAATAAATAAAGGTTAATGGCACAAATAATGATTAATACTGAATAATATATATTGGATACATGTTTATATGTATGTGTATACATACATATGTATATGTTTTCCAGCTTCAGTGATTCAGTAGCTGAGATTGAGTCCAAAATCTGATGTGAGATTCATCCGTGCTGCAGTGAATCCGTCTCTCTTTATAGATTTCTCCCTCTTCTTCCTCACATCGTGTCTTTAGGAAACTTTCAAAACAAAAACGGAAGATTTGGGATGTATCTTACTATTGAAAGAATTACATATAAATAATAGTCTTTACCACCTGTGTAAACTTTGCTGGTGAATGTTATAACACATAATATAAGTTTTATAATATGTGTTGTTTCATTTCTAATATAGGCCCTTGTGTCAGATGATCTAAGTCAATGTTAGAGAATAATTAATTTCTTTATATTTACAGAATCTCAGTTAGCCTTCATAGCGGGGCTGAACCCGTATTACACCAAGCACTGTAGCTAATATTAGCTGGTATCTCAGCTAATATTAGCTGAGATATGTCCACCGGTACTTATGTCTCACCGGTGGACATAAGTACAGTAAAGTAATATTCTAATCACAATATATACACAATAATATGTCCATCTTACTTGTGAAATGTTGTCTGTGGAGCCCTCACATCAATAATCCATAGATCCGAACAACAATATCCCTCAATGCTGAGGCATCTTCTGCTGTTTTGATTGAGCAAAGTAGGAGGGACGACCGCTCCAAGATGGCCGCCGTATTTCCTGCGCCGGAGCGGCCAATGCGGGGTCTACTCTTATATTATGTCTATGGTTATAACTTGTGTTAGGTTTGTGCCACAATATGGAAGATTTCTTCTTCACCAACACACTGCACGTCTGTTCGTGCACTGCTGCCTCTCACTGGTGGAGATGGTGTATTGCACTACTTAGCTCTTGTGTTTAGAAATGGGGTCCATACCAACCGACCCCACACACGTAAAACTTTTATCATTTGCCACAGTTCTCTACGTTTGCTTCAGTCCTCGCACGCACAAGGGTTAAAACAGCCTTAAATAATGTTTCAAATGCTAAGTTCATAAGTGCTTTGTAGACATCTTGCTGTAAAACTTTAGGATTGATTAAATTAAGAAAATTAAGACTAAACAACATGGCAGAGCTTTATAATATTACTACATAAAGCTAATTTTTAAAGTTTAATCGGTAATACTTTTATAACAAATTTATGTCAGATCATGATTTCTTGGTTAATGACAAGTTGTCATAACGAAGACATTTTTGTCTAGATTAATGACAAGTTGTCATAATGAAGATGCAACACAGATGAGAAGGGTATTTTATATATTAGATGAATGGGCCAATAGGTTCGACTATCGGAGCATAGTGGGGTGTTTAAATGACACACAAAGGCAGTTAAATGAATTTAAAAAAAAAACAACTGGCTTTAGTGACATAAACCATGAAATTAACAAACAGTTATACAAGACACACAATTATGAAAATAAAATTACACACAATAAAATACAAAAAAAAATAATACAAATACTTGGCCAAGTGCTAGTTCTCAGTTTTGAATCTTTTGGGTGCACCCTGGTAATCTGAATTCTAAATCGTAATAGGCAACAGATCAATCAGTTCCAGTTCCAATTAGGTTCAGCTCAACACCATTCACATGAGGAGAATTTCCTACACAGCAGTTTGTTACAAAGTACCAAATAAAAACCAGTCCAAAAGGTGAGATCAGAAATTCCAGGATTAAACAATAAAAAGAAAAATGTCAGTCAGTGGTCTCACTCATAACTAACTGTGTGTGAAGATGTGAGTGGTACCAGCCTACCACACCGTGGGGTGCAGCAGGACTCCAAATGGGAAAGAAGGAATCCAGGAATCCAGTTCTTTCTAAGTCCAGGTGGGAAGGCTCGCCATCAAAGTCACAGGAGGAATCCACCTCAGGAACAATCCAGCATAAACAAAAAACCTGACCTGTCAACAGACAGGACCAGCAGAATCATAGGATTTTATTAAGCTGTTCTAGCTTTAATCCTTAAATCATGTTTCTGTATATTTGACATCAATTACTGTAAATTACAAAAGCATTTCTTCAAACAATATTAAACATTACATTTTATCCAAAATCAGTAAAAGTTTACATTTTAATAATCAAATAGTTCAGATAAACAATATTATTCAACAAAAAATGTGATAAACAGAACAAAAACCCAAATGAAAGGCACAGAATATGCTCACCGATCTCAATGCGACACGTTGGGGACAACAATATGGTGGCTCTCAGTCCGGACCCGTGAGGCACTAGATAGTGTAATAAGGCATATTTTTCTTGCTTTAACCTTGATAATATGAGCTTTAATTGTGAACAAAGTAAGAATATAATATAAATTAGGTTTTACCTTCAACTGAACGGAGAACATGAACTTAAACCGTCAGCCTAGTAGCCGTTAGGGCTAAACTAGTAGAAGTTGGCCGTTAGAGCTAACGAGTCAGCTCTAACGGTGTTCAGCAGAAAAAGTTAACTTGTCTTTCCTTTTCTTTTTCTTTCCACTTCACGCATCCAGCTTAGAAGTCGGATGATCTGGGAAAGCGTTTGTTTAGTTGGATAACTGTTTTAAAACAGAGACTCTCACGCTGCCCAGCTTAATCGTTTCCGGATCTCTCTCGCTTACACACTCGATGCTGCGGAAGGGCGGGTCTTGCAGCGGCAGTCTGAATTCTGATTGGTCCAAACTCACTGGAAACTAAACTTCCTATTGGCTAGGTAGACCACCTAGCTTCCCTAACCTCTGTTTCTTAAAGAGGCATCCCCATTTTATGTGGGTTACACCGACATTTCGAATAATGTCAACTTTGTATTAAAAGTGTCATTATTTACCGAATGACGCTTTATGACAACAGTCATAACTATTCATGAAGACTTATTGATGTTCATGACAGGTGTTGTCATGTTTATGACAGTGTCATGACAGTCTTATTCAACCCCCTTCAAATAAAGTGTTACCAATATATTTAATAATTTTTATTATTCATCTTATCATTATGTCAAAGATGCAAGCCAGTGTTGAAGCCTTCCTCATTGCCGTGGAACCAGGACAGCCCTTCCTCCTGCATGTTGGTGAAAACAAGAGCAGCACCAAAGACACTTCACCATCAGTGATCACAAGATCATCCAAGGTAGCTTTTGATGAACTTTCAAAGCACACTTCACCTTCAGTGCAAAGTACCATGAATTCCTCTACAACTTCTGTACATTAATCCAGCCTACAGTTTTCAACAATGATGTGACTTGCACGACAATTGAGGAGTTTAAGATCCTTGCTTTTACTTTACCTGGCAGAGTGGACACTCTTTATTATGATCATCATTTAAATGCATACTGTATCAATAAGAGGATTTGTTTTATGTTCTTCCAATTAAGGACTTAGTTTATTACAGTCCCTGTGGCAAGCAGTTTTCTGCATGGTCAGCATTGAAGGCCATATTGTCTTTGAGAGGGTCCAGCCAACATTCCAGACAGGACAGTGTTCATCTTCTTCATCTTCAGCCTCCAATATCAACATGAGGCAGCCAAGACTTTGGAGTTCATTCAACGGTAAAACCATTCCTATAATAATTTTTTACAATGACATGGTTTTAAAGCAAGTTATGATTAACATTTGACAAAGGTGGTGATGTTTTCTCTTTACGTAATTAAAACAGCTTTATTTATATATTGTACCAGCTGTATTCAAAATGCCTCACTATTTGTATTCTCAGGAATTTTCCCATTTTTGATTTAGTTTTTTAGTCGCTTCATTGGGATTAACCCAGAAAGGGGCACAAAAGCCAGTCATGGGAAGATGGTACCCAAAAAGACAGGAAAGACCATTCAAAAGAAAAAGTGACGGTCAATGTTCAGGTTTCCACCCTCATCAAAAACCTGATGGACTTTGAGTGGCATCTCATTCAGGTTAGTTGTTGTCCTTTTCTTTTATTTGAAATATTTCTGTTTCCATATTATTTAGGATCTAAATTGTATTGTCTTTTTCCATATTGGACGGTGACTTCATCTGCATCTAATCATTAATAGTTCACATTTTAAAACCCTGTTAGAATTCCACATTATTTCAGCCATGTTGAATTTTAGATTTTCGAAGTCATTTTTCTTTGATTTGTTTAGTGATACCCAAAGCATGGATATTTCTTTAAGAACTGTGTTTTTATGTTCATAAGATTGTAGAAATGAATGAGTTAAACCCAGTTTATGTCCCTGTAAACTGAAAGTCTTTAATTTTTATTCCAGTGTTAGTGAAACTATATATTGACTTTGAAGGCCTATATTTTACCAGTTCTCTGAGGAATGGTTTTGTTATTTGTTTTGAATGTTTCAATATACTGGAAATATATCTGGTTTGAGGCACAGTGGTGCCTTTAAATAAAAATTATGTTCTGAAGGTTGCTTATCACATCCTCTTCTGTGTTATGTGAAGTTCTGATTATGCAGATTTTGCATTTTAGAACCGCGCCAATTGTAGCACTTCTAAGAAGCCTACACTGGGTCAGGTATTAATGTTCTATCGTAAAACTAAGAATGTACTTTAAAAAGTAGCATTACAGTTTTCTTTGCAGTAGCTTACTCATAAAGTGAATGCAGTAGTAAAACTAAATTTACTGTAAAAATACTGGAACGCTACTATTTGAAGGTATATTTACTTTCACCACTGTATTTTACGGTGGCCAACAGGTACAAACACCCAGCAAAGACAAGAAAAACACATGCAACAAAAAAGAGCTGCAAACAAAAAATGCTGAAAACAGAAGTGATCCAGACCACTAGACGGAGTCAAACAAAGAACATCTGTGTCCGAAGTCAGGGTTTGCTTCTTTGGGTCCTCAACGACCGGAAGAGAGAAGCTGTAGCTTTCAGCTAGCTGCTTAGCCTCTACCTTGGCATTATGTTGCTTAGCAACCGTGACCACGTGAATCACATAGCGGCGAAGGAACAAAAAAATGGACTCGAAGTATGTTTTGTTTTTTTTTTTTCTCTATAACTCTTCACCTTTTGTAATAAAGGCATATTAAAAAAATCTTAGTCTGATTCTAAAATGTTCAAACACGTGTAGCACATTTAGACAAGGAATGTAAGAAAAGTATCCCTTTTCAAATACTCTCCAAATCTCTAGCTGCTGCTGCGCAGCAGGATGCTCCGCTGACTCAGCAACGGCTCTTTTTGCAGGATGAACCAACATGCAGACTGCGGCAGAGATCGCCTCTCAGATCCTCAGATTGAAGCTTTAACTTCGTTTCCAGATGTTGTCAAATAGTATTTTTATAAGAGCGTAAAGCTGCCAGGTTAAGCTTCAACAGCAAAGTGGTGCTGGTCAGTTGGATGGAGGAAAAGCCCAAAATCATGCCACATTGTTGCACATTACTCTGGTAGTGTTTTTTTTTCTTTAAAAAGAAATTTGGACTATTTGGACCTTGAATGATCTGAGAAAATGATTTCTCGCCTCTTGTGTTTTCTTTCCCTTCGGGGTCACGTGCAACATTTCTGTTTAACTCCTGTTGAGAAAAATGATTATTTTTAGTGTTTATTATAGTTTAATCTTTTTGAACAAATCTTTAAACTTTGAACAGGTTTCTGTTAGTGATTTAAAATTAAACTATGGCTGGGTAAGTATTCAAAACTACCAAGGAAAATGGGGTGATCTGCAGAGCTTCTCCTTGGACCCCTGTGGTCGTAACACATAGGACAGGAGGCCATGGATTAACATATGCAGGAAGGTAGAGGCCAGTATCATTTAAATTACCTTGGGAAACAGGAACTTACCGAGTTCACAGAAGATCAGAATTCTTCTGTGAACATCTGGGTTATGTGAAGATTTTGAACCACTAATAGTTAATTTACAAGATATTTCTTTTAGTTATTGATGGTATGCTCTGACTGAAAATTGTATTATTTAGTTTTAGAATTAATTTAGACGATGGTGAATGGATTTGAAAATTGTATTATTTCTGACTGTTAGAATTAAATGAAAATGTTTTGTTTAGTATTAGAAAATTACTCAGGATTTATGCTAAATGGGGTTTTGGAAAATGATCGTGTTAACTTGTATACTTAGGATTGAATATTATGTTTTATAGGTTAGAAAAAGGAATTGTACCTCATTTTGTTCTGTTGATTTTATGTGTTATTTTTGGTTTAAGGCAGGACTCAATCTTTTGGGATGCTGAGTGCAGAAGAGCAAAACTGAGTTTGTTAACATAAACTTTCCTTAAATTAATTACAAAATTTAAGTTTGTTCCTGAGAATTTATGTAGGGAGAGATAGCGGGAGAGACTCCGGCTTTCACACATATCTGTGAAATCCTTTTCTCAGTATATCCTTTATTTAGATGGTTTTAAAACCGCAGGAGTTCAGGATGAGGCTCTCCTCTTCGTTTGTTAGACAAAAGAGCAAATGGCCTTTGTTCACTGCAGTAAATTAGGGGAAGTTCTAAGTTTTTCTGAGTGTCCAAGGTAGCTTCCAGTTGGTCAAGCGGAGGTACGCCTTAATTGAATATATTAAAAAGGAAAGACACACCTACATTATAAAAGCTCGTGCCCAGGAGTAATGATTCAGATAGCTGCCACTATTTTGCCTTTTTTGCACCAGCTCTCTCCAAAGACGCGTCTTTGCCTTTTCTATCTTTTTGTCTCAGGTAATGAATGTATGTCTCTGTTGTTCTGCAGTTTTGTTGTTAATTCATAAGTTGTTTCATATTGGATTAAACTCTGTAATTCTGTGACGTCAACACGCATTGTTGTTTTCCTTGTGGCTACACGTGGCCCGCCGAGAGGACCTGGGATCCAGAGGAAGAGAGAGAGCCAAACTTTTTCCAAAGTTAACCAATTTATAAATTCTTCCTTAACACTCCAAGTGCCTCTGGAGTTCCCACGTGAGGTGCTTTGGGCTTGCCGCCTCATGTGTGGCAGCAGTTTTGGCATCAGACACAGATGTTTGCCTGCACACCTCATTGTTTTTGTTGTGCATGGTGATAATAAAGCTATATGGACGTTAGCCGGTAGTCTTTTTCTTAAAATAAGTTGTTCGGCACTATTTGCCTTTATGACAACAATCCAACAGAAAAGTTGTAGAGAGAAGGGGCAGGAGAGAGAAAGAAGCGAACCAAAGGACGAGAGTCAGATTCCGAACTACGGCGGTCTAAAGGGACACCGCACTGCGCCACGCAACACCCCTATTCAGGTAGCCTTTGCAGAAGTTTGCAGTTTCCCTTTGATGAATTATTAAAATTTAACACAATTCGAACTGTCTCAGGAACTCACCTAGTTTATCTTCTGTCATTTTCTTGGAAAAATTAGTTTGGACCAAATGTATGCTTTACACGCAGATCCGTTACCATAACAACCGAGTAACAACATATCCCATAGCTGACAGAACAGGCACTGCGTTAAGTATCAGGATTCAGCGCCAAAAACGCAAACATTTCCCACAAAAAGTGTCCCAATGATCCTAGGAGCTATGCTGTCGAGGGCTTCATGCCCCTGGTAGGGTCACCCAAGGCAGACAGGCCTTGGGTGAGGAACTAGACTAAGCGCAGCCCGAAGATCCCTTATGACGGACAAGAACGTTGGACTTGGTGTTCCCACACCTAGACGCTTGTCACCGTGGCCCCACTCTGGAGCCAGGCCTGGAGGTGGGGCACGTTGGCGAGCGCCTGGTGGCCGGACTTTTACCTATGGAGCCTGGCCAGGCTCAACCCGAACAGGAGACGTGGGTCCCCTTTCCAATGGGCTCACACACCAGCCGGAGCTTGTGGGGAAAAAAGGTTCTGGTGAGAAATAGTCGGTCTCACTTCAATGCATGGCTCTGGTTCTGGAACCAGTCTCCTTGAGAGGGGCTGGATATACTTCCACTTTGGAGTTGCCCAAGGTGAGAGGCGCAGGGCAGGAGTGGGCATACTTGTTGCCCCCTATCTCAGTGTCTGTGCATTGGGATTCAATCTGGTGAATGAGAGAGTAGCCTCCTTCCACCTACTGATGGGGGGACGGGTTCTGACTGTTTTCTGTGCTTACGGGCCGAACAACAGTTCAGATTACCCACCCTTCTTGGAGTCCTTAGAAGGGGTACTGGAGAGTGCTCCTCCTGGGGACTCCCTTGTTCTGCTGGCAGACTTCAACGCTCACGTGGGCAATGACAGTGAGACCTGGAGAGGCGTGGTTGGGAGGAAAGGCCTCCCCGATCTGAACTCGAGTGCTGTTCTGTTGTTGGACTTCTGTGCTCATCACGGATTGTCCATAATGAACACCATCTTCAGGCATAGGGGTGTCCATATATGCACTTGGGACCAGGACACCCTAGGTCGCAGTTCGATGATCGACTTTGTCATAGTTTTATCGGATCTGTGGCTGTATGTCTTGGACACCTGGGTGAAGAGAGGTGCGGAGCTGTCCACTGACCACTACCTGGTGGTGAGTTGGCTCCGGTGGTGGGGGAGGAAGCTGGTCAGACCTGGCAGACCCAAACATGTAGTGAGGGTCTGCTGAGAACGTCTGGTAGAGTCTCCTGTGAGTTTTAACTCCCATCTCCAGCAGAACTTTGAACACATTCCAGGAGAGGTGGGGGGCATTGAGTCTGAGTGGACCATGTTCCGTGCCTCCATTGTCAAGGCGGCTTATCGGAGCTGCGGCCACAAGGTTGTTGGTGCCTGTCACGGCGGCAACCCTCGAACCCGGTGGTGGATATCTTCGGTGAGGGATGCTGTCAGGCTGAAGGAGTGCTATCGGGCCTTTTTGGCCTGTGGGACTCCAGAAGCAGCTGAGGTGTATTGGCATGCAAAGTGGCATGCAGCTCGGGTGGTTTCTGAGGAAAAAACTCGGGCA
Organism: Poecilia mexicana; assembly: GCF_051168715.1. Classification (NCBI taxonomy): domain Eukaryota; kingdom Metazoa; phylum Chordata; class Actinopteri; order Cyprinodontiformes; family Poeciliidae; genus Poecilia; species Poecilia mexicana. The sequence goes on along the minus strand of NW_028263389.1, from coordinate 25,416,725 downwards.
TGGCGGGAGTTTGAAGAGGCCATGGAGAAAGACTTCCGTACGGCTTCGAGGCAATTCTGGTCCACCATCCGGACTAGAATCTCAGGAGGGGGAAGCAGTGCAGCACCAACACTGTTTAGAGTGGGGATGGTGTGCTGCTGACCTCGACTCGGGACATTGTGGGCTGGTGGGCAGAATACTTCGAAGACCTCCTCAATCCCACCAACATGCCTTCCATTGAGGAAGCTGAGCCTGGGGACTCTGGGTTGGGCTCTCCAATCTCTGGGGAGGAGGTCGCCGAGGTGGTTAACAAACTCCTCGGTGGCAGGGCCCCGGGGGTGGATGAGATCCGTCGGAGTTTCTTAAGGCTCTGGATGTTGTAGGGTTGTGTTGGCTGATGCGACTCTGCAGCATTGCATGGACATCGGGGGCAGTTTCCCTAGATTGGCAGACTGGGGTGGTGGTCCCCCTGTTTAAAAAGGGGGATCGAAGTGTGTGCTCAATTTACAGGGGGGTCACACTCTTAAGCCTTCCTGGTAAGGTCTATTCAGGGGTCCTCGAGAGGAGGGTCCATTGGATAGTCGAAACTCGGATTCAGGAAGAGCAGTGTGGTTTTCGTCCTGGTCGTGGAACACTGGACCAGCTCTACACCCTCAGCAGGGTCCTGGAGGATGCATGGGAGTTCGCCCAACCAGTCTACATGTGTTTTGTGGACTTGGAGAAGGCGTTCGACCGTGTCCCTTGGGGGGCTTTGTGGAGGGTTCTCCGGGAGTATGGGGTGCCGGGCCCTTGGATACGGGCTGTCGGGTCCCTGTATGACTGGTGTCAGAGTCTGGTCCGCATTGCCGGCAGTAAGTCGGGCTCGTTTCCGGTGAGAGTTAGACTTCACCAAGACTGCCCTTTGTCACTGATTCTGTTCATTACTTTCATGGACAGAATTTCTAGGTGCAGCCGAGGGATCCGTTTTGGTGGCCTTAGGATCGCATCTCTGCTTTTTGCAGATGATGTGGTCCTGTTGGCTTCATCAAGTTGTGATCTGCAGCTCTCACTGGAGCGATTCGCAGCCGAGTGTGAAGGGACCGGGATGAGGATCAGTGACTCCAAATCCGAGGCCATGGTCTTGAGCTGGAAAAGGGTAGAGTGCCTTCTCCAGGTCAGGGGGGTCATCCTGCCTCAATAGGAGGAGTTTAAATATCTGGGGATCTTGTTCACGAATGAGGGAAGAAGGGAGCGGGAGATTGACAGGCGGATTGGGGCAGCGTCCACTGTGAAACGGGCGCTGTACCAGTCTGTCGTGGTGAAGAGAGAGCTGAGTCAAAAAGCGAACCTCTCGATTTACCGGTCAATCTACGTTCCCATCCTCATCTGTGGTCATGAGCTTTGGGTCATGACCGAAAGAACGAGATCATGGATACAAGCGGCTGAAATGGGTTTCCTCTGCAGGGTGTCTGGACTCTCCCTTAGAGATAGGGTGAGAAGCTCGGTCATCTGGGAGGGACTCAGAGTAGAGCCGCTGCTCCTCCACGTCGAGAGGAGCCAATTGATGTGGCTCGGGCATCTGGTCATGATGCCTCCTGGACGCCTCCCTGGTGAGGTGTTCCGGGCACGTCCCACCGGGAGGAGGCCCCGGGGAAGACCCAGGACACGCTGGAGGGACTATGTCTCTCAGCTGGCCTGGGAACGCCTTGGGATTTCCCCAGAGGAGCTGGAAGAAGTGGCTGGGGAGAGGGAAGTCTGGGCCTCCCTTCTGAAGCTGCCGCCCCTGCGACCCAACCCCGGATAAGTGCAAGAAAATGGATGGATGGAAGCTTAAATTTTTCAAATAGCTTTTCGTAGGATAAATGTGTAAAACTTTGAAATGAATCTTGTATTGCATTGTTTATTCTTCTCCAATTAATGAAGCTAGGTTCTAATGAATTTCACTGAGAAGAGAAAACAGGAACCACATCTACTGTCAACAATGTCCCCGATGCACGATGAGATGAGCTCACGACTGTTGGAAACCGTGAGCAAACACAGTGAGTTGTCGGAAGTCGTTAGTTTGCTGGCTTAGCAATTTGATATCCTGGGGCCTCATGCATATAAGACTGCGCAGTTTTGACACTAAAACTTGGTGTACGGAAAAATTTAGAAAAGTGCAGCACACAAAAAAAATGGGATGCATAAAGCCGTGCGCACGCACGTGGCCGCGCACTTTTCCTTTATAAATCCTAATTTGCGGGAAATAGAACGCAACTGCTGGTCTGCTCTGTCGCCACCCATAAATACATATGTAAAATTAGTATAAATACTCAGAAGTCTGCCACCACGTGAACAGTAACCATGGCAACGTCCTTTTTCGTAGCAGTATGAGTATTTATAATAATAATTCTATATTTTATGTAAAATGTGCTTTCAGAGCACAAGGTCACCTCACAAAAACAAAATAATACATTTTAAAGAAAAAAAAAATTCTAATTAAAAAAATAAATAGAGATTGTGCAAATGCCTGTTAGAAACGTAGAACGTCCAGCAGGGACTTAAAGACAGACGGCGTGTCAGAGAGTCCTTTGAGTGGGAATGTGGACATTTGTAGTAGAATCATGTGCAGAAGTTGTACGTTTACAGAATAGAGATGATTTCTGTCCATAAAGGCGCATTCACAAACCGGGCGGCTCCACTGAAGGATGACAGCAGTTGCACCGGTACTGGTACGGGTACCACAGGGCTCCTTCTTTAAGTTCTGCTCTGAGGTCCAGGATGATCAGTCTGGATTAATCTAAATGTTAATAAACCATCATCAACATTTCCCAGCAGATCAATATGATCTCTGATCAAATCTCTCCCTCTGAATCCTTCCATTGGGAATGTTCTCCACCAAAGCACTGTGCCACAATTACATTGTGCTGCGTAATTGTGGTGCAGTGCAAAGGTTTGCCCCTTTGCGCAGCTACCGTGTTTCCCCGATAGTAAGACACCCCCGATTGTAAGACGTATCGGGGGTTTCAGGGGGGTCGACTAATATAAGCCGTACCCCGAAAGTAAGACATATGTCTTACTTTTCGGGGAAACACCTCTCATCTAGCTGCGCGCCGCCTCCTGCCCACGTCCGCACCATCCCCCTCTCCATACGTCGCCGCGTCTGCCACCTCCCTCTGATCTTAATGAGCGCCGCCTCCTGCCCACTTCCGCGTTTTATGGTTAAAACAAAAAATTCGACAATTTTTTTCCAATATAAGCCATACCCCGAAAGTAAGACATAGTGGGACTTTTGGGGATAAAAAGAAAGTAAGACACTGTCTTACTTTCGGGGAAACACGGTACTTATGTACGTGTGATTGCATACACACCTTGATCACCTTAAAATAATCAAACCTGTTTGGAGTTAATCTGCTGATCCAACCCCGTTTTCTTTTTTAATGAGAATGAAATTCCTCTATAGATGCAGTTCACGTCCTTTTATTTTTATTTTCTTTATTTTTTCTGGGCGTTATGTTATTGTCTGAGGATAAATGCGGTTCAGTTTCATCGTTTACGTTTAAACAATTAAATATTAAAATCATGAAAAAACATCGGATTTGATGCTTCTTGGTCTAAATATCTGAATGTCGTCAGATTTCAGTGTATTTAGGTGAGTTTTGATGCTTTGTAGTTTATTGTCCACAGAAAACGTTTGTGTGACTGCAGCACATTTTCACATACATGTCGACTTGTACGTGAAATACGGCACTGCACATTTTTTGTACGCACGCCACTTTATGCATGATGTCCCTGGTCAGTTAGCCTGCGGCACTGAGCCATGTTTCTGGACTGAGCAACTCCGGAAGCATTCAACCAGATGATTCGATACACTCAGATGGTGTCCAAACATGCAAAAAGTTCATTTAAAACACATTAATCAGGTAAGAACACCACAGTAATGTTAGTTCATCTACTATGAATAAAAAGTGGTTTCATGAAAATATAAGAAATCTGGGGGAAAAAAAGCTTCTACAAAAGGAAAAGTCACACCTTACACATTCTCTTCAAATATCCTTGATGTTTTTTGTTTTTCAACTAAACTGAAGGGGATTCAGGCTTGCCCATCCTACTTGGAAAGCTGCCTTTAATTACATTAAAGTATTATCAGTTTCCCCCTTTTTATTTTCCATCTCAATTTATTAATTATGCACTGCCAATTTTATAGAAGATGATGGGGGGAGTGCACAGAGGAAAAGAAGAAAAGAAAGAAGAAAGCAGAAGTAAATGAATATGTAGAGAAAGACTTGATGTGTACATAGAACATGGAAAAGGAAGAAGCGTACCCACTTCATCAAATGTAATCTGTGCAACAATAATCAAAAAAACAACCAGAGATGCTGAGGAAAGCTGGACTGATGAGCCATTGATCATTGAACCACTGTACATTATGTAAATGCTCCTAAATACTGTAAGATCATTTGAGAATTAACTTTTATACTTTTATCAGCATAGATGTTTAGAGCAGTAAGAACAGTGGAACATACTTTCATGTTGACTGACTTGCAGCATGTTGCGTGAATAAAAGTTCAGTATTAGCAGATGTTTTGATGAATTTATTTTCAGACTGACAGGAATCATAAAGTCAGAGTTAAATGTTTGCTTTTTCTCATAAGTCTGTATGAGCTATTAAGCAAAGTGGTTGACATTCAGTACAGTGTGTGATAAGTGTAGAATTTTTACAAAAAGTTTAAATTTGGTAAAACCTATGGGCTGAGGTGCCAGACTTTGTCACTCTATTCACTGACTTATCCCAGCTTTTGGATGTGTGTGAAGTTAGTTTCTGAGTTTTTCTGAACACTTCACCTGAATTTTGACCTAGAGGGGAAAAAGTTTATATTTTGATATTTTTTAAATGGAATTTATCTGGAGAGATTGTGTCTTTCAGCCAAAATGACTGTGCATGTGTGTGTGTGTGTGTTTGTGTTCCAATGTTTGTGTATGTAGTTAAGGTGGAGTGCATGCTACTTTTTCCACTTTTCATCTGGAGCTCTTGTCTCTGTAGAGCAAGCTGAGGTTATGAACTGTCCCTGGAGCTAAAAACAATACCACAGGCTTGTGGCTTACTGATGCTTGTGTCATGGTGAAGATAAATGTGACAGTCTGTCTGACCTGCTGGTTGTGAACATATGAATCTTTGTTTTGTGAGTGTGTATGTGGCTGGGGTGTCTATGAAAGAACGACAGAAACTTTCCAAGAAAAAATGGTTCAAAAGGCTTCAGAGGTCTCTCAAATCATATTATATGTTATTGTTACTGCTGGGTCCTGGCTGTAATTCAGTTTGAAGAGAACATCCAGCCTGCATTAAACTGTGAAAATTCATTATTGGCTATATGGACCAATAAACAGCAAGGGATCTGGTAGGGGGTACAGGTAGAAGAGAAAAATGAAACCAATAAATCAAAATAATATTTGCCTGCAACTTCTGCTAGAACAGGCATGCAGTGTCTGGTAGGGTCATAAAGGTACAGGTAGTCTTTCTACATTGTAAGGTTCTAGATGTCTCATTGGTACATGCAATAAGGTAACAATCACTGCTCTCGTTCAGAAGAGTGTTTTTATTGGTTTCTGTTAAGAGAGCTTATGTTAACGGAAAGTGAGGAGCTGAAGACTGTCTACAATAAATTCTGCTAATTCTGTTAGAGCTGTAATGTAACACTGGTGAGAGTCTACTATTAATACAGTATATGTCTTACCAAGCACTGTTATCAGGCTGCTGCACTTCTTTACAGCATTTGATCATCACCTCATGATGCATTAAATTTCACTTCACATGTATTGAAAAACATCTAAAATGATAGAATCAAATAGTGTCATAAACATAAACACAGTCTTATTCAAGTCATTTTCCATAACATCCTTGATAAATATGTACTGGTGAATATTTGGTATATAAAATATTAAAATACAGATTAATAAGCCGTCAGTAACTTCTACACCGGTCCAGGGGTGCCACCAGGAATCTTTGGCCCCATGACAAAAAATTAGATTGGTCCCCCCCATGTAGCTGCTGTCACAATTTTTTGATTCTATTTGATTCATCAAAAGCGTCGCAGTTTTAAAGGCTTGCATCTGCCTTGCTTTCTTTGGTCCAATACTGATAATAGCACAATATTTACTGCTAGTGAATTTTACATGCAACAGTAAATTGTATGTATACTTGCAAACAGTATGCAAATAAGTTGCTTAAATTTTATTTATCAGTTTTAGATTACTGAAATGTCTCTCCATGAGCAACAGTTACAGACAACATGCAAAATATACATGAAGCAATCCAGACTTCTCAAACAATGTTATGTAGTTGTATTGTATTCAAGCTGCAGTATATACCCTGGTGAAAAATTAATGTACTACGTATGTTAAATTTTAACATACTTAAGCATACATTAAGTCAGACTAATCATGAGTGTTCTTCAAGTATACTTAGAATTAGTTAATTTAAAGTGTACTAAGTGTACTTCAACATACTTTTTTGGAACAACTAAAGTTACACTTAGTATACTTTAACCATATTGCTTTTTTATGTAATATAAATATGCTTGATTAGTGTGAAAAAGGCTGCTCGATTAATCACTGCTCTTACTCAGCCTTTTTTCGTATTCACAGGTGAATACGGGGGCGGCTGTGAAAAAGGCTGCTCAAGTGCTGAGGCCCTTTAAGGGGGCGGAGCTTAGAGCACCTGTGGATCAGCACGCAGATGAAAAGAGGGAGAGAAGAAAAGGAGCCGAGAGTTACCGATCACATTTGTGTAGTTTGAGTTACCGTTTGCAGTTTGTAGTTACCTTTTATTTTCGATGTGTGTGCGTGGAATACAAGTAAGTGATGTTAGAAAGTGAAGAATGTTTATGCATCTGAATATTTAAGTTTTAGCGTTAATTGATTGCAAGCTTTGTTCACGTGCGCACTTGAGCTACACAACGTGGATTTTTGTGTTGTTTATTTAGAACAGAATGTTTGTGTAACCTTTATTAGTGTAGTTAGTGAAGTAAGTGTGTTATTATTTCAGTCATTTATTCATCAGACACTGATGATGCATTATTATTGATATTTTGTAGAACCACACCGTTACGCCGAAATAAAGACTGAACAGCAAGTGCAGGCTGGACAATCCGTGTCTGGTTGGTTCTGTGGTTTTTTTCGTTTCAAAATAAAATTGGAAAAACAAGCATGTGTTTTTTTTGTTGTTGTTTTTTCGTTTTTAAAACAAAATTAGAAAAACAGCAATTGCAAAAAGAAAACGGCCTGTTAATTTCACTTATTTCATTATTGACAAGCGATCTGACCCAGAAGTTCTCTCGGTCCGGCTTACACAGGGACCGTATCGCACACATGCAGGCTGCAGGAAGACGAGCTTGTTCGTTTTAGCCTATATACTGTTTTTTTTTTTTTTTTTTTTTTTGCCGGCCGCAAGTCAGTTGAAGTAATGCTCCTGTGAGAAACAAATAATACCGGACATTGGTCATTTGCGGCTGGCAGAAAATACTACAGTATATAGCCTGAAACGAACAATCGTGTCTCCCTGCAGCCTGCAGCATAGTTCTGTGTCCCGCATACTTTAACTTCGACTCTGTATTGTATATGAAGCTAATGGCTGCTAAATGCAGCTTCCCATTCAGTAAACATCTAAAGGGCTAGTCCGTCCAATTTTTTTTTTTTTTTTTTACCAACCTTTAATCTGCTCTGGTTTAAAAAGACGCTCAAACCGCGACTAGAACATTCTCAGTCATTCAAACCCTTTAGTTTTAGTTTTTCCTTTCTGAATACCATTAGCATACCAATTATAATCCGGTATGTCGTGAACAAACATGCAAAAAAGGTTATCCAAAATATACAATATCTTGAATAAATTGTATATACAATTTTTTGTATTGTATATACAAAAAATTGTATATACAATACACTATACTAATAGATAAATAGTAGTACCTATTTCAGGCAAATACCTGGAACTAGATTTCTACCAGGTAGTGAAATAATGTACCAGATTATTAAAAGCTTAACTAAATAAATGTTTGCCTACAGAAGAGGATTTGGGAAAGAAAAGAAGGTCATTATTATGACTTTAAAAAAAATACCCAACCATCTTGTACATCAGTTGGTGTTAGAAAAATGTTACAGGCCCCTTATCCTCTTCTGCGGTTTAACACCTCATAATATCTTTTCACATTTTTTATAAGTGACATATTACTGTCCAATTAGAAATGAAAACCTTTGTCCCTTTCATGAGACGTATTTATCCATCCAACCATTTTCTTCCACTTATCCGGGGTCGGGTTGCGTGGGCAGCAGCTTCAGAAGGGAGGCCCAGACTTCCCTCTCCCAGCCTCTTCTTCCAGCTCCTCCAGGGGAATCCAAAGGCGTTCCCAGGCCAGCTGAGAGACATCGTCCCTCCAGCATGTCCTATTTATTATAACTTATTAGACTCAACTGACTAAACATAATGAACAACTTTTGAGTTACTTTTCATTATTTCTTAGCTCTGGATTTATAAGCAAGAAACATTAAATAATTATTTAATTTGTATCAACCTATATGTAGTCAGAGCTTTAAACTCAAATCTTACAAAATAAACAGAGACAAAACATTTTCATTAAAATGTATTTATTACAATACGCAGATATTCAGCCAATGTTTGGGGAATCATAAAAAAAAATTCCTATAATTTATGTATATAAAAGATGAGGAGACAGTGAGGAAGACGATATCAGGAGGAGGAAGAGGATCACTGGGAGATTCTGGGAAGCTGCATCCAAACCTGGAGCTCCTCCTGAAGAGCCGCCTGTATGAAAGAATAAAAATTAATATAAAAAAAAGTTCACACTGCACTTAAGAAGCCAATCGAAAGGAAGAATATATTTCACTCACACACAAATATGAATTTACAAACTACAAAAAGATCAGAGGAAGGGAATATTAGTAACTGGTATTGGATGATGTCAATGTTTCCAACATCTTCAGAAGTATCGAACTCTCCAGAGAGAAATATTATTTTTGATACACCTATCAAACAGTATATATGCAAACACATTAAACTCTTCATGTCACACTTTGAGACGCTACGATCAGATATCAAGCAGCAGAATACGACAAGGTGACTTGCCCAGACCGCGGTTAGCGGGGTAAACACCTCCACCTGCCCGCTGAGCCTGGAGCCGCCTGGCCCAGTTAGCGGAGCTACGCTGCTCCGAAAACTCCGGAGTATATTTCAAACTTCACATAACTAGCCTAAAAACATCCTAAACAACTTTTTGTGACAAATTAATAGTGTACTTACCTCTGTTTGTCGCTGCTGGTGGCGTAGTGCAATGGTGTCCATCTCGCAGGTCCAGAGACCAGACGGTGTGGCTGTAGGATGGTTTGGAAAGCCACTACACGGTGCTCTGGCCTTTCAAAATAAAAGACTAAACTAAAAACTCAGGCTAACCATTTTTCTCGGTGACCAGATGTCCGGTATTACTTGTTTCTCACAGGAGCATTACTTGCGGCTGGCAGAAAATACTACAGTATATAGCCTGAAATAAACAAGCTTGTCTCCCTGCAGCTGTGTGTGATACGGCCCCTGAGTAAGCCGGACAGAGAGAACTTCCGGGACAGACCGCTTGCCAAAAATGAAATAATGAAAACAGAAATTGACAGCTCATTTTCTTTTTTTTCTTTTTGCAATTGCCGTTTTTCTAATTTTGTCTTAAAAACGAAAAAACGAACAAACAAAAAAAACACATGCTTGTTTTGTTTTTGCAATTTTATTTTGAAACGAAAAGACCAAAGAACGAACCATACACGGATTCTGGACCAACTGATGTGCGACTCTGGTTTCTTTGGGGTTCTGACTGGACTCACCACAGTGATTTAGCATTTCCATCAGCAAGTTAGTTTCCTAACTTTTAATTAGTATATTTTGAGTGTACCATTATTGTGATTGAATTACATTTAAAATATACTTAGAATGCATTTTAAGTATGTTGTAAATACATAATATATTAGTAGTGTGAGTACAGTATGCTACAATTACACTGTTGGTTTATTATAATTGCTAATGAAGTACACTTTTTAGTTACTTAATGTCTTTTATTATTATTTTTTGCCACTTTGTACATTACATGCTTCATACACACATCAGTACTGCCAACACATCAGGTTACCAGAACACAGAAGGATCCATTACAACACACTTTACAGGTGAAACTAATTACATTGTACTTTCAGTATAATACCATTTTGGTAACACTTTATTTGATGGGGTGCATAAGACTGACGTGACACTGTCATAAACATGGAGTCTTTATGAATGTCTGACTGTTGTCATGAAGTGTAATTCAGTAAATAATTAAATTTTTAAAGCAAAGTTACTTTAAAAGTTGGATAAAAGGTCCATTAAAAGTGCCAACTTTGCATTAGTGTCATTATTTATAAAATAATGCAAAGTTGGCACTTTTAATGGACTTCTAATCCAACTTTTAAAGCAACTTCTCATTAAAAGTGTCATTGTTTACCAAATGACACTTCATGACACCTTTTAGTGTGTTCCTAACAGGTGTTTATGACAGTATCATGCCAATCTTATGGCCCAGTCAAATAAAATGTTACCCACATTTTTCAAGAGTACATTGCCAATATACTAAAACAGAATTGTACAAACTGTCAATACATTCAAAGTTTACAGACAACATGCTTATGAAAATTAGCACAATAAAACAATATGAAATGTGAAAAATATTTCACCAAGGACAGAGTATCGTTTTGATACAATGTCACAGTATTCCAGTATTACTGCAGACAAACTGGCATTTCTCCTTCCTCAGAACAGTGAGGATCAGCGACAGAACATTTCCATTCACTGGACCACTGCACTTTACAGAAACCTACAAAAAAGAACAATCGAGCAATTAAACAGAGAAAGCATTTGTATTTTAAAGAGCACAGAAAAATGGCAAAGAAAAAATAAGACTTACAATTTCAAGACATGGTGGACTCTATGTATGTGACATCATCAGAACTGATGATGATTGGGACCAGATGCCTGGGGTGGAAACATTTCTCAGTGACTTCTTTGCCTGTTTAGAATCAGCTGATGTTGGCATTAACTATGAAGCTGTTTTAAGTGTGGACTTAAGGAGACAAACTACCTTAAAAACTTTCCATCCATGATCTGAACACACTGATCCTTGCAGGGTGGTGAGGGGGGCTGGTGGTGCCCATCTCTAGCAGTCATCAGATGAGAGGCAGAGGTTCACCTGGACAGGTCATCTGTCCATCACAGGGCCCTGAAAGCCAACAACAAATAAAATGTACGAAAGAGAAATGTTAGATTAACAAGGGGGAAAATTCTGTCCAGTTATTTTTAAATCAAATCATGTTTATTAAGCACTTGGTGTTGGAAACACACCAGTTTTCTGTTAAAACTGTGGCCAGCTGCTCAGTAAAAAAAAAAAAAACTTACACCATGAAGACGATGTGGAGGTTCATCCTCAGAGCTGGTTGGTGATCTGGTGGAGCCACAGCTTCTTCTGAGACAGAAAAGTCTTTAGTTTTCTAACACCTGATCTCTCTGGCTTCCTGTTTCATCTTCATTTGCTTAGACTGCAAAAATATGTTGAAGATAAAAACATTGATGAACAAATTATAACAACAACCTCAATATCAAAGTCATACGGAGCTTAATTAAAACCAGGTTAAGTTTATGAAGAAAATTAAGCCGCAACAAACAAAGCCCTTATACAGTTATAACATGAATTTTATTTTATCAGTAAAATTGATAAAATAATTTCTGAAACCAACATAAGTTTGTTCATATCTTTACTGCACTGTTCAAAAGTAAATGAAGATAATTAGCATTTTGAAGCAAACTTACCACCAGCTAGCAACACGTTAGCAGCCTTAGTCACTTCGGTTCCTTTTGTGACACACATTTAATTTCCATCCTGTTGTTGTCCTGTTGTGTTGTCGTCTAACTCGGACTAGGACGTCACAAGCTTGAATTTATCAAAACTACTAACTATTATCAAGGCCCTCTCTTTTTATGAGGCAATATTCTGTGAGTAAAAATGGCGAATTTGAACAGTGTCTGTTATCTTCTCTGGCGCATGGCTTCTTCTTCTTTTCTTTTATGGCGCTTTAAAAAAAAACACAAAAAAACTGAAAGTGTGCAATTCCGTCACCATCTGGTCGGGAGTGTGAACTGGAGCTAATGCTGTTCACCAACGGATCTTATATCATATCTGAAAATAGATTCGGTTGTAGAGCCTCTGTCACTAAACTGTCAATCTTTGATATCTTTGATTGGCATGAATACATTACTTTGTTAAACAACATTACATCAAGTTTCACTATTAGGATTTTTTTTTAATTCTTTGCCATTTTAACAAAAAGAGTAAATTATTAAGGCACCTAAAATTGCATACTTTATTAGCCCCTAAAGTATGCACTGAGATGTAATTTAAAACATACTGAAATTAATAATTTAAAGAAGCGTTAAGTGAATTTTAAAAAATTCTATTTTGAACATATATTTTAAACAATACACAAATTATCTTTAAAATATATTTTAAACATATTTAAAACATCTTAAGTAAACACTTGAGCAAGTGTATATTTGCACTTGGGCAAATACATATTTTGCTCACTTAAAGTATACTTTTATTTAATATATTTCTTAAAAGTGTATTTTGGTACAATTATATTTAAGTATGTTTAAAGTTATAATGTCAAAATTGGTACAGGTATACTTTTATTATACTTTGTGTAGCAGGAAGAAGCCTGATCCCAATATTCAAAACACCTGGCCCCTAATCACCCCATGGTGGGTGGAGAGTATAAAGGGAGATTCTCTCAGCTGGTTGCTTTATGCTGGCATTTGGTCATACGCCGTTGGGAAGGTCACTTGTGTAGCGTGCAGGTCTAAAACTCTAACATCAGTAAGTAATGTTTCTCCTTCTGCATAAGACCTACAATTTCAGTGTTTGACTTGAATTGTTTGCATCTAGAAACCACTGGTTCTGGGGTGTGGCTGCAATTCACCCTCCCCAGTGCAGTTTTAATGTAAAACGGGTATGTATTGTTTTATTGCACCCATACAGCTCCATAACACAAAAATGACAGTTATATATAGAACATATTGGCAAGCTGATCCTCCTGCTGTGGGCTGGAAAGGATCCTCTGGTTGGGGTGGAGGCATCCAGCTCTGGTAGGTGACGATGGTTTCCTCTGCCTTCCACCATCTTCTGTAAATCGCCTACTAAATTTTTGATTTAATTCCAGCTCTGACACTGCTGCAGCTCGCTGGAGACCCTGCTGTTTAGTTTCACTGCTTGGTTTAATTTTTTTTAAGTTTATCTTGTTTCATCGGTTGACTTTGTTTCATTTTTGTAACTGCTTTGTTTAATTTGTTTTGTCTCGTTTGGATTCGTAGTTTTGGGTTTAAATTTGTTACTTTGGAACATTCTATTTTGTGTGGCCTCCAGCCTTGCTGCAGGTAGCAGCCTTGGGTTCTTTTGGGTTATTCTATTAAAGTATTGATGATTTTAATTGGTTATGTTGGAGGTAACCTCATTTTAGTCTTTGGCCAAGTTTAAATTGTAGTATTTATTTATTTTTTGTATTTGCTTGTTTAACCCCACCCTTTTGTCTCCAGGCTGAGAGCTGAAGGTAGTGGGAGGGGCCTACAGGGAGACGGGACCTGTGTGTTGTGCGAGTGACCGGTGTTGGGATTTCTTCACGATTGAATGCCTGTTCACAAGTGTTTGGGGTGATTTATTTTGGATTTATTCAATTATTTTAGGAACCGGTTCCCATTTGGACCGTCCTCCCCCTGCTGGTAGGCCTCCCTCAGTACTGTGCATTTCCCTTCCTATTGTGGATCCTTATGTTTTGATTGTCTTTTTTTTTTTTGAAACAATAAAATGTAATTAACTTTTGGAAAAGTCTTGTTCTCTTTGGTCACAAACCTCAAGTGCCAACTGGCAATCTATTTCCTTGGGTGCAATTCCCAAGGTGGCGTTGACGACTTCTGGTTACTCTGCTCTTCACAGCAGGGTATCAGATTCATACCCTAGTGTCACTACATTTATAGGTCGTACATTTAATACTTGGTGTACTTAAAATGTACTTGCACAAATGTAAATATACTAAAGTACTTTTTTTTTCACAAGGGTAAGTTTAATAAGGTTTTCTCCATATTTGTTAAAGCTGTCACCATGTTGGGCCAGTTTCTTATGAGACAATCTGTGAAAAGATCAATCACCTCCTCCCTGAACTATTACTATCTAAAGTAATGCAACGTTCTGACCAAAAACAACCAATCAGAACCAAGTGGACGCTATTAGTGCTGTCAATCAACCTCATTCACTAATGGTGGAGAAACATTTTCATTACAGTAAAAATGTTTATCTGCTGTCATTGGTAGCTATGCTAACTAGACTGAGCATTCACAACAGGCTGCACTAGCTACAGTATAGCACAGAGCGAGGCGGAGGGAGGATGAGATTGACAGTGCTAAATCTCTCCTGCCACTGATTGTTTCTCACTGAGAGAAAGCAGATGGATTTTTTTCAGATTATCTCTCATGCCATACTGTCAGAACATGATGACAATTTTAACAAATATGTAAAAATATTTTTTATAAAGTTACATACTGCAGCTTTAATTTCACTCGGGAGAGGATGGGTCAGGAGGGATGTTGGTTAGAGCTACTGCTGACTGACTCATCTGTTAAGTGGCAAAAGGTACAAGGGACAAGTTGAATATATGGTAAATGGACTGAACTTGTATAGCCCTTTTCCAATCATTTTAACCACTCAAAGCGCTTTACACTAGAGTCACATTCACCCATTCGCACTCACAAACACACACATTTATACACCGATACGCAGATCGGTAAGCATATAGGCGTATATGAATATGTTGGTAATTTCTTTCCTTAATTCATTAAATGCTAGTGAAATGGAGGCAAACGGTAGTCTGTAGCTAAGCTAACTATGCTGAGTGGTTGATAATCTCACACAGTCTCCTCACCTCTCTGAGAAAAACTGGGTTACAAATTCACACTCTTACCTTTTTCTCTCTCCCTCTGTCTACTTTTTTTTGAAAACCTGATTTTATCATTTTTCTTAGTAGCATAGTAACTGCTAAAGTGGTTCTTCTGTCTGCTGCTGAACAGCGTCAACGTCGAGCACTAAGCAGGAACAAACATTTCATGCAGATCCAGGGGGGTTCAGGGCAAATATGTGCTTTTTGGTCTGGGAGTGGAAACATTTAATTTTTACTGCTAAAAACAATTTTAGAAAACACAATATAATTAATTTTGTAATTGACAGGGCCCCATTTATTTTTATGTCTATGAACAGAAAAAAATAAATTGTGGAGGGCCCCATGTTGGTCAGGGGCCCTTAGAATTGTCATAAATTTTCCCCCCTATACAGCGCCCCTGCACTGGTCCCTTTCTAAAATGCCATTAATGTCATACCTGGTTGTTTAATTGCTATTGAAATAGGCATGAGAATATTGTTACGACGGCCACGGATGGATTGTAAAGGTGCGGGATAATAACTACTCCAGGAGGGATTAATGTCGATCTTTTAATGAAGATAACGGAACCGGAGTACAACTGGATAGTTAAAATGCTCTAACGCCGATGGAGACGAACTTCACACGTCCACACCAGAGTCAGCGAGCATCAAGAACTAAAACAAAACATTCCTCCCAGAACACACAACCGCTGCATGCAGAATTCTGCATGCAACAAAGTAACAATGAACAGTAACGCACTTAAGCTCAGATCAGCCTAGTCAGTATGGAAAATAATGCAGAGATAAGCAGATGCATACAAGTACTACACTATTGTACTTTAGTTTCCTAAAGAACTGATGTGGGAGTACTTTCTATATTATGTTAGTTCTTAGCAGTATTATCTCAGGCAACGCCCCCTCCAGGAAGGGACCACTGCTACACAGATCGTCAGATCAGAAGTTAGCTTTTTGTTGTGATCTGTGTTTCCTGTGTATTTATTTTGAGGTTTTCTGTGTTTATTTAGTCCTGTTTCCCTGTTGATCATTCCCAGCTGTGTCTAGTTCCCTGATTACCCTTCCTGTGTATTTAAGTCCACCTGTTGTCTTTGTTCCTTGTCGGGTCCTCGTTTTATGTCACGTCGTTCGTCTGCTGCCAGTTCCTGTGTTCTCATCATTAAATGCCTTCTAAATGTCAGCCTGGGCCTGCAAGCGTCTTACTCACCAACAACAACCACCACACATCATAACACTTCTGTGGAGAGAAAAAAGAAGCATACATTTATCAGCTGAAATAACATCAAATGATAATAAAACAATAATAATAACAATAATAATAGTACTGTTTATAAAGTCAATTCAAACAGTTCAAACTAATTACAAGGAGATAAAAATATAAATAAAATGATAAAGTTTAAAAACAGTTGTGGCACAGTTGGTAGCACTATTACCTTGCAGCAAGAAAGTCCTGGGTTGGAGTCCCAGTCTGGGGTCTTTCTGAATGGAGTTTACATGTTCTCCCTGTGCATGTGTTTCTTCTCTTCAGGAACTTTACCTTCCTCCCGTAGTTCAAAAACACGACTGTTAGGTGAACTGTGCTCTCTAAATCAGGGATGGAGTCAAGACCAGTTCTTCTGAAACCAAGACTGAGGCAGAAATGTTGACAAATATTTTAGGACATTGGTACATCACAAAATGCAAAAATAAATGGAAAAACAGTCAGTTACGCAATCAACACTACCTCTGTCCCTTATCTTTACACCCTCAGCCCTGGTGGGATCACAAGGGCTGCTGGTGCCTATATCCAAAGGTCATTGGGTGAAAGGCGGGGTCACCCTGGAGAGGTCTCCTGTCCATTGCAGGGCAACACAGAAACAGACAGGACAAACTTACACTTAAGGAGTATTTAAAGACTAATTAACTTGACAGTCATGTTTTTGGACTGTGGGAGGAAGCTGGAGTACCCGGAGAGAACCCACCATGCACAGGGAGAACATGCAAACTCCATGCAGAAAGACTCTGGGCCGGGAATCGAACTTCTTGGTAAAAAAACTAATAAAGGTCATAATAAATTAAAATTTCAGTTATTAAATGCAGCCACACATTGATATACATTCTCTAAACTGAATCAATCATCTTAAATTACACAATAGTTTAAAAAACAGAGAGATTTGTCATAAATAGATTATATATTAAAAATATACCATCCGTTTTCTGTATACCCTTGTCCCGAGTGGGGTCAGGAGCGGTGCTGGTGCCTATCTCCAGTGAATGTTTCAGGCGAGAGGGGGGTCACTCTGAACAGGTCACCAGTCTATCGCAGGGCTAAAAATATACATATCATATATATATTAAAAATATGTATATTTTTATATGATCATTTATCCAAGAAAAAAGCTGTGAAGTTAGCAGAGGGAAGAAAAATTGTCATTTTGTTCTCCAACAGCCTAAGCATATGGCAGTATAACCACAGACATAGCTCATTCTGAATAAACCTACTCCATTCTGTGATACTCAGGGATTTTTTTTTCAGAACAGGAAATGTCAACCATGTAACTCAATTCTGAGTCCAATAGCTCCTGAGTTAAGAAAAAGAAGCCCTCATCAATGGATCAAAGATAACACGATTCACCATGGCAGTGAAAACTAAAAAGTAAGACAAATGAAAATAGAGCTATTAATAGCCACATAAGGAGAATGTCAAAACATATCTAACAACAAATAAAGGAATACTACTGCTGCTAAATCTAGAGTTAGCATGGTAGAAACCAATCCATCAGTGTGATTTAGTACATAATTTGTAACATTCTTGAGGGTACAAGAGGGAATAGACAACCCCACTAAACTATACAGGTTTCTAAGATAACAAGGTACTTAGAAATGTTCAAGTCAAAATAATCTACAATCTGACAGGAGCGCTCTTGTTTAAAAAGCAGTAACATTTCTGACAGGATCCTGTTGGCATTAAAAATTGTAATGCTAGAAAATATTGGCATTAAAAATTGTAATGCTAGATAAAACATCTAATCATGATGTGTCCCTTCTATCCCAACAGAGATTGCTGCACAGTATTTGCTCTTCAACATCTCCCTGGCACTCCCTGGAAAGGAGTCATAATTTTTGTAAATTTCCTGGGGCCAACTAAAAAGCAAGACAAAGTAGAGTTTGTTTGAGGACTAAGTTGCGGTTGTAAGCCGACTTAGGATAATGGCTATCTAGCATATCTGAAACCAAAAGCCCAGGATATGCACATATTCATCCAGTCACTTACTCATACTTCCTGCCCCCAATTGTCTCTACACCAGTGTTTCCCAACCCTGGTCCTCAAGGCACACTGCCCAGTGTGTTTTAGGTGTTTCCTTGCTTCAGTCCAGGAGATTTCAATTGACAGGTGTTTGATGAACTGCAATCAGCTGAATCAGGCATAGTAAAGCAGGGAAACATCCAAAACATACTGGGCCTTGAGGACCAGGACTGGGAAACACTGCTCTACACAATAAGGACTTGGGTGAGACAAGATGATTTATGTTTATTGCACATCTCTCCATTTGATAAACAATTAGTTGGACGTTTGATGGATTTTTCACACTAAGGGAGGGTGATATTTACCATTTTCTGTCTCATGTCCACCACTTTATCATTTTGAATGCTATTGCTATTACTGATGTTACAGGCTAACATTACTTTATAATTGTCTTCTGACTGTTTTTCCAATTAAGGACAAAGGTGGCACCATTCAATCTGATCCAAAATTAATCAACGCTGCATTTGCTTCCTTCTATCTGGAATTACACAAGTCAGAAAGCAATGTGAACAAACATGCCTACAATGGATTCTCAAATAATATTAAAATGTCACACCTTATTAATGACATCTCCCCAACACAGGATGGTCAAGGTAAACTGCAGGATCATGGCCTTTTCGCATGTAACACACATAAAAGTAAATCATCAGGGCCAGATGGTATTCCACTCAAATTTTATCTCTCTTTTTGGCCATTGATTGGTCCGCTATTGGACATGATTAAATTTTCCATCAAAGAGGGCTCTTTGTACGGGGAAGTTAACCCATCCATCCATCCATCCATTCATTTTCTTCCGCTTATCCGGGGTCGGGTCGTGGGAGCAGCAGCTTCAGAAGGGAGGCCCAGACTTCCCTCTCCCCAGCCACTTGTTCCAGCTCCTCCAGGGGAACCCCAAGGCGTTCCCAGGCCAGCCGATAGACATAGTCCCTCCAGTGTGTCCTGGGTCTTCCCCAGGGCCTCCTCCTGGTGGGATGTGCCCGGAACACCTCACCAGGGAAGCGTCAAGGAGGCATCCTGACCAGATGCCCAAGCCACCTCAACTGGCTCCTCTCGATGTGGAGGAGCAGCGGCTCTACTCTGAGTCCCTCCCGGATGACCGAGCTTCTCACCCTATCTCTAAGGGAGAACCTAGCCACCCTGCGGAGGAAACCCATTTCGGCCGCTTGTATCTGTGATCTCGTTCTTTCGGTCATGACCCAAAGCTCATGACCATAGATGAGGGTGGGAACGTAGATTGACTGGTAAATTGAGAGCTTCGCTTTTTGACTCAGCTCTCTCTTCACCATGACAGACAGGTACAGCGCCCGTTTCATGGCAGACGCTGCCCCAATCCGCCTGTCGATCTCCCGCTCCCTTCTTCCCTCCTTCGTGAACAAGATCCCCAGATACTTAAACTCCTCCTATTGAGGCAGGATGACCCCCCCTGACCTGGAGAAGGCACTCTACCCTTTTCCAGCTCAAGACCATGGCCTCGGATTTGGAGGCACTGATCCTCATCCCAGCCGCCTCAGACTCGGCCGTGAACCGCTCCAGCGAGAGCTGCAAATCACGACTTGATGAAGCCAATAGGACCACATCATCCTCAAAAAGCAGAGATGCGATTCTAAGGCCACCAAAACGGATCCCCTCAACACCTCGGCTGCACCTAGAAATTCTGTCCATGAAAGTAATGAACAGAATCAGTGAGAAAGGGCAGCCTTGGCGGAGTCCAACTCTCACCGGAAACGAGCCAGACTTACTGCCGGCAATGCAGACCAGACTCTGACACCAGTCATACAGGGACCTGACAGCCTGTATCAAAGGGCCCGGTACCACATACTCCTGGAGAACCCCCCACAAGGTCAGTATCCTTGTTGCCCCCCATCATGGTGCCTGTACGTTGGGGTTTACCCCGGTGAAAGAGAGGGTAGCCTCCCTCCGCCTATGGGTTTGGGGACGGGTTCTGACTGTTGTCTGTGCTTATGGGCCGAACAGCAGTTCAGATTACCCACCCTTCTTGGTGTCCTTAGAGGGGGTACTGGAGAGTGCCCCTCCTGCAAACTCCCTTGTTCTACTGGGGGACTTCAACGCTCACGTGGGCAATGACAGTGAGACCTGGAGAGGCGTGGTTGGGAGGAACTGCCCCCCCGATCTGAACCCGAGTGCTGTTCTGTTCTGTTGTTGGACTTCTGTGCTCGTCATGGATTGTCCATAACGAACACCATCTTCAGGCATAAGGGTGTCCATATGTGCACTTGGCACCAGGACACCCTAGGCCGCAGTTCGATGATCGACTTTGTCATCGTTTCATCGGATCTGTGGCCGTATGTCTTGGACACTCGGGTGAAGAGAGGTGCGGAGCTGTCCACTGACCACTACCTGGTGGTGAGTTGGCTCCAGTGGGTGGGGAGGAAGCTGGTCAGACCTGGCAGACCCAAACATGTAGTGAGGGTCTGCTGGGAATGTCTGGTGGAGTCCACTGTTAGACAGAGATTTAACTCCCATCTCCAGCAGAACTTCGAACACGTTCCGGGGGAAGTGGGGGACATTGAGTCTGAGTGGACCATATTCCGTGCCTCCATTGCCAAGGCGGCTTTTCGGAGCTGTGGCCGCAAGGTTGTTGGTGCCTGTCGTGGCGGCAACCCTTGAACCAGTTGGTGGACACCTTCGGTGAGGGAAGTCATGCTGAAGAAGGAGTCCTATTGGGCCTTTTTGGACTGTGGGACTCCAGAAGCAGCTAATGGGTACTGGCGGGTGAAGCGGCATGCGGCTCGAGTGGTTGCTGAGGATAGAACTCGGGCGTGGGAGGAGTTTGGAGAGGCCATGGAGAAAGACTTCCGCACGACTTCAAGACGATTCTGGTCCACCATCCGGCGTCTCAGGCGGGAGAAGCAGTGCAGCACCAACAGTGTTTGTAGTGGGGATGGTGGTGCTGCTGACCTCAACTCGGGACATTGTGGGCTGGTGGGCAGAATACTTCAAAGACCTCCTCAATCCCACCAACATGCCTTCTGTTGAGGAAGCTGAGCCTGGGGACCCTGGGTCAGGCTCTCCAATTTCTGGGGATGAGGTCGCCGAGGTGGTCAAAAAGCTCCTCGGTGGCAGGGCCCTGGGGGTGGATGAGAGTTCCTCAAGGCTCTGGATGCTGTAGGGTTGTTTTGGCTCATGCGACTCTGCAATATTGTATGGACATCGAGGGCAGTTTCTCTGGATTGGCAGACTGGTGTGGTGGTTCCCCTGTTCAAAAAGGGGGACTGGAGGGTGTGCTCCAATTACAGAGGGGTCACGTGGTAAGGTGTATTCAGGGGTCCTGGAGAGGAGGGTCCGTTGGATAGTCGAACCTCAGATTCAGGAAGAGCAGTGTGGTTTTCGTCCTGGTTGTGAAACACTGGACCTGCTCTACACTCTCAGCAGGGTCCTGGAGGATGCATGGGAGTTCGCCTAACCAGTCTACATGTGTTTTGTGGACTTGGAGAAGGTGTTCGACCGTGTTCTTGTGGGGGGTTCTCCAGGAATATGGGGAGGGGAGTTAACTCTGAGTTAATTTTCTTATACTCCTTATAAAGCCCTCCACTGACTTCTTAAAAAGGAAAGAACCCAGTAGAATGCTCCAGCTTTGGGCCACTTGCAAAACTACTGACCCAGCACTACAAGACCATATGACTAAGTTGGTTCATCGTGATAAGACAGGGTTTATAATGTTCAGATTGGCTACAATAATGTTAGAAGATTACTGCATATTTTAGAAGGTGCTCAACACCTATGTTTCTGTGCTGCTGTCCTTTCATTCGATGCCATAACAGCCTTTGACCTCCTTGAGTGGCCCTTCTTATGGTCAGTGTTTAAGTCTATGGGATTTGGCACATCATACATTAAAGTACTGTACAAAAAACCCAACAACCGTGGTGCTTGCAGGCAAAACTACCTCTCCACTTTTTGATATTTCAAGGCAAAAGGTGGACTGAGAGCTTGCCCTAGACCCTAACCCTAACCCCTCTCTGTCTGCTGATATTCGCCCTTTCACTTGAACCATTACCACAAGCTACACAAAGCTCATCTACAATTTCTCCAAACTTTATTAATAATACACACAATCATATTTTGTTATGCGAGGATGACATCTTATTGTATCAAAGCAATACTGTGCAATGCATTCCACATGTGTTGTCTAGCTTTGAGCATTATGGTATTCTTTCTGGTTTTAAAATTAACTGCTAGAAATCAGAGTTAATGGCTTTAAATCAGGTCATGGTTAGTGCCCCCATCCATGCATCTATCCCAGTCACAAAAAACTTATCTGGGGTGGACATCTGTTCTTCCACACAGAAAAGCTATAGCATATCTTGATAGATAGTCTAGATTGGCAGCTTTGTGTAGGATAGTGATAAATAAAACAAATATTTTCCCCAGAGTCAATGAAGTTACTTTCTCCACCCCCTCAGTATTGGAGCAATTTACTATCAGCAGTAACAACATTTATTTAGCATGGTAAATGACCTTAAGTTCACCACAATGCAGCAAGAAAAACAGGCCTGTCACTTCCAAACTTCAGATTCTATAAGTGGACCTTTACTCTGAGGCCTGTTTCATTCTGATTTCATCCTGAGGCACATATGGATGGATAGGGGTATTTTCAAAAAATGTGACCTGATGAAGTCAGTAGGACCAAATCATCCATAAATATCCATAAATGTAATGAACCGAATGGGTAACAAAGGGCAGAGTCCAACTCTCACCAGAAACAAGACCAACTTACTGCTAGCAGTGCACACATGCTCTGACATCAGTCCTAACAGCCTGTATTAGAAGGCCTGGTGTCCTGTATACTGTAAAATCTAATTAATTCACCTTACTTAAAAAAAATATATACAAACTCACTGCCTCAAAAAAATTAAGCAAAGTAAGTGGGCGGCAGGTGTGGGGTGGCATGAGCTGTTCATGGAAACACCAGGATTATGTTTTTATCAGGAGTCAGAGGAGACAAATTATTAGCTCCAGAAAAGAACAAAAACAAGGACATACATGAAATGAATGCATGCAGTATTGAGCCAAAGTACTTCAAAAACACACAAATATCAAAAATGACTTTTTCTAAATTAATCCAACTCAAGTAGAGTGAGTTGGAGACTTTTAAACCACATGTTCCAAGTAACTTACTAAAATAAGTGTTGATAGTAATTTGATGAAAACTGATAAAAGTCAACTTACTATTCTCAATGAAATACAATTTTGCATTTACAGTGCAGCAGTGGTTTCTGAATGGTAAATGCATGGAGTCAAGTGGACCTACTTGTCAGGATCGGTAGTTTTCTGTTTATTTTTGAGTAGTTTCCATGTTTATTTGTTATCCTGTTTCCCTGTGAGACTCTGTCTCTCCATTTCCACGTTGATTGTTCCCAGGTGTGTCTCGTTCCCTTGTTTACCTCCCTTTGTATTTAAACCCACCTGTTGTCTTTGTCTCTTGTCGGGTCCTCGTCTAACGTCAGTTTCTGTCCCCTGTGCTGGCAGTGATTTTGGATTTTGAGTTGTTCTCCTGGTTCTTCATTAAATCATAATTTTCATCATGACTACCTGGTTTCACCGGCATCTCCCTCACCACTCACAACTACACATCATGACAACTTGAGCTTTTTACCTTGCACACAGGTAAAAAGCTCAAGTGTTTTACCTGTGTAATCAGAATCAGATTAGTCCTGATTCTGACTAATCTGGAGGTTTTTGAAAAAACAAGCATTTGCTTATTATCAAAAAAATGGCTGGATGGGTTTTTCTCATGTTTAGACTGTTTCTGGAGGCATTAAAGATCCGAATGTACCAAAAATGCAAAAAGATATATCTCTTTTAAGTTAGTTTCTCCCAAAATTAATATATATATTCGTTTTACTGTCAATGTGAATAATAGCAAACGTCATTTTTATATGTAATAATGTCTGGAGCCAGATAACTAGTAAAAAAAATCAAAAGGCTCTAGACCTTTAGAGATACAAGTGGACAAAAAGATCAGCATAAAGCTTTCTTCACATCTGTCCTCCTTGATCCCACAATATGCAGCCCTTTCTTGTTCAACACAATGTTATCTGAGCTCTGGTCAGAGACACTCACACAGTTTTTTTTCCCCTCCAGAGTCTTTACTTTGTTGCTTTACAAAGACTACAAAATATTTATATAGATATATTGTGTAGGAAAGTTTAATTCCACCTAGAGTAAAATTGTGTTTTTACAAGCATCGTGTTATTGTCGTCTCCTTGGTCAGGTGAAGCTTTGAAGGGAACATTTGTGAATATGCCTCTGATTTGATACTACTACGTTTCTGTAATAGTAACTTTCCTAACATTTATAAACTAAAGAGTTAAAAACAGAACATTTATAATATGATTGGTCTTACTTTATTCAATTTTGTTTAAAATCTGAAAATTGCTCAAATGAAGGATCATGGCCAACTAAATTGAAAGACCATTAACCAAAGAAACATCAGATAAAAAAATTGAAGTCAGGAGAGAATTAAATTAATAATTATTTAGCGCTAGTGGCATATCAAAAGCATGCAGCACCCTCTTGTTTTGCGGTGCCACCATGCCTCAAACTGTGCCATATTAAATGCCTTCTCTAGGTTCTGTCATTCCAGTCACACAGATTTTAGCAGAAGCCACAGAGTAGACATACACTGGAGGAACATAAAGTTGTGCTAATGTCTTTGTAATGAGGTGCTGCTGTTGTCTTTGCTCTGTTCATATGAGTGGTTGTTGTTTGACAGACCAGTCTGAGCTGATCTGAGAAGCAACAGATTTCACTGGTCTGATTTTATAGTACAGGAAATGAGTCTAATTACTTTTTTTATTGTTTATGAAACTCTTATTAATTTCAATAGCAATACAATCCAATATCAATATCTTACCTCAGAGATTTGGTGAAGTATTTTTGCCTTATGAACCAACATTAAGGCTAAGACAATTGTCCAGTGGGTCATACATCAGGCCCATAAAGTGGGAAACCACAAGTCTACTGCAACCAGAGGAACATTAACACAGAGTAGACCTATGTCAAAAACAAGATTTACAACATATATCTACAAACAGAGCACACAAATTCAAGCACAAGCATTATGCATTGATCTCTGATTTTACCATTGAGCATAGAACGTAATTATGACAAAAAAATTTAAGGTTTATTCAGTTACCTTGAGAAGAACATGTGGTAGTTACAATTGATCACTGTTGGATTCTTCTGCTCATGAGGTCCAGCGCAGGTCTTGATCCATCTCTTGGATATGGAATTAGAGGTAGACTGGGTTCTGTTCTGGGACAAATTGTGACTGGCGATTGTTCAGTTGCTGACAAACCCATTGAATTGATGAACAGGTGGCATCATGTCTATTAGCACAACTTCATATATTTTGCATAATAGCTCAGGTTCAATTTGTTAAAAAAAAAAACTTAAAAATCTTCTCGGTTTTGTAAAACCGAGAAGTGGATTTTAATCGATCACCCAACTATGCACACCTTTCCTTTAACACCTTTTCCTTTTCGGGCCTTCTACTGCCTCTAGTGGCGTGGGGGTGGTAACACAACTAATATAATTACATTACTAAATCAGAATACCGCAGTCTTTATCATTTATTATTAATTTTTCATTCTCTTAAGAATGTAGAGCTAATTAAATGATCTAAACAAGACCTTAAAGTGGTTCCAGTTTCTCTCGATGGCCAACCTGTTGAAACTGTGGCAAATTTTAAATACCTTGGGTCGTTCCTGGACAGTCGGCTCAACTTTGCTGAAAACACTGACTACATTTTAAAGAACTGTTCTCAGAGACTCTACCTTTTAAGAAGACTTAGTGGGTCACCCCTATGTCTTGAATTTGGGAAAAAAATCATATTTTATTTATCGCTACAGAAGGGTTCAGTGAATGCACATATGAAACTGGTGGGTTCGGTACCTCAAAAAAGGTTAAGAACCACTGCTTTAACAGCATTGATGTGTAAAACCTGAAACAGATCTGGTGTTACAATCCTTTACGAAGAAATCAGTTAAAAATTCATTCAACATGATTTTCTTGGGCGTGTTTCAGATTGTGTCTCTAAAGTTTGGGTTTACCTACAATGAAAAATGCAGACCTATCTCTAAGTGCATTCAGCATTCTATCAAATACTTATCTTCCCCCACTGTAGAGAAATATTTCTTAGCAATTGTCAAAAATTGTTGTGTGTGCGTGTATGTGTGCGTGTATGTGTGTGTATTTACATGTGGCTGGCAAGCATGACTTCAATATTTTTAAATAATCTTATATTCTTACACAGACACACTGATATTTCTTTCTTTTTAATAGAGACACAGCTTATGGACAACAGGAACCGCTGACAGCAGACAGTAGAGAGGGATTATGATACATATGTCTTACATAAAATACAATGATCAGGCTACGACACAACAGTAGCTAAGAGAACATTAATTTCATACCTTTCTTAAAGCACACAGTAACAAGGTGATTTTCTGAACCTCTGTGTAGGAATTTTCCTTTTCAATGCAGATATATAGTACATGTGTGACAAATATAAATATATGTTTGTCATATCAACTAATGAAAAAATAAAAAAAGAACAATAAGTAATGAGGGTTAACTAAAATCTTAGGAGCTGGAAACACAAGACTTATATTTGCAGTAATATGTACAGTACATAGTAATTACACAGCAAAACACGGCACAACTACACATACCTGGTGCTCTACCCTGTGAGATATACTTTTAATAACTTGAAAAACTATACAACTGACTAACCTCATGAGAAAGGTTAGACAGGTATGGCCTGTTTTAGCTCTATTCTAGATTCATATATATAGTTTTACACAAACCTGACATTTATGATCACAAAGTAACTCCACTGACTTTTTGTCTATCAATGTATCAACATTTTTTGGATCTATTGAGGAGAATTTCTGTGAAGCTTCTCTTATCAGTGAGTTAGTATAATGGACTACCTGAAGCACATTAGATCAAGTTTGAAGTTGGAGAAGCATAAAACATGGATTGACAGATATGTGTAGCAAGCTTCAAACAAATAGCAGACAGGAGTAAAAGTTCCTCGTGTGAAGCTGGAGACACCACAGGTTATTTACTCGATTTTTACCCCGGGATAAAGTCTGTGTCAGAGTTTGCAGTAGTTGTAGTCTGACTGGACTCTGGGTGAGGAGAACTGACCAGACACAAGCTCTGATGCAGTCAAAAACAAATATGTTTGAGTTTTTTGAAGAGGCTCCAAATCCAGTCAAGTAAAGTGAAATGATAACCGACACAACTGCAAAACAACATTATGAACATACTGTAAATGTACAACAACCCTGGACATAATACTAACTAATTAATGATTAACAAACTTCCAAACCCTCACTATGAGTACAACAAAAATGAACACTGTCCAAATTATATTCACTTGTGGGTTAAACTCAAATTGATATCAATAGAAACTCTTTAATTTTATTGCACAGAGGTGTAACCTGTGTACATTCAGAGAATCTTCTGTTAATGTTTGACATTTGTGATCCACTAACAGATCCTATTGTGTGTGATCTTAACCTCTTAAAGCTGCAGTATGTAACTTTAATTTAAAAAAAAAGTTTTGTTTTTTTTACCTATTTGCTTAAACTATTACCATGTTGTGACAGCATAATATGAGACAAAAAATCTGGGAAAAGCTCAAGCTCCTCCCAGTGCTGCTAGTACCGTCTGAAGAAATGCATCACTCCAAAAACATCCAATCAAAGCCAGGAGGAGAGTCTTAGCGCTGTCGATTAGACTCATTAATGTGCTGATAAATATGCTAATGGTGGAGGAAAAAAAGTCATCACTACAAGAAAAGTGTCTATCCACCGTCATTGGTGTCCATGTTAACCAGCCTTAGCATGTAGCAGCAGACGCTGCTGACAGGTAGAACCTGTCTCATAGCAGAGAGCAAGATGGTACTCTTATGCATTGTGCATAAGAGTACATGATTGACAGAGCAAAGACCCTCTGATTGGTTGCTTCTAGTTAGCATGGGAGCTCTGGCAGAAGACAGAGCAGCTCATTTTTTCACAGATTATGTGTCTGATAACATGCTCACACAACAAAGTGACAGTTTCAAAAAATGTGTTGTTTTTTTCTTCTAAACGTTGCATATTGCAGTTTTAATACTAATGATACCTGCTAGGGATTTAAGGAATTATTTTATTGATGCTGTTATTCCTCAAACAAGACTTTGAAATGTGTAATACAGCATACAAATGTATTTACTATGTTGTTCTAGAAGCTGTTATCCTCTTGTATCAAGATAAAAAATATATTCTATTAGGGTATGTAATTTTTTCATTCATCAATACTGATATATTGTCACATGCAATCTAAGATAATCTTTTGATTCCAAGTTACATTTATCAACATACATGCACATAATTTACTTTTTCTGCAAGTAGACCCAAATTTTGAAATACAGAAATACTGGTATTATTCATTTTGATTTCTTAGTGTAACTAAAAAGCTTCAAACCCAAAATTAAGAATTGGTCACATGTTGTCTCGTCTGATATATCAGTAGTAGGAAATATTTATAAGGAAAAATATATTTTACTGCATGACCTAGCTCAAGATTATTTTCTAAGTTTATCAGCAAAATTCCATGCAGTTGGCCCATCACACCCTTCTGTTCCCACAAACCACATGTAGTTCACACACTGTCCACTAGATTGGTATCAAAGCACTAAGAAACTTGGTAAGAGAGGCATATGTATCAACCAACATTTGCATTTTTCGTGCATTTTTCTGTCTTCTCTTTCCAAGAAAAACAGAGTCACAGAAAGCCTGAATCTTATTGAGATGTTTTGGCATGACCTTAAAGGCAGTATATGCTCAAAAACCTCTGATGTTGCTGAATCACAACAACTATGTGATTCTGTGAATGCATGTAGGTTTGGATTCCTCCCCACTCTTCACAATAAACAACTTCACTTAAACACAGCATTTTGTTTTACATATTTTCTTTAAATGACATTAAAATGTAACTAATGCATTTATGTGTGATGAACATGCAAAAAATGAAAGAAATCACAAAGGGGGCAAACACTTTTTCTCACTGCTGTATTTTGCTGTTGAATATTCTGCTAATTCAGCCTGTGATACCTAATTTCCACTGAGCCTAATTTCCAAACTACTATTCATGGTCTTGTTAAAAAAGCAAGACCATGTCTGCAGCAAGGCATGGTCTTGCTTATTCAGGAAAATGTTTCTACCACCAGTTGGACTCTCACTGGGCAGGCAGGATTAAACCAGAACAACTAATGTGGCGTCCTACTAATGTGACAACAAATGTGACACACTAGTGTATCTTGTACTTGACGCAAGCAGTCACATTTTTCTGTTACCCAATCAATGGACCTTACCACAGGGTTCGCGTTTCATTGGCTAATGCCCATTTGACTCACTGCGCAGCTACCACGTGCGTGACCATCTCACAAACAAAAGCTAAAGTAGTAAACACATGCTAATGTAGATTGTGGACTAGCAGACCACAATCTACACAATCAAAGTTTTTGCAACAGAACTCAAATAAGAACGGTTCTCCTCTGTCAGTGGGGTATCTACAGGCGATGTCAGGTATCCTGATCGTATTTGTGGAAATAAAATTCACAGATTTCCCAAATCTGATACGGAATGCCTAGCTTGGCTCAAAGCTTGTGCACGACCGCATTTGCAGCTCAACCATCGTAAGATCAATAAGAACAAAGGAGTGTGCTGGTCTAAGTATTATTACTTTGCTTTCTTTGTGTTTAGTGAATGGGGATATTTTGAGTGGCCCTGCGACAGACTGGCGACCTGTCCAGGGTGACCCCGCCTCTCGCCCGGAACGTTAGCAAGAGATAGGCACCAGCACCTCCCGATCCCTTTTGAATTTTGAAGCTTGAAATATTGTAAGGTCTTAAGGAGGCCTATAATGTGTGAACAATGACCCCCAAGTCTGAAAAAAGTCAATAATTAACACATTCATTATGAAAACCTTTTAGCTAAGTACAGCATAATGGCAGTACCGATACAACATCTACACCTTGAAGCCTGTCTGTTACACAGTCTTACGTTAGCTGAACAGATCAATATTCTTGAGAATAGGGACAAAACAGGTCCTATGGATAAAGCACAAAATTTGAATAAAATATACACAAAATATAATTTTTTCAAATATCTGACTCAACTAACCTGAGTCATGTGAGCACAACAATGTATATTTTCCTGGTATTTGCTGAATATTTTTTTATTTTAAACATTGTAGTCGGTGGATGATGCCTGTAAAAGCCCTTGTCCAGGAGCAGAACTCAATACATTATAATAGTTTAAAATAATTAAAGAAATACTAAAATTATATATTGTGACAATTAAGTATAAGTAGTCATATAAATAATTATAAAAGTATCAATAAATTGAATTAAAAATTATTTTTAGATATTTTCCAACTCCGTTGAAATTTGTCCTTAGTTTTTGTCAACACCGTCAGAAATGAAAAGAATGTAAAAAAAATCAGGCATTATTGGGGGGCACCAGAACTTCTGAGGACCCCATGACGTTGTCTTTTCTCTTCCTTTGCTAGGAGGGCTAGTTAGCTCTGGTTAGCTTAAGTTATTCTTTAGTTTTTTCTTCTGTTTTATTCCTAAGTTGTTTGTCACAACCATGATGTGTCAACTCCATAACTGATAATTTACAAAACTTTGATAAAATTTTGTGAAATAAAAGCTTAATTTTGGTATAATGTAAAGATTTCATGGACCTGATGAGCTACAATATGGCCTCCTTCAGAATAACATCATATAAATTGAGGTAGTTTGGCTTTTTGTCAACTCCATCAGAGTTTTTCTGACTCTTTCAGTGAAATTGTTGTCAAATCTCACTTAAATGTGCAACTAATTCATTTTAATGTATTTTACATAAATTGCATTACTTCACATGTACCAAGTTTTTCATTTTACTCACTAGTTTGTCACCACCTTCAGTTCTGTCAACTCCGTCAGATGGACTTTTTCTTGTTTTTGGTTTTAAATAATATTTCTTTTGTTTCTTGAGAAGCATTTGTCTGTAAAATGAGTAAAAATATCACTAATAGGGTCATTAAAAATGATTTTTTTATTTATTTTTGTCAGATGGTGATGAAAACTTTCTAGGTCAGGTCGATTAAAAATATAATTTTTTTTAAAAAAATGTTGCAACTGGGAGCCTGCACCTTAGCATCTTTACATTTCCTAAACATTATTTGTCATATCTGCATACATAAAGTTGAGAAATAACAAAAAAAAATTATGGGAAAATTAAAACCCATTTTGTCCCTATTCTCAAGAATCACTGTATGCAATGTGTACCGTATCTGACATACATTAAAGATTTTATTTTACTGCATTTTGCTGCAACGCGCACAATGTTGGAGGCATCGTGTGGCTAAAACATCTTTTTTGGATGTCGTCCATAAAAGATGACATGAACTTGTTGGTTCCCCTGTCCATTGTCGTGGCTGATATTTTTTGAAAATCCGGCAGAAATGCTACACTAATCGACTCAGAAATACTTTGTAGAGAGTCAGACGAAATGAAAGACGCCATGTTTACTACACATAGAAACTAAGCTCCGCAGGGCTTTGTTTGTGAGACATGCAGCCATGTGGGACTGTCGAGGGGCGTTTCTGGGCGGAGCTTGGTAAGGTCCATGTAGTGTGTTGCGTGATGCCAGAAAGTCCACCTTAACCATGCCATTGTCATGAAGGAGGCCCGGGAATGGAGCGGCACAGGTTGTTTTTTCAGCTGCGTTAACATTGCAAACCGATAAAATGGCTTACCAAACTGCACCAACCATCCTATACTGCTTGCCCAGTGGAAATGAGGCATGAGTCAACTGCAGCAAGCTTGTAAGCAACGAAGTAAGCCTTATGAAGGTTACCTCACAGATGACCTGCTGCACTCTTTCCTGTCCAAGCATTATTTAAAATCGTAGAAAATGCTCTGAGGTCATGTGATCTGACTACATCCAAACAGCACTGCATGTGTTTTGGTTGTATCAACTGTAGGACATACATCAGGAAGCAAAGAGCTTGTAGGAAGAAACATATAATGGAAAGCGACATTAATCTACCAAATGATAAGTGATTGATTATTACTGTGTGCAACTTGCAGTACTTCAGGCTCAAAAACTCTAAAATCTTATTTAAACATTTGGAGTAGCTAAATATTTTGCTACAGTATTTTTCAACTTTCAAATATTTTAAAACCTAAAGTAACATGAATGAGATCATTACAATTAGAAAGTAGGCAACCAATTATAACTGATTTAGAAATACAGTATACTTTTATACTTTTTGTTCTCTTATAAAAAAGAGTCATCACTCTTAACTAGTTTTTATCCAAATTGTAGTCAGGATTTCATCAGTAAGTAAAGGTTCAACAGCAAGTTAATATGACCTGGACTTAGTCTTTCAGCTGCCTGATTATTATCTATTGAGCAGTCCTTAACAAAAGTCATTAGACATTTATCATCAGGATTGTGTTTGCTAATAACTAACCAATGAACAAGAAAATGGCTTAACATTAACTTAGTATTAGCCTTAAAGTCTATATAATGTAAATAACATGAATACTCACATTTTTGCCTTCAATGGATGTTTATGGTTTCTAGTGCAGTAATCATTGTTTTTCAAACTCAAGTGCAATGAATTATTTCTGTATTTTTAGCACACACAGTGTATTATGTATTTTCAAGTCTTTAGCAGCTTAGCGTAGATGTCTTAAATATTTTTTACATTAAATATATATTTGTCTGACGGTCAAAATCTACATAAGAATTCCTATTCAACTGAACCTTGTGTGAAAGTACACATTTCAAATAAAGTGCTGAATCTGAATTAAATGATATCTTCAAGTGTATCAACAGATCTGCATCAGATGCTGTCTCCATTTAGGTGGTGGTGGAGTAATTCCAGTTATTTTAGACCTGTGTAATCCTGATACCTCTGTATTATTTATTACACTTCTGCTACTGTACAGGTTGAAAAAGTACATTTGGGTAGGAACAGTAAAATCTTGATCTGGCTGATTGGGCTGCATGAACTGTGGACAAGTTAAAGCCCCACCTCAGTTCTCCTGACCATTCCTCAGCCAACAGAAATTCATCTGAGTGTTCTTCCTCTCTGCCATCTAGTTTTCTGCATTTTACTTTCACTTTATGTCTATCCTTGTCAGTCCTGCTCATATCCCGACATAAACCATGATTAAACAACCCAAATGAACACCAGACACACTGAAAAGTGTGTATCTGGGTTCATGGGTTCATGAAAAAGTCTGAAATTCTCAAATGTGGACAAAACAAATTTCAGATTTTTGCCTGTGTGAACATAGTCTAAGAAAACAATTAAAAAACACAAAAGTAAAACCAATGCAAAAGGAGGGTTCAAACAGGAGCCAAGCTAAAGGCTATGATAGACTTCTGCTTCCTCAGCAACAAACTGGAACTTCATCTGCTGAGAGGAAAATACAGACAGTTCTGCAAAAGTCCTCTCTAAACAAGGCTACATGGCATAATCCTTAAAGGGGCAGTATTATATATTTTCAAGGCATACAGTGGCCTTTTATAGCACAATCAACTAATTATGTTAATTAAGTTGTTAAAAAAACTGTGATATCTATGAAATATGACTTAAAGAAATTTGATTTTATAATTAAAGCCTTGAAATTGGGCCTCTGTTGCTTTAAAAACCCCTGCTTTTTCTGAAACTTCACCTTCAGAAAGTCATCACTGCATGGCTCCTCTATTAACCCTTTAACAATGTTTTCACCAGTGTTGAACTGAGAAGTAGTTCCTGCAATGAGATCAACAGATGTGCAGTTCCACCAGGTGTTGAGTGTAGGAGGCACAGATTCTCTGTGAGGCAGAAACTCGGAAGCTTGGAAACTCCTCAACACCGTGAAAAGAGGAGGAGCTGCGCCTCGGGGCACCAAGCGTTTTACAGAGCTGAATGGTTCAAGAATTTCTCAAGCATGCATGGAAAAATCAAGGTAAAATTCCTGGTATGTTTTTGATGAGGGAATAACATTATAACATCATGCAAACATCAAAAAAGTCGATTTTACATAATACTGCCCCTTTAATGCAACTATACAGTGGAAGTCAACAACATTGTTCCAGGTGAACAGAGCTGCAGATGTCTTTGCTGATGAAATTAAACACTGCTCTCCGATGGTAAAATTTCTTATTATGAAAAGTTGGCCATTCTACCAACTAAAGGCAAAACTTATGTCTTTCTACATTAATACATCTGTACCAACCAAACAACTCTAAGCAGGAAGCACCCAGCCTCCTAATACAAAGTACAAACTTGTTAGGAGAATAAAGACAGCTACTACAGAATCTGGAATAGTCATTTCATCTCAGCATTTAATACAATACTCTGTGAGAGTTCTCCTACTCTTTCTGAACACTGGCACATGCCTGTGGATTCTGAACTTTATGAA
Organism: Poecilia mexicana; assembly: GCF_051168715.1. NCBI lineage: Eukaryota > Metazoa > Chordata > Actinopteri > Cyprinodontiformes > Poeciliidae > Poecilia > Poecilia mexicana. Next base: position 25,381,963 of record NW_028263389.1, on the reverse strand, counting down.
TGAGACTCCACAGATACTACACATTGATTAGAGTGTCACCAACTCCACCTCACTTAGCATCAGATTCATTCAAGAGTGTGGACTCGATCCACTGCTGACCACACAGTCCTGTCAATCACATATGGGAAAAGCCTGATAACAAAATTTGCTGATGATATTCCAGTCGGAGGAATCATTTCAGACATGATGATGGACAAAAAGGAAGTCAATCATTGGACAGCATAGGAGATGACCATAAACTTCAGGAGGTCTTGACCTCAGCACACGACCCTCAGTATAGAGTTGTTAATTCATTTAATTCCAATTTAGTTCATTTATGCAGTGACAGAACAATTGTCTCAAGACACTTTACAAAAAATGTTAAGTTAATGCAATTATTGACAGATTTCAAGTCAAGTACATCCATCTATCTATCTATCTATCTATCTATCTATCTATCTATCTATCTATCTATCTATCTATCTATCTATCTATCCATCCATCCATCCATCCATCCATCCATCCATCCATCCATCCATCCATCCATCCATCCATCCATCCATCCATCCATCCATCCATCCATCCATCCATCCATCCATCCATCCATCCATCCATCCATCCATCCATCCATCCATCTATCTATCTATGGAAACCCAGTAAACTGCATCGAGTCATTGAGTGTTAGCAGAAAGTTCAGCAGAGTGAAGACCTTTGATTACCTGTTCTGATTTAAAACAAAAAAAAAACCAATGCTGGGATTAAATGCAGCCAGCAGAGCCTGACAGAAACTGAACATCAAAGTCATCCAGCAGCTGCAGTACCACAGACATTCCTCTGTCCTGCAGAGGACAGTGAGGGGAGCTAAGGCGTGTCCCTCCTCTCTGTTTGAGAGTGGCTGCAGGAACAACGTTGTGAGTTTCATCATATTCCTCAAAGCCCTCATCAGACCGCCAGACATCTTTCTAAATAGCTGAACTTAATGCTAAGATTATCTATCTCACTTGTTGCACTTAGACATCTTAACTGTTTTAATTATTTGTATGTTTTCCCCATACTTATATGTTTATACTTAGAGATCACAGAGAAATTTCTTTTAGTTTGCATAAAGAAAAAAACAACAAAATAGATCTGATTTGAGAAACACCAGACAGTTGATGATTAGTTCCTCATTAATTGATATGTCATGTCAAATTATTGTGAAGTTCTACCAGCATTTCTTTCAACTTGTACTTTGTACAAACATTCTAGCAGCTGAAACAATATGTACATTGTTTTTTTTTGGTAACACACCTTGTTTAGAGGACAGTGATATATTTTACTTTGTATCTTAATAATTGATTTAAATTTGAATTATTGTTTACAACTCATTTCTTTTACATATTTGCTAAAAAGCATGTCAAATCATAGGACTGACAGTAATGTTATCTCAGTGTTTTCCAGTACTGGACTTCAGTGTCCTCTGCCCTGCATGTTTCAGATTTTTTTCTACATCAACACAACTATCTTTTAAAACACAAAAGCAACTAAAATGAAGAGTTTTAACAATTTATCTTCAAAATTCAGAAGATTTAGTTTACAGAGAGAGAATTATATTTTCTGTTTCACCAGCAAAGTAACGTTATGACAACTGTTGTGTGTAAAGCCAGCATCTAATCAACATAAATGATAAATCCAGAGAAGGTGCTGTACTTGTTGTTGTTGCCTCCATGAGCTTTGCCTCCATCTAGTTTGATGTAGATCTCGTCTCCTGGCTCCAGATGCAATACGGCGCTGTTACTGGCATAGTCATAATTTTGGTCAGCATCCTGGGCTATGGCACTGGCACGTACCTGCAGGAATATGAAAATAGACAAACACAACTTAGAGTTTTGTATTCATCATCATAATTGGCCTATCCTGAGCATATGCACAACCATAGAATTAAATGGGATATAATAATTCTGGTAACACTTTATTTGAAGGGGGTTGAATAAGACTGTCATGAACATGAATAAGTCTTCATGAATATTTATGACTGTTGTCATAAAGTGTCATTCGGTAAATTATGACACTAGTATCTATTTTTTACTTAGCTTATCCAATTCTGATTACTTTTTCTTCAAAATCTCTGGATTTTCCCATTTTCCCATTCAAATGCTCAGAAGCATTTGAATGGGAAACTCAGAAGTGAGGCAGCAGTGAACTGAGCCTCACCTGGACTGATCAACTTCTCGCCAACTGCACAATCTTTAGTATGACAATTGAATTTTTTTTTAGAAATTAACTATTACCAACTTTCTTCATGTTCTTTTATTTTGGACCATGAGTGAGAACCACATGTGCGAAGCTTATAGTCGTCGGTCTCGGATTGAATTTCACTGACTTGGGGTTTATACCCTGCTTAAAATGTATCATGTTGTGCATATGGTGCAAAAATGGTGTAAAAATTCAGTACGTTTTTTTACTTCTTACAATGTAACTTGTCAAATGTTGAAGGAAATTCACTCTTTTGGAGTCAATATAACACCATAAGCTAGTGTTACTGGAAATTCTCTAAAACAAGTGTAAAAAATATAACGGAATCATAGACTATTTTACTACAAATGTACATTTATTGAAATCAACAATAACTTTAAATATTTACTCAATATTTTTCAGATATACAGCTAAAACTTAACATAAAATAAATATTTGTAGGACAAAAGACATCTTCCATGTCTTGTATGGAGTTTATAGATGGCATGTTATTAAGGGTGGTGATGGTGGAGGTCGGTTTGCTTCCTGGTCTGCCCATCCTCAGTGTTTGCCTCACCCACCTTGCCTGCTAGTGATGCGTTCATGAAGTCAGTTTTCAGTATATTTAGGCAAGTTGTAGTTTGTTATTGTCCACAAAAAAGCTTATTTTCAAAGCAGACATGTTTGTATCTAAGTAAATTTTTACGCCACGTTAATTTTAATAAATGCCGTCTTGACAACCCTAACAATCCAAATTTGAGGATTAAAGGACTAATGTTCCAAGAAGATCTTAAGAAACTCTTCTATGCATGTAGTTGATTTGAATACTCAATGTATTTCCACATTTCCCCCCTAAAAAATAAGACAGCTGCAGCTGATCCTGCTGCACTTGTGTTACCTGCTTGACTGGGATACATTTTTTCAGGAACTGTCCTGTGATGAACCATTCATATCAGTCAAGAATACTGAGAGGCAGTGCAAACAATTAAATATTGTTTAAGCTTAATTTTTGCAGGTGACTATACTTTAAAGATATTAAGTGGTCAACATTATCAACACTCTCAGCCCTTATTTGATGTGCCATCCCACACTCCTGCTTTACTGCACATCATTAATGTCAGGGAGTCTGCCCTCATAAAACAACATTCATAAGTCAGGAAAAAGGCAACACCTTGCAAAAACAAATTGACCACATTTTATTGCACAGCATCGCTAATGCAAACTGTGGTGCATGAAGTTTACTGTGTCTCTTGGCTAAAAACTTACCAAAGCTGTTATCAAAGATACTGACCACGCTCACATTACTTGCACTTGTCCATTTAGACCAGTGTTTCTCAACCTTTTTTGGGCCAGCGCCCCCCTTTTGTAAAAATGACCACCAGCGCCCCCTGCCGTCCTCTGAACGCCCCCTGGGGGGCGGTACCGCCCTCGTTGAGAACCGCTAATTTAGACTATTACTACTTAGAGCTGCTGAACCTGAGTGCTGACTCTTAAAGCTTGAGTTTGTAATTATATGCTTCAATTTAACACAAGAATTTGTCCATTTTTGAATTTACTTGTTTTAATCTATCCTCCATATTCTGTTATTGTTTGGATTTGGTTTCATGATTAGTTATCACTATAATTATTTATTAATAGTCATTTTTAGAGGATCAGCACTACAGTTTGGATGCAACTGAACTATATCCTACAATACAATGAGAAAATGCAATCTTGGACTTTTTTTATTAGTTGTATTGAAATATTAAGATAGATGTAATCATTTTGGCAGCGTGTGTGTTGGTCAATTATCTCAGAATGTTCTGGACAGGTGGGCTATTGATGCTAAAACCGTATGTATTATGTAAATGTTGCTTACTGTATTATGTGAACTGAAAACGTTATGACTTGTAATTATGACTAACATAACTGCTTGTAGGCATGTATTGCAGAAAAGAAAAGAACGGAAGAGGAAAGAAAAAAGAAAAGAAAATATACTTTCATTGTCCTTTGTTCCCCCCAAGTTCAAAGTTTTACCTGATTGTTTTTGCAAAGATCCGCCCACATACTGGTCCCATCTCCTCCACGCATCAGAACGTGATAAGTGAAGAAATAAATCCCAGGGATGGAACAGGTGAACTTTCCAGAAGTTGGGTCGTAATGATTTCCCAAATTGGTCACTACGTCGTCAAATTTGAGCACTTCGTATCCTTCGTGCTGCTTTTTCAGTCCTGCGTAAAAGGCGATCTTTGGCACAGTGCTGTAGGTGGCGGCGCTGATTGCGCCAGCAACTGCGCTGGGTCCCGGGGGTCCTGGTAAACCAGGTTTTCCCGGTTCACCTCTATTTCCTGGTGGCCCAGCTGGACCGGGGTGTCCCGGTTCACCTGCAGCTCCCCTTGGTCCCACCTTACCCGGACGACCCGGTTCTCCTCTGGGTCCCTGGATAAAAGTGGGCAATGACTGCAGGAGGCTGTTGTCCCGGACCGCGTCTGGAGCGCCGGTGCTGCTTGGAGTAGTTGTGCTGTATGGGTCACACACCATCCTACAAGCGCCGAGCATCTCGTAGTGCGTAAATGTTCCAGCTGAGCTCACCAGAACTGGGATAAGGACAACCAAAACCAGAACCATCATGATGCCCAGGACCCCCGCTGCCACCAGTCCCTTCCTGCCAGCGAGCCGCGAAAGCGCAGGACGGTCCTGCTGTCTGCGTTTGGGGGAAATTTTGGCTGGCTAGAGAGGTAAACCTCAAAAGACAAAATATGCTCCTTTTATGATGAGTGACTCTTTCAAAGAAACTCTTCAGTCTTTGTTCTCCTGCTTTGCTGGAAAATCTCCGAAACGAGTTTATAATCTTAATTCCAGCAGTGGATCTGAAGATAGATCTAAAAGTAGATCAGGGGAAAACAAAGAAACAAAACAAATGGAGGCAGCAAGGTGTAAGAGTGAGGTCGAGAGAGAAAGAGAGAGGGAGAGAGAAAGAGAGAGAGGGAGAGAGGAAAAGAGAGAAAGAGGAAGAGAGAGAGAGAAAGAGGGGGAGAGAGAGAGAGGGAGAGAGAGGAAAAGAGAGAAAGAGAGAGAGAAGAATTTGTGAACCAAAAATTTAATTTGGGATAGTTATACAATATGTATTTCTATGTATTACTGGCAACTGATCCAGTATAACAATAGTTTCAAGGTAAATAAACACGAGAAGGACACTTTCTTCTCAAACCTGCATCACAGTGTTCATTAAAGGCTAAACTTTCAAGTCTTCCTTCGACAGTTGGGGCTGTACTAACACTGTCCACCTATAAATCACCATGTGAAAATCAATGGGATTTATTTAGCCTGGGACTCATTGTGTCCTTGGAACAGTATGAGATGAATTCAGAAGAAAACGAGAACTCTATAAACTCAATGAAATGAGGAGAAACCAAAAGTATTGACCAATGACAATAGATAGTTTAGACCTGAATAAGAAAGTTTGTGAAATTATTTTTCAGCTTATCTTGAATCATCCTAAAAAGCTCATTAAGTTAAAAGCCTGATTTAAATGATTGGATGTCACCAGTTCAGCTTTGGCTAAGTCCATTACCACAACTAGACATGGTGATCCTGTGGAGAGTCTGGGTAGAGTGTTTGACAACCCACTGAATGTTGTACCCCGTACCACGAAGATTGTTAAAAAGTGTGGTAACTGTAACAGTATAGTCTGCAAATGTTGAACCATTTCAATGTCAGTAAGTAAATTATGTCCACATTCTACAGCTCACTTATAAGCAGCATTTTAACATTCTCCATCATTAGCTGTTTTCGTTCCGTCTCTGTGCAAAATAGAAGTCTACAGAGCATTGTTAAGATTTTTTGTAGAAAAAAACCCCTGTTCTCCTCGCAACAATTTGTGAGCAACAAATATTAAGAAAAGCTGTCCATATCTTTCTGGACCCTGATGACCGTCTGGACCCTGAGCCAGCCGGCTCTCTCCTGGACATAGGCTCCAGTGCTACCGAAACTACAAGACCCAGAGGAACATGTTGCTTTTGTCCCCAGGGTCAAAAGCAACCGTCAACATAATGTGTTGAGTGATGGCTCTTCCCAACACAGAGCCATCACTGATCAGGGTCCAGCTGACCCTCCCAACACAGGGGTGCCACCAGGAATCTTTGGCCCCATGACAAAAAATTAGATTGGTCCCCCCCATGTACCTGCTGTCACAATTTTTTGATTCTATTTGATTCATCAAAAGCGTCGCAGTTTTAAAGGCTTGCATCTGCCTTGCTTTCTTTGGTCCAATACTGATAATAGCACAATATTTACTGCTAGTGAATTTTACATGCAACAGTAAAATGCATATTGTATGTATACTTGCAAACAGTATGCAAATAAGTTGCTTAAATTTTATTTATCAGTTTTAGATTACTGAAATGTCTCTCCATGAGCAACAGTTACAGACAACATGCAAAATATACATGAAGCAATCCAGACTTCTCAAACAATGTTATGTAGTTGCATTTTATTCAAGCTGCAGTAGATAATTTTAATTAAAAAAAAAAATTCTCCATATTTGTTAAAGCTGTCACCATGTTGTGCCAGTTTGTTATGAGACAGATAATCTGTGAAAACAATCAATCTCCTCCCTGAACTATTACTATCTAAAGTAATGCAACGTTCTGACCAAAAACAACCAATCAGAACCAAGTGGACGCTATTAGTGCTGTCAATCAACCTCATTCATTCTCTGCTAAATGTGCTCCTGCCACTGATTAGTTGTTTCTAGCACTGGGAGAAGGCAGAGGAAATACATTTTTCACAGATTATCTCTCATGCCATACTGTCACAATATAATGACCGTCAACATAATTTGTTGAGTGATGGCTCTTCTCAACACAGCGCCATCACTGATCAGGGTCCAGTTTTAACAAATATGTAAAAAAATATATATAATTTTTAATAAAAGTTACATACTGCAGCTTTAATTTTACTCAGGAGAGGACGGGTCAGGAGGGATGTGGGTTTAGAGCTGCTGCTGACTGAGAGCAGCTCTATCTGTTGTTAAATGGTAAAAGATACAGGGACAAGTTGAATATATGAATATGTTGGTAATTTCTTTCCTTAATTCATTAAATGCTAGTGAAATGGAGGCAAACAGTAGTCTGTAGCTAAGCTAACTATGCTGAGTGGTTGATAATCTCACACAGTCTCCTCACCTCTCTTGGAGAAAAACTGGGTTACAAATTCACACTCTTACCTTTTTCTCTCTCCCTCTATTTTTTTTTTTTTTTGAAAACCTGATTTTATCATTTTTCTTAGTAGCATAGTAACTGCTAGAGTGGTTCTTGTCTTCTACTGTCTGCTGCTGAACAGCGTCACCGTCGAGCACTAAGCAGGAACAAACATTTCATGCAGATCCAGGGGGGTTCAGGGCAAATATGTGCTTTTTGGTCTGGGAGTGGAAACATTTAATTTTTACTGCTAAAAACAATTTTAGAAAACACAATATAATTAATTTTGTAATTGACAGGGCCCCATTTATTTTTATTTCTATGAACAGAAAAAGAAAAAAAAGAAAAAAAAAGAAATTGTGGAGGGCCCCCTGTTGGTCAGACGCCTTTAGAATTGTCATAACTTTCCCCCCTATATGGCGCCCCTGTCCCAATACATCTATGAACTTTGGCTACATAATTACTGCACACTGCAGTCACAAATCACACTGCACATTTTACTACATGCTTATATTTAGCAGCATCAATTTTACAAATTCTTTTGTTTGAATTATCACTTTTGAGTCTATTTGTTCTGCACTTGTGAACCTGCCCCTCAGTGACAAATAAAGTTATTTGAATTGAATTGAAAGCCCTGTTAAAAGCATGTGCACAACTTTCCAGTATGTACCAACGTTAGGCACCAACACAGCAACTTTTAAACTGTTAGCATCTGAAAGTCCACGTATAACTGTAAATCATTTCTACAAAACAAATGTCATATTGTATCTTATGGAAGCATTCAGCTGGCAGAACTAGAAAATCATTTTAAGAACACTGTTTTTAAATCTAATAATATAACAAACAAAATAAACAGGAGTAAGAAGAAACTGATCTTTTCACAGTTTCTTCTAAAGGACACTCAATGCAAGATGTTGCTGTTTTACTGTTGCCTCCAAACGACAACCTGTTTTGGTTTTAATGAGATATAAACCTCATAAGAAACATTCTCATTCTTTGATGTTTCTCTGTTCATTTCCTAGCTCTGCCTGTCAAATGCTTCCATAGTATCTATTGGAAAACATTGTAGAAAATATGTCTGTCTGACCTGTGACAAATGAAGGCCTCAGGAGTTCTGAGCTAACCTTAGACTTGCTGAAGTGATTCAGCTAATTGGATTGTGATGTTTTTCTAAGACTTTAACTCTCCGGTTATGGAATGAGTGGAAGAGAGATCGCCCAGGGCTCACCGTTTGAGGATTACTTCTGTAAGCCATGCTTTATCTGAGGTATCTCAAAGATATGAGGCAAAACTAAAGATTTCACTAATTGTAGATCATATCACTTATGGTGACAAAAATAAACATAAAAATAAGACATTAAATGATCAGTCTCCTGCTTCTGTCCAGAGGAACAGCAGCACAACTAATCACTAGGATAATGTTCATGTAGTGTGCTCTAAATTAAGAAATGAAACAGTAAACATTATAAAAAATAATTGGCTCTATATGTAAAGTTCTTTTATGACATGATACGACCGGTTAAATGAACTGACCTGAATATAAAATTACAGAAAATAAGTTACAACTTAAATCAAAACAATGAACAGTGGTTCATTTCTCAAAAAGTTTATTGACAAAAGCAAAATATGGATTTTTATCAACTTACTTGTGGCAAAAGAAAAATGTTCCAACAACTGATTATGCATTAAATATAAAATGACATATATCTGAAGGCACAGAGATAAAAATGAGAAGAATCAAAGGGATTCTGTGAGGACAGAGGAATGGATGCAGTGAGTTCATCAGCTTCATTTGTTTCCAGTCGTGAAATGTCTGAAACTCTTCAGAAAATCAAAGCTCAATGAAAAAACCCAGCTGCAAACGTGAACTGGGGCCCCACATCTCATTTAGGACAAAATGTGAAAAAATTATATGTACTAAGATCATTACATAAACCTTTAGGGTATTATTATGGATTCATGTGTTTATATATGTATATAAAAAAACCAGTTGGTTAATATTTGTGTTTTCTTCATATTTTATGTTATCTGTGGTTTCTCTACAAACTCTGCCATTACTGGTTGCCAGACACACAAATATGCAAACAAGGCTGGTGATTATTTTCTCAGGATATATTACCAGCAGGCAACATAATATTTGTAATAAAAGTAAAAAGTAAAAGAAATTTCAAATTTGAGAAGCAAATAAAAACTAAGAGCGAAATAACAGGTAAATATTTTAAACACTTTTCAGTCTTTTCTCTTACATGTTAGATGTCTAGAAGCTTTTAAAGTAAAGACTTTCAGCCTTTACTTTAAAAGTTCATGCAGCATATTGTGAAGCATGTGCTTAAGAAAACCAAGCAAAGCAGATGTTATACCACACCTGTTTAAACTGGACAAAGGAACCAGGGGAAGCATCATCTCTCATCACTAATTTAAATTTTAAACCTCAGATTTCCTCGGTGTTTCACTCTGGCTGCTAAAAAGAAGTAACAGGATTGTAATGAACTGGAAAAACCAGCCAAGACAGAAAACACAGATTAAAATAAGGAGCTAAGATCAGTGAGAATACACAGCTGTTAACCGGGATCTTTCCGATTTTAATACTGTAGAGTCTTCATTTTCATTTATGGGAAAGTGCAGAAGTAATAATAGTGTGTAAAGTCATTTAGCAGCCGTCTTCCACAAGTATTTTTAAGCAACGTGTCTTTTTCATTTGGCATAGAGCTCTTAATAAGCAAGATACTTTTTCCACAAAGTGTTAACAATGTAAAATTCCCTTTATGTATGTAAGCTTACTTCATTAGCACATAAAGCAAAAGGAAACAAAAATGCACAAAGACCACTGAAGATTGAAAATAGGACATTCAAAAACATCCCAACTTGTTACGTAACAGGAACATGAGAGGCAGACAGTTTGGCTGAAGGGTGAAGGCTCATCTCCATGCTCAATTTCCTCTTCATTTGTTCTTGGCAGCAAGTGGTTTGCGGCTGATCTTCCTGCTCTTGTCACTGCTCTTCTTCGGAGGCTCTGGGTTCGCCTGCATGTGTCTACCATAGAGACTGGGAACAAAGCAAGAAGAATTATGAGCAGACGGATTTAAAATCCTCATGCTTGTGATCTGAGAAAAAATGTTTTGATTCTGTAAAAGTTGTAAGAATTTGTTCATCAATTTGGCAAATAAAATGATAAGTCAAATCTCTTAGTCCAGAGAATAATGCCCACAAATGTGTATAAGCAGCATTAAAAAAAACAAACTGAAATATTGTGGACTGGCACACAGAGGTGTGATCATCCTCAGCAGGTAGTATCTGATAAAGAAAGTAACGTTAGGAAAAAATTTTATTAGAAGCCATAAAAATACTTAGGTGTGGAGTTTTTCTCAGTGGTTGCAAATGTTTAATGTGATTCACTTAGTGCCAGTTCCACACTTACAGGCCAACATCCTTCTATGCCACTGCTGTCTGTCACACTTTCTTCCCCTTGGGTGTCTGGCATACACAAGGCTAGAGGCTCAGTGAGGTGGAAAAGCCCAGACCCTCTTACTCCTCCCTACAGCCTTGTTAGTCCACTTCTTACTGTACATCAAGCTCAGATGGGGTCTTTAACAAACCTACTTCAGCTCTCTCTCTTTCTAGGCTTTGACTCAGTTTTTAAAAACCAAATCATTTCATTTTTATTTCATATCTGTAAGTCAATCAAAGAGTTTGTTTTTTACAAAGCCCAACTAAACAGGAAAAACTGTAGTGCAGTAAAGAGCAGTAACTACAGTTTGAGAAAAATGAAGAAAAAAGAGAAATTAAGGACTGGAGTAATTATGATCATCTGAGGTATCATTACATGACATTACAGGTCATCATAAGCACAGAATCTTACTTCCTGTTAAGAAAATTAAAAACAAATCAATATGGATTTAAAAGTCATACTGAAAATGCAATAAAAAATACTGATATAATACATTTTTATTTGAGGCTTTGCTTACACAAGACCTCTGTCTGTAAACATATGAGCTGTAATTTGAAGTTACAGACTTGGGCTATAACCTTAACGGGTTCTTTGGTGTGTGTGTTGGGGGGGTTTAGTTTAGAGTGTCACTCGTGTCTAGTTTGTTAGTTATAAAATAATTAATCAATAATAGTAGAAATGTACACTTACATAGACTTTAGGATGCTGTATTGGCCTATTTATCAGATTTTGTGAGTTTTTCCATCCTGGGGTTAGGGTTAGTACAACAGTAGCCCAGGATGGCCACATAGAGACATAGCAGAACGAGAGAGGAGACCACCCTCATTAAATGACTAATTCTGAGGCAAAAATATATATAAAAAAAGATTATTTTCAGATTCTTAGCCAACTATTGACAGCATAATTCAGATTATTATATTACATTTCTGCCAACAGATGATAACCTTAGGCATATCGGTACCATCTACATTATGCTTGCTGAGGATGTTGATGTCAATCAGGCCCACAAATGAGTTTGTTAAAAAATAAATTCAGTAAGATGTAACCATTTAGATTCAGGTGAACAGCAGCATTGAATGGCCTTTGTTTGTCTGCTATTCATTTACTACCACATTTCTTTTAACCCAGCTGTACCAGAGAGGAAGTTAACTGGTCTCACCATACTGTGACAACATGGTGACAGTTTCAGCAAATATATAAAAGATTTTTTTTTTCCTAAAATGTACATGCTGCAGCATTGAACTGCCTTTGTTTGCATGCTGTTCATACCCTGTGGTGGCTACACGATTTAGCTGAATAGTCTTACTCTGTACTTTCAATTTCTACTTATCTGGAGCAAAGTTTAGTGCTGGTTTACAGTTACAGACCTGGAAATAGTGTTGATATTTTGTATTTTTTTCAGATGACACATAGCTATTAACAGTAAATTAGAATGTTCACCATCTGAGTATCTTCAATCCATTTGGAAATAATCCAGTGTGTGTGTGTGAATAAGGATACTAAGACACCTGCAGGAACCAAAGGTTTCATTTTAAAAGCCAGAGCCGCTACCAGATACTATCTCACCTCAGAAAACAGACTTCAGTATCTAAGGTAACTTAAGGTGCTTTTCTACTGGCAAGTCACGCACTAACCAGTTAGTGCGTAGTTCGGTTTTACCCCTGGTAGTGAGTTTTTCCATTACCCGCTCTATTCCTCACTATTGTGGGAGGGCCTTTAGCACAGCAATTGATCAATTCTCCGCTGATGTTTGCAGTGACACTCAGCCATGGAGAACCTCAAGGTTATGGTTCAGATGGACTTAAAAATATTATTGGTTGTTTTGGTCAGAACGGTGCATTACTTTAACCAGTAATAATAATTCAGGAAGGAGATGGAGGAGATTGATCGTTTTCATAGATTATCTGTCTCATAACAAACTGCTACAACAGTGTGACAGCTTTAACAAATATGGAGAAAACATATTTTTTATTAAAATTATGTACTGCAGTTTGAATAAATTGCAACTACAGAGAATTTTTGAGAAGTCTGGATTTCTTTATGTGTAGTTCCATGTTGCTTTTGACTGTTGCTCATGGGGAGACATTTCAGTATCTAAAACTAAGAAAAAAATTTAAGCAACCTACCTGCATACTGGATGTGGACTGATGGATGTAAAATTCATGAGCAGTAAATATTGTGCTAATTATCAGTATTGAACCACAGAAAGCAAGGCAGATGCAAGCCTTTAAAATTGTGACGCTTTTTATGAATCAAATAGACTCAAAAAACTGTAACAGCAGCTGCGTGGGGGGGCCAAAACTAATTTTTTGTCAGGGGGCTCAAGATTTCTGGCGGCGCCCCTGATCACAGATTACAAGGCTGCTCCTTTGTCCTGCGAGGACAGAACAGACTTTCTGAATGCACTTAACTACTTTGGTTGTTTTAAAGCCCTCAACAGCACTCCTGTGAGAAAATCCAGTTCTCATCCAGATGAACAGATACTCAGACTGTAGACAGCTGATGTTCAAACGACTTTGAGACGACTCAACATGCATAAAGCAGCAGGTCCTGATAACATATGAGGTCTGATTCTCAACAAATGGCTCACGTCCTCACTGACATATTTAACACCTCACTGAGCTGTGCTATCATTCCATCCTGCTTCAAGACAGTCATCATCTTTCTAGTAACCAAAAGACCCACAATTTCATCACTGAATGACTACTGCCCTGTTACACTCAATCCCATAATGATGAAGTGTTTCGAGAGACTGGTGAAGGATCACATCATCTCAAAACTTCCTTCCTCTTAATCTGCAGTTTGCCAACTGCTGCACAGAGGACGCCGTTTCCTCCACACTGCACTTGAGGCTAAAACACCTGGAGGAGAAGAATACTCGTGTGCGAATGCCGTTTCTGGACTTCAGCTCAGCATTCAACACAATTACCTGGTGAGCAAACTAGCTCCCCTTGGGCTCAGCCAATCACAAAAGACGCCTTCTGCCCTCATCATGATCTGTTCTCCCTGCTGCCCTCTGGGAAAAGGTTCAGCAGCTTCAAAAACAGAACAACCAGATTTCATAAGGATGCTAAACTCCCATTAGTTAAACTTTTTAATTATATATATTTACATTGATACTTTTATTACTTATTCATTTATTTATTATTGGAGCCTTGCAATTAAATTTAGTTCAATTTGTGCATTTTTGTACATTTTCCAATAATTGCTCCAACACTTGATCTTTTTTCACCAAGCTGCTTGGTGACAGACCTTTCCAGCCTTGAGGAGCTCTTGAGTTTTGTCTCTGGTGTCTTTGGACAGCTCTTTGGTAATTGGAGTCCTACTGATTGTGCAGGTGGACAGGAGTCTTTATGCAGTTAATGAAGAAGAAGTGGAGTGGAGGTGAACCTCTGAGAGGAGGCCCAACAGGTCTTTGAGGGCCAGAATTTTTGCTGATTGGCAGATGTTCAAATACTTATTAGGATCAGTAACACATATAAATATTTTTTTTAAAAAATCATTCATTGTGATTTCTGGATTTTTTCTAAATTATGTCTTTCAGACCCTCCATGATTTCTAAGTGGAAGAACTTGCAAAGTCCCAGGGTGTTCAAATATGTATTTTCCTCACTGACATGGATGTGTGAATGTTTGTCAATGAAGCTACCAAATTTCATTATAGTCCACATATTTTTGACATATTTTATTTTTATGAAAATTAAATTAGCGGTCGAAAATTAGTACTAATAAAAAATGGTACATCAACATTTAACTTTTTTCTATACATAGAAAGTATCTCAGCTATGCATGCTCGGGGTGAGGGATTGCTGCAAAGTCAAAGGCACAATGTAAGTGACTATCAACTGGCTCTACATCAGCAGTAAATGTTGCAAATCATTCTGCTGGGTTTGCTTAGAAAGAAAACGTTTTACCATAAACTCAACTTGATTATATTGTTTAATAACCAAGTTCAAATTTGGGATGCATGTAATTGACTTGGAATATGTCTGAATGAATTTACTTTTGTTTGTAAAGTGCCTTGAGATGAATCATGAATTGGTGTTCAATAAAGAATTGACAACTGAATTAACTTGCTGCAAAATGGCTGAAGGTCATCTAAGTGATATTCTAAAAATTACCCTTGATATAAGCGGGAATAAATTTCCTTTATTATATTTAGAAGTTAATCTTAAAAATATATATTTTCTTAGTTTTTATTGTTTTGTTGTATAATCTAATTTTTTCACTAATGTTAAAAGTAGTATTACATATCTATTGGTTGTTGCATGTGTCACATAACTAACCTTAGTGCTCACTCACTAATCTGTGTGCTGAAGAACCTGGAGAGATAGTGACCTACACTACAAATATTCAATTCTGTAAACATCAAAAAGCTGAGTTACATAGGATAATTTACCACTTTTGTATTTGCATTTGTGTGTGTGTGTGTGTCTGTGTGTGTGTATGTGTCCATGCCTATTTTTCTACTCAAATGGTGACTTGCAAGAACCAATTAGCAGCAGAGGAAAAGAGGGGAATAGATTCCGATTCCTCTGGCTGATTTTATGGAGTTCTCCTATTCCATGTTGGCTTAATTAAGCCCAGTCAGTTCTTTTTTCACACAGCTGCGTTTGTGTCAGCAAGGAGAAGAAACATTTGGTTTTCTATTTTCTATTACTCTGGTGTGTGTCTTTTTAAGAAGTTAAAAACTAAGTATGTGTGAATGTGTTTGTGAGTGAAGTGGACGAGGCCAAAGGCCATTGACTTGATGGCCTCTCTTTGAAGCTGATTTACTGTATCTTCAACAATAGTGCCAAGTGATTTAACAGTATACCTCCTAGACTCATAGAGACAGAAAGATTACAAAGGAAGAGTCGTAAAAATAAGGAAAATCACAGCAAAAAACATCTTAAAAAAGATTTTCTGCGAGTAGAAAATTATTCTTGAAAATATTTAGACCAGTGTTTCTCCACCCTGGTCCTCTCCGCCCCCACTGCATGTTTTAGATGTGCCTCTATTCCAGAACAGCTTATTCAAATGACTGCATGACCATCAAGTACTGCAGAAGTCTGTTAATCACCCAGAGATACAATTCAGGTGTGTAGCAGAAGGGAAACACCTAAAACATGCAGGACAGGGGGGAGGGGGGGGGACCAGGGTTGAGAAACACTGATTCAGATCCTGATATACCACCAATATTCTCAAGAATTTTTACAATATAAAAACTACTCTACACTTTTTGTTCCCTTTTCACCTTATTTCAACCAAGGTTTACAACAGTGTAGAGTGCAGCCCAAAGTAGCATATGTCTGGATTTAAAAGCCTGTATTGGCAGTGCCACACATTTTTGTAATTTTGCCTGACAAAACTCCTCCACCGCCCCATTCCAAACACACACACACACAGTCACACACACATCAAGTGTCCTGCCACGTGTGCCTCACTCAGTATGAATGCACTGCAAAGCAGACGGGTAAACACAGAGGCTGCCATGCCTGCGCTGGGTCAGCTTGTGAGTTAATGAGTTCTCTTCTGTCATCAGATAGGGGTCCTGGTGACGGGTGGCTAACCTCCAGGTAACAAACAACCTGAGTGTGTTTGCCTACTAAACCTCAGAGGCAAAAGTTAAAACTGTCTAAACACTGCAGTTAGTAGCGGTTCCCCACTGCATCTTGGAGAATATTTATAATGTAAATTACAGACAGGACAAGACGGATATTAGTGCTTCAATCAATAAAAAAATGTAACCAGAGTAATCACACTCTAGCATAGTGGTTCTCAACATGGGCGGTACCGCCCCCCGGGGGGCGTTCAGAGGACAGCAGGGGGCGCTGGCGGAAATTTTTACAAAAGTGGGGCGCTGGGATTCCTTTGGGGGGCGTTCGGTCGAAGAAGGTCAACTTTACACCTTAAATGCACAACAACACCAGTTTAGACTTTGAGCAACTTGTTAAAACTGTATTGTGTAACATTAAATCATGCCTGGCTGCAACGGTATCGATGGCAGCTCTTCTTCTTCTCCTCCTCTTCAGTGTTTGTAGCTTCTTGGCGCAGCTCCTCTCCTGCCACTAGTAGCTTCACCGCATCAGTTCAGCGTTATACCGGCTGATGACGTTGCTGTGATTCACTTTGTCTGGTATTTTTGTACTTATGTTTCGGCAGTTCTGTGATCATGTCAAAGCAGCAACTTATATTAAAAAGTGTTTTATTTCCGTTTGAAAGCTGCCCACTTCCATGGAAGGACAACAGAAAATTTATCTTATAAACATGTAATTATTAAAACCCTCACTTTGTATCCCTCTGAAAAATGAACCCGTTTAAATAAAGAAATCCCTCCATGGTGACACCACGACAGAGAGCGTTCATTTTATAGCGTTAACATCGGTGCTGTAAGGTCTGGTATGAAACGGGGTGATAGAACAACACAGCACTTTTAAATTTCAATAATCAGACTGCAGAAATTGTTTCCGTTGTTTTAAAAGGTTTATGTCAGTCTGCCTTTTTCCCAGAGATACGCTTCCCGACCGGCCTGCACATTAGGGGGTTAAAAAAAGAAAAAAGAAAAAAAAAAGAAAAAAAACGACGCGCAAATTGCGCAAAACTCTGAAACAGGAGAAGCGGGACATAAAACAGAGCGACGAACTAGATGTGAATTCCCTGACTGCATGCCTAGGTGGGCCCCATATGGGGAAAAGGAGGGCTGACATATGGGTCCCATATGGGTCTGTCCGCGGGTTCCATGGTGGCCCCACATGGGTTTGCCCATGAAGGGCCACAGCCTACGTGGGCCCTACATGGGCAAACCCATGTGGGGCCACCACCATGTAGGGTGGGCCCACAGTGAAGATTACTGATGGTGAGCGTCAATAAAAGATAAAATAAATCTAGCAACAGGAAAGAAACTAACGTGGACATAGCAATAAACCAAGAGAGGATAATATTAATGAAAGAAAACTAAATGGAAATGAATGAAGAACAAAATGCAAGAATAAACTAAGAAACTATACAGAGGAATAAACTGGTATGGCAAGACCTTTAGAGCAATAATTAATACAGAGACTGTATGGCAAGAATAAACAGACACTATGTCCAGATAAAAGGTAAAATAATGTTGTTGAAGTATCTAATCCTGAGAATAAATATATCTTACAGACCATAACAGTAAATAACTTATCACTTATTTATGTTTTTAATAAGATTTGATATATTTATTTCTTCAATATTATTTTTCATGTCAGTGTCATGAGGCTGATGACTCCATGACACTTTCAATTTGACTCATTAGGATTTGATCAAGAACCAGATTTGTTCTTTGTAATTTCTGTCCAGTAAAACTATTACCGTATTTTCCGCACTATAAGGCGCACCTAAAAACCTTCAATTTTCTTAAAAGCCGACAGTGCGCTTTATAATCCGGTGCGCCTTATAGTGCGGAAAATACGGTAATCTATAGATCAATAGGCAGGTCTATATAAAGACCCATGTTTCTGGCTCATACTTGTATGGCATTAAAAGGATCTGGAACTTTTGTTTTTCCACTGAAAAACAAAAGTGGGGGGTGGTGATCAGGGGCGCCGCCAGAAATCTTGAGCCCCCTGACAAAAAATTAGTTTTGGCCCCCCCACGCAGCTGCTGTTACAGTTTTTTGAGTCTATTTGATTCATAAAAAGCGTCACAATTTTAAAGGCTTGCATCTGCCTTGCTTTCTGTGGTTCAATACTGATAATTAGCACAATATTTACTGCTCATGAATTTTACATCCAACAGTCCACATCCAGTATGCAGGTAGGTTGCTTAAATTTTTTTCTTAGTTTTAGATACTGAAATATCTCCCCATGAGCAACAGTCAAAAGCAACGTGGAACTACACATAAAGCAATCCAGACTTCTCAAAAATTCTCTGCAGTTGCATTTTATTCAAGCTGCAGTACATAACTTTAATTAAAAAAATATGTTTTCTCCATATTTGTTAAAGCTGTCACAATGTTGTAGCAGTTTGTTATGAGACAGATAATCTGTGAAAACGATCAATCTCCTCCATCTCCTTCCTGAATTACTATTACTCGTTAAAGTAATGCACCATTCTGACCAAAACAACCAATCAGAACTAGCAGGATGCTCTTAGCGCTGTCAATTAGCCTCATCCACTCACTGCTAAATGTGCTAATGAGGGAGAAACAACTTAACATTACAAGAAACCATTTATCTGCCGTCATTGGTAGCTATGCTAACTAGACTGAGCATTCACAGTTTGAATCTGCACAGCTCTGTGCTATGCTAGTTGCGGCAGGGCACAAATCGAGGAGGAGGAAGGATGAGCAGCACCACATGAGATTGTGACTGACAGCACTAAAACCCTCCTGCCACTGACTGGTTGTTTCTAGCACTGGGAGAAAGCAGAGGAAATAGATTTTTCACAGATTATCTCTCATACCATACTGTCACAACATAATGACAGTTTTAACAAATATGTGAAAAAAAAAAAATTTATAAAAAGTTGCAGCTTTAATTTCACTCAGGAGAGGATGGGTCAGGGGGGACGTGGGTTAGAGCTTCTGCTGACTGACTCATCTGTTGTTAAGTGGTAAAAGGAACAAGGGACAAGTTAAATATATGAATATGTTGGTAATTTCTTTCCTTAATTCATTAAATGCTAGTGAAATGGAGGCAAACAGTAGTCTGTAGCTAAGCTAACTATGCTAAATGGTTGATAATCTCACCTCTCTTGGAGAAAAACTCGGTTATAAATTAACACTCTTGTCTTTTTCTCTCTCTCTTTCTCTCTATTTTGTTTTTGAAAACCTGATTTTATAACTTTTCTTAGCAGCATAGTAACTGCCACAGTCGCCGCTGTATTCAGCTGCAGCTTCTACTGACTGTAACTGCATACGTCACCGTGAAGCGCTCCAAGCAGGAACGAACCATTTCATGCAGATCCAGGGCAAAAACGGATGTGTGTTTTTTGGTCTGGGAGGGGGTAACATAAAATTTTTACTGTTAAAAACAATCTTTGAAAATACAATATGATTAATTTTGTATTTGACAGGATCCTGATTTTTTTTATTTTATTACTATGAACAAAATACAAATAATTAAATTGTGGAGGGCCCCCTGCTGGTCAGGGCCCCTAGAATTGTCATCACTTTTTCCCCCTTTACCGTGCCCCTGGTGGTGAGGGACCTGGATAAAGGCTAGGGGGTCGGCGGCCCGAAAAAGGTTGAGAAACACTGATCTAGCACTTTATTCATCACTGAGCTTAACTTTGTAAACTTGAAATATAAATATGCAGGCTGTTGTGGTTCTTGCAGGAATATTGCCTTGTGGAAGCCCCTCCTGCCAACAACCAATTAAGATGCAAGAAATGATCCAACTCTTTTGCAGCAGAAAGCAGGTCATGTAGTCTCCCAGTACTCAACAGCAACTGAGGGAAACTTACTGCACTGAACATGCATATAAGTAGCTGCAAAGTGTTTTAGAGGACAACTGACAGATACGGTACATTTTATTTTCCATTTCTTGGGCTAGGGCAGTAAAATGATAAACATGTTTAATTGTTAAAAAATTAACTGACTTAATGAGTTGTAAATGTTTTAATCATGGCTGTCGGTTAAAATTCAAATAGGATGGAACAGGCATGGGATGATTTCTCATGTCTTTGATGCTTTTGTTTTTTATTTGTTTATAGCAGTTTAATGCTGCATCATGTAAAATGATGCTTTGCTACATTGTTTTGTGAACAGTAAAATCATTTCAGCGTTCTTCCTGTGCTGTGAGAGTCACAGAGGTGAGAGAGAGGAGCTGCTTTCAGAGATTATGTTTGAGAGAAAAGTTATTGGTCCCATGGAGAAACAGCTGAAACAGAGAATGAATTACATTCAAGCTGCACTTAAAATACATCCTTGTTTTGAGTTAATTTAGTTTTTTCTGGTGGTCATGTTCCTGGACTCCACAGGTCCTTCATCATTACCTTCAGCAGATGTTGACAGGTATGATGTAGGTTTCTGACATTCTGTTTCAAATTTATCAAATTGGTCTTATCTAATTTAGTTGGACAATTATTTACTAATGAAAGATAACATTACAGAAAAAGGTATTTATTATCTCGTGTGAGTTTATGTGAATTGATAGTGAGATTTAAAAAATTGAGCAGAAGGTGGAATCTAAAATCTACCAGTAGATCCAGTTGCCATGTAAGGTGTGTTTTTAAATTTCTTTCAAGTTATATTTACAGCATTTTTATAACCGAAGGTAACGGTTACTTAATTGTGATAAAAAACATTACTTGAGCACAATATTAAATTATCCTTTTAATGCTATGTTCTCTCTCTCTCTGCAGGAAAGTTTGAAGCCAGAATCACATAGTAAATATGTCATGAATCATTAAACAGGAAAGGAGGCAGCTATGAATGGAAAAAAAAATCTATCAGTCTAATCACTATTTGCTGATCTTTCAAATATGCTGAGTTGCGAGTTGGATGTGGTCCATACATTTAAAGGTCCAGTATTATATTGAATTCACTTTTTGCATGTTTCTGTCCTTCCATTTGGATTTTTCCTGCTTCTAGAAACAGTCCAAGAGCAAACGTGGCAGGTTTTCTACCATTCTCACCATCAATAACTTTACACCTCCAGGTAATAAATCCACACACATCCACCCATCCATACACAATCCAAATGTTTGAAGGTCTTACAGACACAGATCCTAATTCAAGCAATGTGGCCAGCCTTCTTAGATGTAGTTTTGAATTGATAAAGATATCGAGTTTTATAAAGCACAATAGCCTTGACACGTGGCTTGAATTGCATAGATGTGTTAGAAAGAAAATAAAATAACTCATGTCTCTGATAAGGAATATTACAATCCAAGTTATGATTGCTATGCTACTGTCATATGACCTACTTTAAATGAAATATAGTATTGCTGCATGCTGTTCATGATGTAAAGGGAGAAAGGTTCAGAAAAATATGCAAGCATAAAGTGGCAGCAAACACAGCTGAAACAAGGACTGGTCTTCCACAGTCACACAATGAAGGGATCAGTTCCACACAATGCCTCTGGGCAACAATTTGAAATCTTCTGTAGCTTTTTGTGCTGCTTGGAACAAGGAATTAATAGCTTCCTTCTGAGCTGCTCTGCCTTTCAACACTTGCATGTCTAGAATAAAATATTCACACCTGGAAACTTAAACCATATGGCCTTCAGTATATTTACAAAGAGATGTGTTAACAAGGATCTAGCAACCCTGTTATCTGTTTTTTATTATTAACTTATTGCTGTTTATCTGTAGAATTTAATGTAAATTAAAAAACTCTGCAGAGGCATTTATAGTTTCTAGCCTAAAGCCCAGACAGTGTGTCAAGACCAAGTTAGGACAATAAGAATCTAGAAATAGTTCAGGCGAGAGCAAGAAACCAAAAAACAAATATATGTGTATTTTTGTACTTACTACTTATAGGTCTCTGAACGAACATATTCAAAAACATGGGAAACACCAAGTTGGAACTGGTCTGCGATGGGAGTGACCCATGGATTGTTCTCTGCTTTGAAGACCTGCTTAGGCCCAGTTAAATCCAGGTTACCTGAAGACATAAAGACACAAACATAACAATACAATAACACTCTGATTGTACTGCTCCTTATCTTTATGGATTGTTGTGCCTGAAAGTTGTGTTTTTGTTTCATTTTTTTACAAGTGCATGTACCTCATAACATCTGAACCCAATCAACTTTAAGCTGTAGCAGAAAATGTAAAACAGGTTGGTGTAAAATAGTTCTGCGAACTTCAGGTTTACACTGGAGACTATAGTATCCCAGCTAATTACCAAATCAACTGATTGGCTTTTGTTAGAAACAAATTCTGACATACATCTGATCTGCACCAATTGAACATCACCAATATTCCTCTAGTCAAGATTCAAATTTATCCATTCTGATATTTTTTGGGTGTGGCATATGAGGACATACAATTGTGCTTATGAGTTTACATACCTCATCAGAACTCTTGTTTTTTTTTGGCGATTTCCCAAAGAATTTCAACCCTGAAGTGGTAGGGAGAAGTTACATGGCAAAAATGTCCATAGTTTGGAGAAGAGATCAGCCTACACCTTTTCCATTGTCTGTCATTTTGACTAACAGTGCCCAAAAAAATCCTGTCAATCTGTTTTTACTCATGGATTTTTAAAATGATATCTACATTTAATTGCAATTCATTTTCATTCCGTTTCAGTTGAACAGATAATCCACATCGTGGCATTTTCAAACTGAATACACTGAACTTTTTATCTGCAATTTTTCCTATTTTATCAGATATTATACAAGTCAGAATGCAATTAAGGTTGAAACTGTCTGCACGTTTGCACCAATGCTCAGGTGTGCACAATGTCAAAATGATGGATGGCTGTCAGATTTTTCCATCACCTTTTTAAAAAACCAAAGACAGAAAATATTTGGTGGATGCAACTGATGGTCTGAAGATATTTCAAGGATTTTTTTTATTGGCATTCCAGCTCACCTTTGCTTGTTTGTGGTACAAAATTTGGACTCAAGTGTGTAAATATTAAAATTCAAAAAGTAACATGAAGCTGAATTAAGTGCAGCTTGAGTTCAGGAATCTGATGGCTGAAGGGAAGAAACCGTTTCTCAGCCCGGTGGTCTTGTTCTGGATGCTCCTCAGCCTTCTGCCTGAAGGAAGGAGCTGGAGCAGCAAGTGTGCAGGATGGGTGGAGTCCTTCACGATTTGGAGCATCCTCCTCCTGCATCGTGATGTGTAGAGGTCCGAGGTGGAGGAAAGGCTGCTCCCCACAATCCTCTGTGGAGCTTCAACCACCCACTGCAGAGCCGTCCTCTCAGTGGCAGTGCAGCTGCTGTGCCACACGGTGATGCAGGTGGAGAGAACGCTCTCCACCACACAACGACAGAAGCTCCTCAGGATTCAGTTCACAAGTTCATACAGTACAAGGCTTAACCTCATGGACACTGTTCTTCCATGGAAAACAGACAGTCAAAAAGGAGTGAAATATGTTTAGAGATCTATGCCTGTTTTCATAAATAAAATGTAATATTAATTCCATTTTGTTTGTGTGTAGACACACTTTTGGAAATACGGCAATGTAAGATAATTTTGAACGACATAATAGCCTACCAACAAAATTGCATGTTTAACACCAGTGAAGAAACTTGTAATGGTATGTTATGATGTAGAACTATCAGACCAAAACATGTACATGAATCAATATTTATTCCTTAACTTTGATTCAATATAAAATCAACACAAATGTGTAGATCCACATTCAGATGATGGTTGAATCAACATTGATATAGTGCCAGTTATGTTGAAACCCTAATGTTGATTCAACGTCACCGACCACTTTCAATATCGTTTCACTGTCAGGCAGAAACACTGAATCCATGTTGAAGCCTGACATTGTTTCAACATTGATTCACTCATATTTTGCGATCTGGGCTGACAGATCTTTGCATCCTTCATCCAGTGGTCCACTCTTTCCCCATTGTCATTCACATTCTCTATAATAGAGATTAAAAAAAAGTTTGCTTTGGCTTTTCTTATGGTCTGTGTAACCCCATTTTATTCTTGAGTAAATCTTAATCAATAGATAGGCTAGATTTTAAGTATTACTTGAACGAGTCTTGAGATTTTAACAAGTTTATTCAGTTTTCATCTAACCATGGTGGTTTGTTCCTCTTTATAGGTCAATGTCTCCCCCTATGGGCAAAGGAGGACATCACCTCTAAGTTTATTGATAACTCACAATTGACGTCTACATTTGTGGAGGTTAGCATTTTGTCCCAGTCTGCTATTTTCAGGACTTTACTGTGGCTCTTAGACATAAAGTTTGGTTTGACACCATACAAAGTAAAGTCCCTGTATAGCTTTGTGTACCTCTGTTCTATTAGCTTTCTTGAAAATAGAATGCTATTATGATTTGACAAACCAGTCAAAAAAATTAAATGCCTTGGCAATTATTTCAGTCTTACTTGAGAACAGAAGATCTATTGCAGTCTGAGATGTTTTTGTTAATCTAGGACTGACTCTGCTCTTACTCTGTTTAGATATTTCAGGAAGGGGATCGTTTTTCCTTCCATTTTAGATGGTTTTGTTGGAATTTGATGGAATTTGTTGTAATTCTGTGTGTCTGGGTGAATGTGGCTGTAGTCAGTGGCGCAACTACACATTATTCAGGTGGATGCAAAAACATAAATCGGCGCCCCCTCCAAGGGAAGGAACGTCAGGGTGAAGGAGTGACGCTCCCCCTCCCCCCCCTCCCCGGAGGCGACGTTACATGAAGTGTAAAACTCGCTACATGTACCTCGTTATGTGCGAAAGGTGAAGGAGCCCAATGTCATAATCGGCGCGTCGCCCCCTCCAGACGGGGTTTTGGCGCCCCCTCTGGTGCTGCGCCCCTTTGCGTTGCATAGGCTGCATACCCACTTTTTGAGCCTCTGGCTGTAGTCTAGAGCACTTTAAATGCAACGCTCTACTAGCACAGTTCTTTTATGATAAGAAATCTAGTATAGAGAGTGTAGTTAGCTTGAATTTGTTGGTGTAACAGAAAAAAAAAAAAGAAAAAAGGTTTCTTCTGTTCAAACCATGTAAGCATGAAGGTATGCAGGAAACAATGAAATATCTTGACAGAGAGTGATCAATGCATGCGTCCAGTACAACAAACACATTGCAATATTTACTAGAAACCAGTGTGTCTTTAAAAGATTTTGGCACTTAACAGCAAAAATGCTAAGAAATTTGGATAACAGTAAATTATGCAGAGAAGTGGAGTAATAGTTTGCATAGTTTGCCATGTTATGATGATAAATTGAAAAATCACCAAAGAAAATCCCCAGTTGCTAAAATACTTTTTTATGTAGTGTTGCTAACACTAGGGTGGGGTATTGATGTGGATGTGGCTAAATGTTTTTGAGTACCAAGTTCAGGAGGCAGAACAGTCAGTCTGTTGCCCTGGATGTGAAGCTCTTTGAGTTGAGCCAAGTCACCAATCTCCCTCGGTAACGAGACCAGATCATTATCTCGGAGACTCAGCTGGGCACACAAAGAAAAGATAAGGATAAAAATATATTAGCATCACACAATTTCTCAAATGTTTTAGCTCCTATAAATTTAAATCAGACATTCACAGACGGACAGTCACATATTTCTCAACTTCAGGCTCAACGTAATGAACAGATTTATTTGTACAAATTACCTTTTTAAAAATCAACCCTATAAAGTCAGTGTGTCCCCGTTGTTAAATTGGGTAAGTGCCCCACCCTCCTCAATGATATTCATTGCACCTTGCCTCCTCACTAAATAAACTAAATTGAACTGAATTAGGGAGGAACTTGTAAAAATCAGACTGTCCCCAGTAAGCATTTTTTCAATTTTCAATTAGTCAATTTTACTGAAATCTTGGCTGGTGGTGCAGCTGTTCTTTATGTGATTCAGCAAAGTCACAGACAAGGTGAACAGGAAGGTGTGAATATGAAGATTCAAGCACTTTTCCCCTCAGTTGTCTGCTTTGTTACTGTCAAGTTGTCCTTTAATTTGTGCAGTTTACCAACTTGAAAAAGGATTGAAACATCTACACAGATTGTTTAGCAGCTATATTCCACTCAAAGGACCAAGCAGTTATCTTTATCCATCAGTGTGTCAAGGCATTTCACTTATTTAAGTTTACATAATTAATTTTACTCCAACAGCAAAAACATAATACTAAGAAAACCTCAAAAATTATACTAAGTAAACCACTGTGATTCAACCCACAAAGTGCTTAAAGCCAAAAGAACAAAAATAAGTAACATTTAAAATTAATATTTACATTACAAATGTTTGCTTGTTGATGTTTATCATGTTATGAAAGTCTATTTTAAAAAGCTAATCCAGGTTGTAGGCATTTCAGCAGTGAGATGTCACAGCAATACAGTCTCTGCCAAACCGGCTTCCTCTCTGCTTGTTTGTAGGTGTATCAGTTGGAAATTCACTGAATTCAATCAATGTCCTGCTGTGGTGACGCGCTCCGTCAGGAGGAGCGATGCTGCAAGTCAATGACTCAATACATTGAGTATTGAGTCAACATTAGCCTAAAAGGCTAATGTTTCCTTTTAGGCTAAGGAAACATTAGCCTAAAATGTTTCCTTAGAAACATTTTAGGCTAATTATAACGAACTGATCAAACTGTACTGCTTGACTAATTAGGATCACCTGGAATGTATGTATGGTTGAATTGAAATGATTTTTTTGCAAAGTGCCTCAATCTAAATTTGTTGTAAAATGGCACAATAAAAATAAACTGAATTGAATAAAAGGAATCCTTAAGATTATGAGAAGTTCCCCAAGCAATGCAAGGTGTGTCACTGTAATGTTCAGATAAAGATCTGCCACCAAAACAACCTGGCATCTGGATTAGCCTCACAATCTTCACAAATATAAAACACTTTCTGTGAATGATTAATGAATGATTATTCCACACACTTGTGTATTTACATTCATTTTGTTCCCGACAGTAGAAAACCTCATCAGTCCAAGTTGTGTTGGTGCTACTGGGGTGAACTTACGATTTGCAGCTTTGTCAGCTTCCCAATGTCAGGAGGAAGTAATTCAAAGTCGTTGTCGCTCAAATACAGCGCTCTAAGAGTGGCTAGAAAACAGAAATATGATGGTTGTATATCTTATGTATATAATTATATAATTTTCACACTTATTCCAAATGAACATGATGCCTCATTCCAACAAAATCTGGAATGCTCCTTGTAATTTTAAATGAAATGTTGAGTATTTTCTCAATAGTTTAAAATAAACTTTCTGAATGAAAAACCCCCGTTAGCCAGTTTTTTAAATAACAGCAACAAATTACATGCATTTTCATGTGAAGAAATAGTATAAATGAATTATATATCATATGCTGCCATCTACTGTATATAAAACAACACTACAACTAGATACGACGAAATACTGAATTATTGTCATCATATCACTGTTCACTGGTCTCTGCACTGTGAAGGCCGGGGTTCTCCTATTAGAGCCGTTTTTCCATGTGCAAAATGCATCTGACACAACTAGAAGAAGGAAGCATAGATACAATGACAGAAAACATGGTTGGTCAAATATTTGAAAGATTAAAAATATAATAATCATGATAATGGTAAAATAATTGACAAATATCGTCCAGCAATGTCAATTTTGAGCAGAAAGAAAAACTAATAATAAGTGGATCATCATGGCATCACTGTTACATCTGGATGCTCTGGGACTAACGCCCAGAAAAAGTTCCCAGATTATTTTGACTGCTGCATGTTCCACATATCGTGTGGACAAAGATGTCTGCGTGGGACAGATCAGCGCAGCTGAGAATATCCATGCAGTGAAAACAAAACAGAAAACACCATATTTCATAACATAACATAGCTTGTGAACTTGTTTACTGGCAATGGCAATAAACGTGATTCTGATTCTGATAAACTTATAGCATTTTTATAACAACTGAAGGTAATAGTTACTTGATAGTGTTATCGAATGGAAAACATAAAATACTGCTCTTATAAGGAACCCTGGTTTCTCAACATTTACAATTCGTACTGACCTGTGATGTCTTTAAGTGCTAGACTGATGCCTTCATGCATTATTTTAAAATCAACCCTCATCAGGCAGGTATATATAAACATTAACAGAGTCTGAGCTTTTTATCTATGTATTATATTCCTGATAATCAGGGGCTGCCCAGACTTGGTAATTTAGATCCAAAGTAGGGCTGGAAATGATTGATAAATGAATTAATCTAAAGTTGATTGCTCTTATCGATCGACTAGTGATTAATTGATAACAGCTGGAGATAGGACCAAACAACCCTCACAACCCTTCTAGAGCTAAGATAATGTATGGATGGATCCATCGATGGAATGTCTTAAGTTGCTAAATAGGAAGATAAAAGATTAAAAGAATCAAATTTGTGACAAACGTAGCAGATGTTCATACAGAAGTACTGTCTGTGAAGAGGTCTGCAGACTTAGCCGTCTGCTGAAGAATGTTAAAACTTGGCTCCATGAAGACAGATACTCACAAAGGAACTCACCATCAGCTGTGCTTAACGGCATAATGTGTTTTCCCATCATGCCTTGCACTTTTCTTTCATCACCTCACATCAGTCATTTTTGGCTGAGAAGTTGATGCTGTTCAGCCGACAGAATGATGCTGATTGGTTGCATTTCAAAACAGAACCACATTAAAGTGCATTTTGTGTCCATGTTTTACGTTCCCTTCCTGGGATGTCGCCACCATAATTACTTCGCTTACAATTGCCTAACCCAGACAATCTAAACTGATAAAGAAGTGCAACAATGAAGTATTTATTTAGACCAATTATGTCTTACTGGATCATATGCTTTATATCAGAGAAGTATTTACGTATACTCTGACTGAACCTCTATGGTACAGACATCACTCAGTCATGTCGAAGCAGACAAAGGCTATGTTCACAAAGCAGCTCTTGATGCTTCATTCCGATTTTTTGCTGAAATCTGATTGTTTTTTGCATTTGTTTTGTAGTTGTTCATACTTCAGACATCTTTGCAAATGATTTATGACCCCAAACCAACCTGCTTGAAAAATGTAGACGTCAAACAGCAACAAACTGTTAACGCAATTAATTAAGGCTGGATGCCTGAAAAGATCAGAATTTGCTCATTCAAACTGCCATAAGAAAGGTTGCATATAGGCAAAAAGTAAGTCAATAAAAAAACAGATCTGGGTGGCGTTTGCCTCCTGTGTGAACATAGCCTAAGACCCAGTCCACACATCCATGACATTAGGTGCATCCAAAAAGGTTTTTTGTCTAGGCTGTGTGTCCACACAGATCTGGCATTTTGGGCGACCAGAAACAATCAATTTTGAAAACAAAATACCGGTTTCACGTTCATGTGAGTGTGTACATGTGAGCCATGTCTTTACTGAAACAATGGCATGTCCCTCTGCAGCCTGTAACCTGCAGGCACCTTACTCACAAATAAACATGGTGTGTTCAGTGTTGTTTGCCAAATGCTCACTTAGATAGAAGAAGTTTCCAGACAGAGAACCAGAGTTCTGGTTCAGGTTGTTGTAGGTTAAGTCCAACACCTCGAGAGCAGGAAGAGATCCAAATCCTCTGGGCAAACCACTGAGACGATTCATCCTGTATTCACAGAAACAGAGCCAGTTTCCCACTTGTCTAGAATTTCAATTTAAAGCAAAACATTCACTGATTCATTCATTAACATGTCAGAAAACTAGCATATTGTGAAATTCAAAATCATAAACTATAAAGTCCCGTTTCAGAAAGTGAGATAGACAAATTCGGAGTAGAAGACAGTCACTCTGAGAACACCTACTCAGGGTTTTCGGTTTGAGAACAGGAGCTGTCAACTAAGTATACATTCAGTATATTGAATTTTATGACTAACTGCATATTACTTAATATTCATATTTCTTTACTGGAATTACTTGAAAGTGTTGTATTTTAGTATCTCACTTGAAGGCCAGGACCATATGCAAATACTTCATGTAACGTAAACACTGACATAAGGGAGAACAGGTTTGTAAAATGCAGATTATTATTAAAGAGATTCAATTTTATTGTAAGTACAAACAGTATAACAAAATGAACAGTGATTATTAAAACACTTCCTAGCAGTGTACTCAGACATCAGACTTCTTTGCCTTTACTGGTGATGAAAACTCGTAACTCTGGAGGAAAGGAAGACCAGTTCAGGATGACTGCAGTGTCAGGGAAGCCATTAAAATCTGCAGGTAGATTTTTGTATATTTGGTCTTCTGGTTTCCAGATCCTAATTTAGCCAAGTACTGTAAATAAAAAGTTAGTCCATGCTGTGATGATCCAGCTGACCGTGGACTGATGGACACCGTACCGGTCAGCAGGTCCAGGTGCTTGGATGCAAGGCAAAGACAATTTAACAAAAGGATATTTCATTAAATATTCTTTACTGCTTTGAAGTGAAAATACAGTAGTTGTTGATATTTTGTTCAATCAAATAAAATCACCCACCTTTCTTTTATTGTGGGCGGGAAAAGTAAAAAACTGTAGTAGAGACAATAAAACTTGAATTCTCTATCAAATCCTACTCCTGGTCTCTGCCACAATAACTCTTGAGATTTTACAGCAGCAATAGTATTACTGTCTTTGATAATTGTATTTTAATATTCTCCTTATGCTGTCATTAGTATTTGTAATGCCATCAGTAAGAAATATTTTGTTATGTGGAATGAGACGTTATATTATACGAGATAAAGACTGTTTTATTTTAGGAGGGGGGAAGCATTGACAGATTGTCGACATATCAATGTTTGTTTAAATTTGACAACTAAATAGGGTTTTTTTTAATGCTCACATTTGTACTAACCTACCACACCATAAAAATCCAGGTTGCTGGTTTTTTATGAAGCACATGTTTTACATATTACTACACATGAAATTGTCCTAGTTTTAACCACAAATTGCATCATTAAGGAAAATGCAATCCTGATGAAAGACCTCAAACATGAAAAACCTAAAATGTCACATACCCAAGATTGAGGTGTTTCAGCTTCTGAAGACTGCTGATCTGAGTCGGGAGCTCTTCAATCTGGTTGTTGAACAAGTTCAGAACTTCCAGATTCTTCAGTTCTGAGATGTTAGGAGGCACAGCTGGAAGAGAAATTTTATAGACCCCAATTAAAGTACTTTCAGAACTTTATATCGCTGCAGCAGTACAGATGTGGATCTGTGAAATTAATATGCTTTAAAAACATTTGTGTACAATAACACACATCTAGAGGTAATCTTATGAGTGCCAACCTAAAGAATTTCAATAGAGGTTTTCCACCAAAGAGGCTCCAGGCAGGACTGCTGCTAGACCCAGTTCTCAACTGGCTCAGGAAAGAACCGGAATGTGATTCTAAATGTTTTATCCAGTTATTGTTTGATTCTGCTTTAGTTTTATGCTGACAGTTTTTGTGAAGATGATCAATTTAACCACAGAAATATTATTTAGCCCAGTATTTCTGAAGACAGATGATCTAACAACACCACCTTAGTTTTTTAAACACTGTTTGAAATAACTAATGGCGCTTGTGAACGATTAACTTTCCTGGTCAGCTGATCTCTGATCAGCAGCACCTGGAAACCAGGAGCAAAACAAATTTTAGAGACGTTTATTATGACCAACTATTAGTATTGTAGGACTAAATTAGAAAAAGTTAATGGATTCAGTAAACAAATACTTAGAGACAGCCTGTGTAAGCTACTCATCATGCTTGGTTTGCAACAAAACCTTAGAAAAGCATCCAAAGGCCTTACTTAGCACCACAATATCAATGCGTGCAGGATTAATATATAACTGAATTCAAATTAAAACTTTTCCCATCTCACTTGTTTGTCATCTGTTAAAGTGAAAATAATAAATATACAACTCAAAATTGACAAAAAAAAAACCATTTCTGACATTTAAAAATTTTATCAGTGACCAATATAGCCACCCTTTTATCACTACCTTAGCAACTACTTTTTAGACTCCCATTCCTCCAAACCAGTAAAGGAATTAGACCAGAGGATACGTACGTATATTATCTAGCTACCCTGAACATGAGAATCTAGTTTACATACTTTAGATCAACATTAGATTATTTTTCTCTTTTCTTTGGTTTGTTATTTTGTTTGTATTTCCTTTTAATTCATGTAAAGCACTTTGTATTGCCTTGTTGCTGAAAATGTGCTATGTAAATAAAATTACCTTTACATTCTTTTCAATAACAGTTATATAAACTGACAGACTCATGGAGTCTGTCAGTTTCTTGATCAACTTTTTGTGCATCAGCAACCACAGCCTCCCAGACACTGTTCAGAGATGTGAACTGTTTAAGAAAGGCCCACAAGTTCTCAATGGGGTTTAGGTCTGGTGAGGAAGGGGGCCACTTCATTGTTCCTTCACCTTTAAGACCTTTACTGGCCAGACACATAGTGGAGTACTGTGATGCATGTGATGGAGCATTGTCCTGCATAAAAATCATGATCTTCTTGAAAGATGCAGACTTTTTCTTGTATCACTGCTTGAAGAAAGTGTCTTCTAAAAACTGGCAGTAGGTTTGGGAGTTCATCTTTAATAATACCAGCCCATATCGGTACCCCGCCTTCACCTTGCTGGCGTCTGATGCAAAGTGTAGCTCTGTGCCCATTATCCAGCCACGGGTCCATCCATTTGGTCAATCAAGAGTCACTCTCATCTCATCAGTCCATAAAGCTTTGAAAAATCTGTCTTCAGATCTGTCTTGGTCCAGTTTTGACGTTTCAGCAATGTGTCTTGTTCAGTCGTGGTCGAGTTTCAGCCTTCCTTACCTTGATCATGCCTTTGAGCTCTGAGCATCTTGTACTTCTGGAACTCTAGGTAGGTTGCAGTTCTGGAATATGACAGTACCAGAAGATAACGGGTTCCTGGTAGCTTCATGTTTGATTCTTCTCAAATTTCTGGCAGTTAATTTACATCTTTTTTTTCTTAAGATGTTTCTTGTCTAGATTTAACCATCGGATGCTGTTGTCCTTGATGGGAATTGATGCTGCCCACTGAAGTGCAGGCTTTATGCATTACACTAGGGACATGATTTCACTGAAGAATGTTTATTGTACGAGTTTATGTTTTAGTTTTCAATAAAAATAGATAGTTTGGGGAAGAATATGGAATATTTCAATTCCAAGAACTCATGGTTGTGCTCTTTCACTGATTTTAACTGTGGTAAAACAATGAACATAGGTGTAAAAATAACACTTGGCTCAACTCAGAATCTTTTAAATAAAAACCTCATAACAAAACATTAGGTAGGTAACCCCCCAAAACAACAAGAGTAGCTCCCGCAACTGCTTGGATTAAAATTGGCCACTCATAACATTTTGTGCATGTTTCAAAGTTTCAAAATGTAGGATCTGAAAACTGAGGGAAATGTATGTATACAAACGATGAAGAAGTTAGTTAAGTAACTGTGAATCCTTCCTCACAATTTGGCAGGGAGGATCACAACCCTATTCATCAGTGTTCTGGTAAATTCCACACCGTAGTCATTTCAGCTAGTCTGAAGTTACTCATTTGGCTTCAGTTGGAGCGGAGAACAGCTTGACCGATCCCACGTATGGCGGCATTATTATGCCAAAAGTCACGAGCGCAAATGAGACGTGTTATCTGTTTATATTGCTCAAATGTCTATTGCGATATACATTAATGATTTATTGTCCAGCTATAGATCTAGGGTATCCAGAAATAACGGTGCCGTGCCATAATGTGATGATGTGATGGGTTTATTAGGTAGTCCTGTTGCTCAAAATTTATATTGCTGAAGGATATTTATCATCTCATCTACCATTATTAATATCATCATTCTTTTATATTCCAAATATTTAACCAGCCATATTTTCTGTCATTGTATCTATGTATCCTTCTTTGCATAGTTGTATCAGGGGCATTTTGCACTTGCAAAAACTAGGCCAGTAATTACTTAATTGTTGTAATCAAGCTCTGAAAATCTGAAGTATGTTTTGTATGGGGGAATTTTACTGCCATAAGTTGAGAGCACACATTTTCACAAGTTTTGATAACAAAGACATGAAGTCCTGTGGTGAGACTAAAGATGTGGGCTCTTGAATTATGGCATTAAAATTCCCCAATAGTTTTGGTCACAAATGTCAGGATGTGCATGAATATTTGTACCTTACTTAGTGAAAAGTTAGTGCTTCACACAAAAACTGTGTGCCACCAGTATCTAATCCAAATATTGTGAATCATCATCACCCAGAAAAGGGCAACAACAGTTTCAACTTTCTAGGCAATCTGGCCAATACCAATATTTTGTTTGAATTGATGCCAAATGTAGCAACAAAGTCACTTACTTGGCATTAGCAGAGGGACTACAGTTAACTGCACATGTGAACTGATGGGCGAGTCAGTCAGTCCTCTCTCAGGGCAAGCAAAAAGAAACAGTGGCTGATTTTCAGACATTTGCAGAGTTGGATAAGATTGGTGGATGGGATTGTTTTTATGTATTTATCATCCAATTACCAATCTCCCAAAATGAAGAAAATTTTGGGAGAAAATTTAAACTGATATACTGGGTTTGCAGTTTATCAGTGCAAACCCATACCTTCCTGAAAGTTGACAGGCATAGCTGAATCTATGTAAACTTCTAAATTTTAAGCATTACTAAAGAAAACAAAAGAAATCTCTTAAACATTCCTTCTCATTATGACATTTAGCAAAAACCAATATTTCTGGTAATCCAAACTGACCTAAAACAGGAAATGCCTAATGTGATATGATCCAAAAATTCTAAACATCTTTCTATTTAGGATATGTAAACAAGATACAGAGCTCTGTGGTATCAAAGCTATTGTTTTAGCCACAGTGTGTCTATACGGGTGTAGAGCTGGCTGTGTTTCACTAGTTGTTCTGACTCTTCTGTTAGTGAATGTGTGAGAAAAATGTAATTACTGGGTATTTTTTAGTGAAGTTGATGGATTTATTATGTGATAAGCAAGAATTGTAACAGTGTGTAATAATTTTAGATGTTAACCGATCTAAGAATTATACCAAAAATGTGCACAAAGTAAGCAGCACATCTTTACTTTGTTACTGTTTAATGGCAGCAATTCTTTAAAGCTGTTTCTATGTTTTCTTCATTCTAGCAACAACTGCTTATTTAAATACTGCAGTTTAATGTATCAATTGTAAGGTGAAGGGACCATCTTACCTGTGAGCTTGTTGTGACTGAGGACCAACTGAGTGATGTGAGACAGAGTGACTGAAATGACAGACAAGAAAAAAAGTCAAAAATGCACAAATAGTTTTATAGAATAGTTTTAGAATTCATAAAACTTATGAACTCTGATTCAGTGCTGCTCAAACTTACAAAGAGTATTCTCAAATAATGGACTTGTGTCTGTTCTGGTTTTACTAGACCTCTGTGCTGATTTTAACACAGTTGACCACAATATTTTCTTAGAACTGTTTGAACATGTAGGTATCAAGAGAAAAGCACTAGGCTGGTTTAAATCCCATCTGTCCAACAGATTCCAGTTTGCTTATGGGAACATAATTTCACACTCTAGGGTGTGGTGTATTTCATGGTGTTTTTCATGTGGAGTATCACAGGGCTCCGTTATTGGACCAATTCTCTTTATCCATCTGTCCATTTTCTTCCCTTATCCAGAGTCGGGTCACAGGGGTAGCAGCCAAAGTAAGGAGGCCTAGACTTCCCTCTCCCCAGCCATTTGTTCCAGCTCCTCCAGGGGAATCCCATGGCATTCCCAGGCCAGACAGGAAACATAGTCCCTCCAGCATTTCCTGTGTCTTTCTTTGGGTCTCCTCCTGGTGGGACGTGCCTGGAACACCTCAAGAGGGAGGCAACCTGACTAGATACTTGAGCCACCTCTACTGGCTCCTCTTGACGTGAAGGAGCAGCAGCTCTAATCTGAGGAAGTAATCCCTCTTACTCTGAATGCTTGGTAAGAAGGATTGCTGTAAGTCAAGGACACAACACAAGCAATTGTTGCCATGTCCTCATCCAGGAGGAGTGAATGCTGCAAGTCAATGGCTAAGTGCAGTCTGTTGGCTCTTGTTAGATAGAAACTTTTTAAACTATTTTCAGTATGCAAGACTGAACTAAAATTATTTTTTTTTCTTGAGTGCCTTAAGACATTTGTTGTGAACGTCCAACTTAATTTGGAAAGTTATAAAAAAAATGGTAGTGACATAACAGAGTTATTCCAACTTGCTGCTACCATGAGATAGTTTATCAATGCAAAACAGAGAACACAAAGCTAAACTTCAAACATATCAAGAATTTCTTTTCTAAGAATGCAGCTTAGAAAAAGACAGCTTTAAGAGAGCAGAGAAAAACATCAGTCAATTAGATTGATCTTTCTGGAAACGCTATAGCAGATAATTCAGAGTCCTTAATAGCAATGTAAACTGCTTAAAAATATATTTTGTGTCAACCATTATCATGACTCCACTTGAGCTAATTAGATGGGCTCCTGCATGTGACAGGTTTTGGATCATGTGCATTATGCATGATTTTCCTAAAATGCTTATCGTAAGTGTAATAAAGAGCACAGAAAGCATTGTCCCATTTTAATTCTTTTTTCTGTCCAATTGTCCAGTGCCACATTTTCAAGTTCAAAACACTCCCAAGAGACAGTCTCTCAGATTTGTTGACTATTTGTGACCTTGAAAAGAAACTGAGGGTCATAAAGTTGCCCTGCTCTGCATTCAACTGATGCTATTTTTTTTGTTTGTTTGTTTGTTTGTTTGTTTTTCTTGCCTGCATCAGTGACAGTTTGAAAGCACACAATTCTTGCCACAGCATGACAGAGTTCAATCCCGTCTTTTACTCAGATGGTATCCTATGGGAACTATTCTGGAAGACTCTGGGATGTTGTGATCAAATCTTGCCTAAAAACAAAAGCTGAAAAAGAAGGTTCAACATTTTTACAGACTACTTTACACACCACAGAGTTCAACATTTATGACAGCATGAGTTTTACAGGAAGAAATCTGGGGTCCTGCACCAGAGCAGAGCAGGGAACAATTCCCCTCTCCCCACCCCCCAGTTCCACAAACACGGATCTCAACTTTTCAGCCTTCTTGCTCCAGTTTTACAAATGAAGAAGAGTTTTTAGCTTACACAGGCCTGGGATGTCCAGCATGTTCGAGATCCCTCTGTCGCACATTTCTACCTCAGGAAGGCTCCTGTCCCGACTTTCCTCCACGATCTTCTTCAAAGATTTTGACATCGTTCTGAAAAGATGGAGGCGAAACGCATACAGACATTACCGCACAGGATGAAAGCAGGAGAAGAAGCCAGGAAAATCTGTGGTAAATAACAGGAGCAATGAGGCTCACCGTTTAAAAAATGTTTAGAAGTATTTCCAAAGCAAGACTTTTCATCAAACTCTCCACCTACCCGGAAGTGTATCCGAAAGCACACCCTTTCCTTATTAGGAAATGTCTCTTCCTCACTGCGCCAGACCAAACGGAGAGGGGTCCAAGTGCATACGTTACGTCTAGCAGAACTCCGGACGTGCTAGACGTCGCGTACGTCAATGAGGTCCGCCATATTGAAGAGGTATATTTTTTTCTTCGTCTTCAGTTTATAACCGCAGCTTACATGCAACAATTTGGCATTACTGCCATCTATTGTATTTTACAAAGATTAAAAAAGGAAACAACGAAATATCGTTCCTTTCATCATTCATCAACTGAGCAACCACATGTTCAAAATTCAGTTTCCTATTATTACCCATTTCAAAAATCGATATTTGTCTTGGAAGTTGGACTCACATATTTCCTGCTTCTAATAAAAGCACATTCTATCATTTCTATAGTAATACATCAAACACATAAACTAGTGCCATTCAAAAAACCATGACCAGTTCTTATTCTACTTATTATGATCTCCTTCTTATCCTTTTATGTCTTGTAACCTAAACTGTATTTTGTAATGTCTCCTTTTTATATTCCTCCTCAATTTCTTACTTTCTTTCCAAACAATACGTTTGGAAAGAAACCTATTGCATATCAATATATTTGTAACAGTTTCCTTAGCCAATCTATCTGCTATTTCATTACCCAGAATATCTACATGAGCAGGAGTCATCATTATTACTAGATTTTTGTTTTGTCTTATAGACTGTGTGAGCAAATGTTCGAACAAAAAGTCACATGCAGTATGTTTTGGTGGTTGCTTGTAGTTTCATTTTCAATGTTTAATAATGCTGATTATGAATCATTTCAAATGATTAGTTGTATTATTCTACTATCCTCCAAGCACTCCAAAGTCAATAATAACACACAATACTGTATACTCAAAACATTTGTTCTTTTTGAAATCCTAGTAATTAATCCAGAATTCACTATTGCTACACTAGTTGTTTATTTTTTTAATCTTTTGATCCATCTGTAATATTTGTTGCATTTCTTTGTTTCTTAATATTTGATAGATCTATCTGCACAAATGTATTTTCCTGTCCATGCTGGTCTTAAGAGCTACATTACTGTCTGATTACAATTTTTGTTATGTACTTCAATGTTCTCACTGTTATCCCCAATCCAGTGAAAACATTTTTTTAGTTAATTTCTTCTTTCCCAACAATTTCTAACATTTTCTTAACTGGAAGGTTTTAATATACTGCTTGAAATTTATGCAGTAATTACCAATTAACTGTTGTCTTCTACATGCATTTCTTATGATTCTACTTGTAAAACATAATGGAGCTATTTTACCAACTCCACATTAGTCCCTCAACTAATACTTAACAGTTGAGTTTGAATAACATTTTATTTTTATTTATTTATTTACTTTACCAAGTTTTATCCTGTGAGCCATGTACCGCTCACTCATAATCTATAAACTTTATTTTTAATAACATAAAGTTACCTAATTTTTAAAGTTTAATCAGTAATACTTTTATAACAAATTTATATCAGTAATGATTTCCTGGTTAATGTCAAGTTGTCATAACAAAGACATTTTGAATAATGTCAACTTTGTATTAAAAGTGTCATAATTTACCAAATGACGCTTTATGACAACAGTCATAAATATTCATGAAGGCTTATTCATGTTCATGACAGGTGTTATGTCATGTTTATGACAGTGTCATGACAGTCTTATTCACCCCCCCTTCAAATAAAGTGTTACCAAGTATTATTATATACAAAATAATGCAAAGTTGGCACTTTTAATGGACTTTAAAAAGCAACTTTTAGGGCAATTTTGCAATAAAAATGTAATTATTTATCAAATGACACTTCATGACAACAGTCATAAATATTCATGAAGACTCCTTCATGTTCATAACTGGTGTTATGTCATGTTTATGACAGTGTAATGTCAGTCTTATGCACATGTAACCCAAGTGAAATGTTGAGTTCCATTTTCTGGTTCGCTACTATTGCCCTCCAAAATCTCGCGGTAGTTTGATTATATAACTGCAATTCTCGCGAGATTTACTAAGCAGCCAATCATTGTTGAGCGTTTGAGTCACATGTACCACCGTCAGCTCATTTGTTGGGTATATTAGCTGGAGCAAAAAGCATGGAGGGTTAGAACAAGTTTGGGAGAGCAGAGCTGCAGGTCGGTTAAGCGCAACATTCTGTTTTTCTTTAACCTTGTATGATGCTGATAAGATTGTACTAACTTTAGGAGTCTCCGATCGTAAGCTGAGGGATAAAGAAACACAAAACCGCTTGTATGCCTTATGAACTGCGGAATTGGTGAGTCATTTTATAAAGACTTGGTGTTAATTGATATCAATTCGGATGCTCTATTGCGACTCTGAACAAATAAACTGGAGAACAACGAGATGCCTTAAATATTAAAAGTATTTGCTTATCTTGATGATTTTTGCATTGTTGTTTGTATGGAGCATATTTACTGACTTTTTATGAATAAGATTTATTTAGAAAATTTGTACTTGGAAATGCATTGATTAGGATTATTAGTGCAATGAGTGCCGATCATATTTTTTTGTGTGCACACTGGAATGTTTGATTATATATATATTTGAGACTGGTCCTGCTTTCTTGTACAGGCCAGGTTCGATGGCGAGCTGAAGAATCAGGTCTAAGAGCCTAAAGGACTTCACCTGTGGTGTTGAGATTTGGTTTCCCCACCAGGCTGGTGGGAGGCTTCCTGCAGCCCATGAACAAAATCGTTCCCACTCTGATCTGACTTTTGTCAGCATATGAACTGTAACAGGCGCTCTAAACTCACCTGACCCTGTTGAACCGCCTCAGTTCAGGGGGGTTTTATGAACTGAATGGTGTGGCTTGTTACTGGAACTGTGGAACTGATTTGTTTTTTTTATTTTGTTAATTTAATTTGTTTTCTCTGTGTATTATTTCCTTTTATTTTAATATGGCCATTTAAATGTTTTTTTTTCTTTCTTATTGTATTGTAATGTAAATAATTAATCACTGTGAATACAAGGCACTCGCATCTGCAACTTCTAATCTGTCTACTCCTTCCTGAGCCGTATCTAGACTTCTAAGAACTAGCCCATTGACTTTGTTGGTCATGATCTATTTTTAATTATCTAGAAATATAGTATACTGGTTACACAGATATGCTACACACACCCCTTCAAATAAAGTGTTACCATTTTCAGTAGACTCAAAGTTAGCATCCCATGTCAACACTGCTAAACCGTTCATACCTTGTTACTGTTGTCCATAATTTGCTTCAGGTAATTTTTACAAGGTAACTTCTCATAAAAACTATTCCCAAAAACAATCAACCCTTTTAGACCCTTTTCCATAAAATGATAACTTTTTAACTTTAAGTTACCTCCCTTTGTAGTTTAAATTTGCAGTCGTCTTTTCTTCTCTGTACTCCATCCTTCCGTATTTTATTGATATCTTAAATAATTACTTCAACCTAGGTTTCATTTAATGGGACCTTAAATTTAATTTAATTTGTCTGGACTAATTCTTTGGCTGGCACATCCACAATTACTGCCATATATGCTAGAACTCACATCAATTAAACATTTATTTTTTGTTAATGGTGTATCTCCAGTGATTTATTTGATCTAAAAAGTCTTGTTGATGCATTAACTTTCCACTATGAATGTTGGTTAGGCAAGATACTGAACCAAACTTCACTATGGAATGTTTCCTGCTTTTCCCTGTTTCTGTCCTACAAAATGTTGATTGCTATTTAAATATCTTCCTCTATGCAATATTGGGAATATTTTTATTATTAATTAACATTCACATTCATCCTTATTCGATGGAATCTGGAGTTCTATTTTTTAGATTACATTGACTGTTTTTTTTTTTGTTGTTTTTTTGTCTACAACTTTGTTTCTCTCCATTTCCACATCTAAGCAAAAACCGTTCAAGTACAACTCAAAACCACATCTTTCTCGCTCTCTGCATTGGCCAGGGTACGCACACTCGTTGCCATTGCAACTGACAACAACGCCCCTAAAAACAAAATTCAAATATTTCCCACACAAAGAGCAGAACATTCAGTCTGTTGCAGAGGTATGGTTTTAGGCTTAATGTTTATTTTGCTATTACTAAGTGATTGCTGTGGTATGAGGAGAAAACTATAAATATATCGCTGCACTTGACTGTATGGCTGGTTCCATATGGTAAGCTCAGTGGTTCTTAACCTTTTTTGAGGTACCGAACCCACCAGTTTCATATGTGCATTCAATGAACCCTTCTGTAGTGATAAATAAAATATGATTTTTTCCGCCCCAAATTCAAGACATAGGGGTGACCCACTAAGTCTTCTTAAAAGGTAGAGTCTCTGAGAACAGTTCTTTAAAATATAGTCAGTGTTTTCAGCAAAGTTGAGCCGACTGTCCAGGAACGACCCAAGGTATTTAAAATTTGCCACAGTTTCAACAGGTTGGCCATCAAGAGAAACTGGAACCACTTTAAGGTCTTGTTTAGATCATTTAATTAGCTCTACATTCTTAAGAGAATGAAAAATTAATAATAAATGATAAAGACTGCGGTATTCTGATTTAGTAATGTAATTATATTAGTTGTGTTACCAACCCACGGCACTAGAGGCAGTAGCAACCCCGAAAAGATGCGACTAAGGAGCAGATTTAGAAGTACACCGAAAGTTACGGTGAGCTTTGTTGAAGTAATTAAAGACACAAGTTCAAATCCACGCTGAGTGGAGCTCCTCCAATCAGGGCTCCTCCGCAGCTCTGATTGGCTCAGCAATGTAACGTGATCCTCTGCAGCAAGTGATGGCAAAGCGGGGCGTCATCACGACTTATGTGTTTTATCAACCACTGATTACAGATTGCAATAAATCATCTAAAAACCAACCAAGTGTGTCTTTACCTCCGCGGCAGAGGCTCTGCCGAACCCCTGAGACCGACTCATCGAACCCAGGTTTAGAACCACTGGGCTAGCTCCATTTGGCTAGCTCGCTGTTATTGTCTCTTACTCTGCAGAGTTCTGACTCAACTGCAAAGTAAGAGGCACAGCCACAGCAAAGGCAAAAACTTGAACGGTTTTTGCCTTTGCTGTGGAGCATAGCACGAAACTATCTACATTTCCAAGTTTCATTGAGTTAACGGAATTATTCTACGGCGGCAGCGCGGCTATAGATGGCATGTATGTAACGGGTATTAGATATACAGATGAAATTCCTTCTAAAATATGTTTCACAGTTATCCTGTAATTGGTGTTTTTGGCGCCCCCTACTGGTTACCTATAAATTGGATGAGAAACCAAAAATTCCACACAGTCGGTTCAGCGCTCTGTTGTGGTAAGTCAACAAATCCGGTTCTCTTCTAAATGGTGTTGGAGGTTTGTTCAGGAGGGTGACTGGAATCTTTGTTGCATTGCACAGAGCCATAGGTTGACCAGTAGAGAGGTTTACTGCGCCATATGTGTTTTATCAACCACTGATTACAGATTGCTATAAATCATCTAAAAACCAACCAACCGGCCTCCGAGTGTGCATAACAGGACGGACGGGTAAAGATAGAGCTGTTACATGTACAATAATTGTCTTTTTGCCCTCCAGCGTTGTCCGCACGCGCAAAATTTCCTTATGTAAACAATAACATGCAGGTGATCTATATTTGTATATCTGATTATGATTAAGTCAGTGCCTCACCAGCTTTGCACCTCACCGCACGTCACTGCAGTTACATGCCTTGCACAAATTTCATACCAACAAAGAATGTGTTTCTTAACCATTTCATTGGTGAGGTACAGACAGGAGGAGCATGCTCTCATCGAGTGGCGCAATCCAAGGTGAGGCTCAGCTTCCTGCTGCCTCACCAGCTTCGCTTCCGAGCATTTAAATAGGAAAATGCGAAAATTCAGCGATAAAAAAAAAAATCAAAATTGGTTAAGCTAAATAAAAAAAAAACTTTACAGTACAAACCACAGGGTGAAAATAGCAATATAAATTATTTTATCATTATATTTTTCCATTATGCCTCCCCTGACCGCACGTCACTGGTAAAACCGGATCACTGACAGCTTTCCTTGGTTCCTTTTTTCATTAATCTTTAAAGAACATAGATATACGGAAATGAATCTGTCCATAAACTAGCCGAAACTCGTGCCCAGTAGATGGCGGTAATGCGCCTTTATTCTGGTTGCTAACCGCCACGATACATCAACAGAAGAAGACCCATCTC
Source organism: Poecilia mexicana (assembly GCF_051168715.1). Taxonomy (NCBI): domain Eukaryota; kingdom Metazoa; phylum Chordata; class Actinopteri; order Cyprinodontiformes; family Poeciliidae; genus Poecilia; species Poecilia mexicana. The sequence continues at coordinate 25,337,958 of NW_028263389.1, read as the reverse complement.
GAAAAGAAGCCATGGAAAGTCTGCGCGTGTTGGAGCTTTACAGTGGAATCGGTGGCATGCACTACGCGTTAAAGGGTAAATGCAAATTATTTGAGATGTTCATCAAACATGGCAGAGCTGGGATTGAAAATATTTTGTTCAATCACCCGTAAAAAGACAGTAGATGGGATAAAAGGCAGAGCCTGTTTTCATTTCCCTGTCTGCTTTCTCGCACATAACATGTGGTAAACACGGAGAAGGGACTTCTCTCTGTGGGAAGCTGTCATCCACGTCTGTACAGTGCACCTGATATATGCGGGATCTTTTCTCTCCATGTTTCCTCTTCAGAGTAGACTCTGGCTTCGGTGCTGATGTTAAATTTCTGTAAGTCTAGAAAATCTGTGTCCATTTGTACAAAACAAATAGTCCCAGCATAGCATTATATCACTGATGTAGTACAGACACCATTCAGCAACAATTAATAGTGTGTATGTGTGTATTTGCTAAAGGCATTTGCTACAAAGATGAATGCAGCACAGTGTTACATTAATCTTTACTGTAGCATTAATGTAGTCGTGTCTTACGGTTACAAGCTGGGAGACACTTTCCCAGTTTATAACATTTCACAAACTGCTGCTGAAACCTTCCTATAACCCAACCTCCCTTTACCCATAGCTTTTCTCTCACATCTCAGATGTTTGTCTTCCACTTCAGTCATGAACTTTTCTGTGTCTACAAATTTGTCTTCAACCCACAAGAGTGTTTGAGTGTGGTGGAAGGCATCCTGCCCTTTTCTGCTACCAAAGAAAACTCACTAATCGATCATCAGTAACTATAGACCTGTTGCCCTAACATCCCACATCATGAGATGGGAAGCTCAACTTGGCACAACTGAACAAGCAGACAGGGATACATCAGGACCCCGTGCAGTTTGGCCATTATCATACTATCAAAGATGACAACACTGTGAGGATCATGTTCTTTGATTTCTCTAGTGCATTTAACAATTAACCCTGATCTGCTCTGAGAGAAACTCCAGAAGACACAGGTGGAGGCCTCAACAACCACCTGGAACTATGACTACCTGACAAACAGTGAGACTGAAGGACTGTGTGTCTGGCCCGGTGCTCAGCAGCACAGAAGCACCACAGGACTTTTCACTCTCCACTTCAGACTTCCAGCACAAGTCTGACTTCTGTCATCTCCAGTAATACTCAGATGACTCTGCAGTTGTTGGGTGTATCAGAGATGGACAAGAAGCTGAGTACTGAGAGCTTCCACTTTGGTGTGGAACAATCATCTCATCTTGAATCTGAACAAAATAAAGGAGTTGACTGTAGATTTGGGGGGGAAAAAAAACGAAAAAAAAAAAAAGAACTTTGGGTTTAACTGAATATGGAAGAAGTCTAGAACTGGACAAAGAAGTTCCGTTCCATTCCAGAATTCCATTCCATTGACGTGATGGAACTCTGCAAGACTGCAGTACAAATCTGGGAACATTTGCAGACACAATTAATGCTTTCTTCCCTTTTTAATCCAGTTTTTTTTATTGCTTTGTTCCAGTTTTTTAGTACTTGTTTAAATGTTTGATATTGGAGTTTAGTGTTGTTATAGTGCAAGTCCTGTTATTTAAAATCATGTTTGACTAAAACCTGAAACACTTTTAAGAACTTCCTTGGAAAATATTTGAATTTTTTTTTTTTCACAAAAGAAAATGTGTTCCCCTAAGCAATCAAAACTATGTTCTAAATATTTTGTCATGTAATAATTGGCTCCCACAACTGTAATTAAGATGATGACGTTTATGAAAATTTTAAACTTGTCTTTTATTTCTGAAAAAGTGCAGTCATACTTAGGTATTATCACGCCATTGGCTGCAGTTTTATATATTTCATTCAACTGCTGCTTTTATGTTTTTTAAGTGTAACATTACTAAATTAGTTGAAGGGACAGTGATATTTGAAACTAAATTATATGGATGCAGAATAGAACAATCTGGATGTTTACATGATCTGTTTTTTTCTGTTTGTTTGTGTTTTCTTTATCAGAAAGTGGAATATCTGCTCAGGTGGTGGCTGCTGTTGACATCAACACCACGGCCAATAAAATCTACAGGCACAATTTTCCAGACACCCCCCTCTGGAACAAGACCATTGAGGTAAGTATTAATTGAGAACTGAGCTTGTCCACTGTAACGTCGTTTCTCATTTCTGATCTAATGGAGTGGTGCAGTAATTTTTGTTTGTTTGTGTTTTGTTTTCCCTTTCAGTGAGTGCATCTTTGTTTCTCATTTCTATTAGAAAATTTTACTTTAGTCTAAAAAACTAATAAATACCATCATTAGCAGTTTTCAAGTTCTTTTAAAATTGGTGTAGTGATTTTAGTAACTGAAGAAATCTCACCAAAACTCAAGATCAAACTTAATATTGAAAATGTTGGATAAGCACAACTACTGCAAATTACTGCAACCTAAACATGCAGGGCAGGGGGGGAGGGGTGAGGACTGGAATTGAGAAACACTGCTTTACTCTGTTCTTCCTCAGTCTTCCCTGGCCAGACTCTTTTCCATTTGCAGATCATGCGCACTTCCCTTCCAGTTTTTTGGAACCACCTGACGGGTGATAAAATATTCAGCAGGCTGCATTCATTGATAGATCAGTGAATTTATGTCATTGGATGAGCAAAGAAGGTACTTTCAAAAAAGAGCAAACAGCCTCAATCTTCATTTCACCATTATACTGAGAGTAGAGCAGAGTTGAGGTGCGTCGGGCTTCTGGTCAGGATGCCTCCTGAATGCCTCCTGGTGAGGCGCTCTGGGCACGTCCCACCGGGAGGAGGCCCTGAGGAAAACGGGGGAAGTCTGGGCCTCCCTTCTGAAGCTGCTACTCCTGTGACCCGACCCCAGATAAGTGTAAGAAGATGGATGGAGGAAAGTTTGAGAATTCTTTTGTAGATGGTCGTGGTTGTGAGTAGGAAAGAGCTCCTGTAGCAGTCTGTATTACAGAGAATTTGAAGAAGCCTCTGACTGAAGACACTCTTTTTTTTTTTTTTTTATTTGTCCCTACTTTTCTTGATTTTATGTAAAATCCTTCTTTGCCTCATCATCTCCAGATATTCCACAGTCCCCAGAACAGAACCAGAACAGAACCAGAACAGAACCAGCCTTATTTATCAGGTTGTTGAACCTTTTTAGGTCCCTGGCTCTGATGCTGCTGCCCCAACAGATGACGGCAGAAAAGATGAAGCTTATAGAAGATCTGCATCATCTTGCTTCAAAGCTTGAAGAACCTTAGCTTCCTCAAGAAGAACAGTCTGCTCCGTCATTACCCTGTAGACTGCTTACCTTTTTGTTTTGGCACTAACTAATGTCAACAACAAGATGATAAAATGTTCCTGTAGCCAAAGTATTGTAACTTTTGCCTGCAAGAATCAAATTCTAAAGCCGGTGTAGCTGAGGTGCTCTTCCCCTGATTGTTTTATCTATCTACTTTATTTCTTTATTTTGCCTAACTTATTTAATTTGTTAGGTAAATTATGTGTGTGTTTGTTGTGGTTTTATGTCAAGACTTGCCTCTGTCAAACACTTTATGTCACAGTTGGTTGGATGTAGAGTGACTCAAACTTGATTGATATATGGGGCAGGCTTATTATATCAATGCAGTCTGATTTGTTTTTTAACCTGACCAAACATATTTAGGTTGATACGTGTCAATAGATCTTTGGTTTAAATTGTGCATATTATGTTATGATTGAGCTCAGTTGAAATACTTTGCATGTTTGTTTTAAGGGTATACCACTTGATGACTTCAATAAATTATCTTTTGACATGATAATGATGAGCCCTCCTTGCCAGCCATTTACAAGGTATGATATTTTCTTTAATATTTTTGCAAACAAAGTTATAAAAGCTCAACAAGAGATAATGGGCAGTAGATTTGAGGCGCTTGTCCACCTGAGCACCTCTCAACGGTTGTGCCTTTGTCTGCTCCAGCCAGATTCACCTCCATTAGCAGATCCAGCTCAGGGCTGCATGACTCTTCTCTGTTTTCTGTACCTACTTCAGGGGTTGTATCAGCCGCACCAAGCCTTGTACTGCACAGAAGCAATTTTGGTTGACAGCTGATTGCATTTGTTGGTTGGCCTGTGATTTACGTCACTGAAAACTCCAAGCATTTCTCATAGCAGTTGAGAAATGGACTGACGGACATTCTGTCTGGTATCAGAGAGCTGCTCAGTCTGGAGGATCATTATGAGTTTAATCAGGAGCAGCGGCAGGAACACATGCAGTAACTTTAGCAGAGGACTGATGGTGAATTAGCAGGGTTGCTAGCAACTCATCTCTCTGAAGAATGGACAGCAATAAAGAAGAGAGAAATGGTGAAGCTCTGATCAGCTTCCTGACAGAGCCACATTTTTGCCCCCTGTGTGTGAAACGCCAAACTAGATAATATTAGCCTGGCGTGATGTGCATTTTATTTTTTTCTTTGGAATTTAAAAAAAATATATGTTTAGCGTGAAATTGGTTTGCACCTTTTGACTTCATTTCAAAAAGGGTTACATATCTTAAAAAATAAAGTGCAAGACAGAGTCTTTGGAACATAATGGTCTGCAGACGGAGTCGAACTAACCCACCCATCAACTGGTTAGTGAGTCTTGCCAGTGGAGAAGCGCCTTTAATCTGATCCTTATTCTATGTTACATTTACATTTGTCTCCCTCTTATGTTTTACTGATGAAGATAAGAAGGACATTTTGTCAACTTAACTGGTATTGTCCTTTGTTTCGTTCCATTCTAGGTTAGGACTTCAGGGTGACGTTGCAGACCCCAGATGTAAGAGCTTCCTCTTCATCCTTGAACTCCTTCCAAGGTATGAGGATGTCAAATACGCAGGATTTAGTCTCGAGTCAGCCTGACTGAATTAAAAAGTAATTTTTACTTAAAGCTGCAGTATGTGAAAGTATAACATGAGACAGATAATCTGTGGAAAACTTAAATTCCTCTGCCTCCTTCCTGTGGTTCGTGTTCCTCACACTCTGCCTCTTGCTCTCTGCTGCACCACAGAGTTTTAGCGACAGTAGAACCTGCCATGAAGGCCCAGGCTACAAAGATTAGCCACCAACTAAGACTTTTTTCCTGACTGACTGGTTGTTTCTGACTGGGAGCAGTGCATTTCTGCAGATGGCAGTAGTATCATTGGGAGAAGGTGGAGGAGCTTATTTTTTACATCTGTGTCATACCAAGGTATGAGGTACCAAGGTACCAAACTGTCACAACATAGTGACAGTTTTAACAAATATGTAAAGAACATTTTTATCAAATCAAAGGTACATAAAACAGCTTTAGAAGCTGCATTCTGAACTTAAAGCTAATATCTCCCTATATAAACATAAGTAGGGTTCCAAATAATTTAATATTATTAAAAAGTTCAGTATTTCCTATCACTCATTTCAGAAAGTGAAACTTGTATGATGTTAATCAGATTCATTCCACATAGAGGGATTTGAAGGACCTGATTTTCTTATCCATTCGTTTCCTGCCCTCACTGCCAAAGGTACCAAAAGCCGGTCCAAAAACCATGGTGTTCCTGTGTTTGATTGGCAGTCAAACTGACCTGACCTTTAACCCCATAGATAATATATGGAGTATCCATAAGACCCAACAAATTGCTTCATTCATGCAAAAGAAGCTTCAAACAAGTATTGTGTGAACTGAAATTAGTGTACCTTTAAGATCCCTCACATTTCTGTTGAAAATATCCTTTTTATTAATTTCTTTTGGAATATTCAAATTTTATGAGACCAGATCCAACAAAATTTTGTTTTGTCATTTGTTTCTAAACCATACCTATTAAAGTTATAAGCAATGAAGTCTAGACAATGTTTCATCAAGAGAGAAAGAGAGACAGACAGAGATGATGTGAACATTCAAACACTGTTCCCACATGATTATCCAGGACGTTGCAAGCAGGACTTGTCCAATTAGCAGAATTCTTTCAGTTTTCTTTTGCCAATATGATTTCAGGCTTTGCAAGCTGCCAACATATATCCTGCTGGAGAATGTCAAAGGTTTTGAGAGCTCCTCAGCCAGGTAATGATGAAGAATATCCGTCTATCCATTCCTCTCTTCTTCCTTCTCTCACTCATTCTCTCTCTCTCTTTCTATTGTGTGATTATGTGTAAGTGTCTGGTGCATGTGGAAAAAGTGACGGTGCTGCAGCTTTAAGAGCCTTTCACATCCACATGATAATAAAATACCAGTTGGCGTGGATTTTTCAGTTCAGGAGTGAGGTTTGGCTGTTGGGGAGCTTGTCAGGTGTGAAAATGTGAAGCCAGCGTCCAGGATGAATAATGTGGTGGTTATGTTTTTGGACTCGATTGACAAGGTGAACAGCGTAGTTGAGAGGGGAATTGTTATGAGAAGTACACAATCTACTGCTTTCCCCTTAATGAACCCTGCAAAAAAGATCATCCTTTCATCAGCAAAGATGTGTTGATGAAGGAATTGTCACGTCACGGTCAGATCGTGTCGGCTATGAAAACCCTCCCATCGCAGCCAATCAGCAAAGTGAGCTACATGAAAGTTAAGAGACAGCTGATAAGATGCTGTATTTTCTTTTTTCTATCGATCTTTTTTGTGTGATTATGAATAGTTTTAAAATCTCATCTTTAAACCTTAACGGTTCAAGGGCTGTGAAAAAAAGGGCTGTGTACTTTGAACTTTTAAAATCTAAATGCATTGATATAGCTTTTGCTCAAGAAACTCATAGCGATGTTGATAATGAGGCTGATTGGAAGAAAAAATGGGATGGAAATCTTGTTCCGAGTCCTGGAGTAGCTTTTCTTTTCTCAAGACATTTTCTTCCAGTCTCTATTGAAACTGAAGATGTTGTATCTGGAAGATTGTTAAAGGCTATTGTTAAGTATGAAAATATGAAGGTAATTTTTACTGAATGCATATGCTCCTGTGAATTCAAGTGAGCTTGTTTTTATTTTAGAAAACTTAGTAAATACACTAATAAATTGTGTGTCAACAGATTACGTAATTTTAGGAGGTGATTTTAATTGTCCAATAGATGATTTAGATAGGAATCATTTGGAGCCACATTTCCAGTTGAGGAGAAGATTGAAACATATTATTGAAAATTATGATTTAGTTGATGTGTGGCCTTCTATAAATGGAAAGATAAGGCAATATTCCTACGTTCATTGTAAAAAGAATTATATTTTGTTAGGAAGATTAGATAGGTTTTATTGTTTTGGGCATCACTTACAAATATTTAGATCATGTACTTTGTGTCCAGTGGGCTTTTCTGATCATTGTATGATCATAGGAAATGTGTTTATAAATACATTACGACCCAAAAGTGTATATTTGCACTTCAATACTGTTTTGTTGAATAATGGTTGGTTTAAAAAAATTTTCTTTTTTTGGATCGATGGAGATTTGTGAAATGTCAGGTTATCAGAAGATGACAAGAGACTCATGAAGGGAAGGTTTGATGGACTTCTATCACCTGATAAAACACATCTTTTCTTTAAGCTGTGTTTTAAGCAATGATTGAAAGACTTTGAATGTCCTGGACTTTTTTAGAGAAGGAGAAACATGAATGGACACTTTTGGATCCTGTGAATGGAAAGATAATATATATGAAATGTGTTAAGGCTTTGAACAAATTAAAATTAAAATATAAAAAAGATACTCCTTGGAGAGATTTTTTAAAAGTTGGTTTTGGGGTGAAACCTGGATGGGGGTTACTTTATAAGCCACCATTGACTAAAAATGTTGGTGATTTACAGTGGAGAATTTTGCATGGTATTACTGCAGTTTCCTTGAATCCTGTTGTTTTCGATAAATGTCCCTTTTGTTCATTAAGAGAAACTATCTTTCATTGCTTTGAACAATGTTTCAGAATAATGGATTTATTTACATTACTAAGAGATATTTATAAATCATTTGGAGAAAGTTTCACAGAACAGTCTTTTATTTTCGTTTTTTTAAATAATAAAAGAAGAAAATTGGACGGTTGTTTAATTTTTTTCTTGGTTAAGCAAAGCTTGCAATTTATCGGAGGAGAAATTTTAAAATTAATAATGAACAGAATACTGATTGTGTAAAGCTTTTTAAGAGTATGGTTAGAGCAAGAGTGATGTTAGAATATAAATATTTAAAAATGGATGAACTAAATATTTTTCAGAATATTTGGAATTATGAAGGTGTTTAATTTACTTTATATAATTCTGAACTTTCATTTATGAATGTGTCCAGCTAGCAGTCTTCTGTTCCATGTTTCCCTCATTTGTGAACAAGACTCTGAGATACTTAAGATGTCCACTGGTGACAGGGGGGCAGCTTTAGTAGTGAGTGGAGGAAGATGTCCACTTGGAGCAGGACATCTTCCCCGACCCAGAGAAGGCACTCCAGCTTTTTCTGGCTTCAGACCACATGGCCTTGGATTTTGAGGCGCTGATCCTCATCCTGGTTACTTCACACTTGGCTGCGAACCACTCGACCGAAAGCTGTAGATCACGACCTGATGACTTCAGTGGGACCACATCATCTGCAAGGAGTAGAGACACGATCCTAACGGATCCCCTCAACACCATTGCTGTGCACAGAAATTCTGTCCATAAAAATGATGAACAGAATCGGTGACAAAGGGCAATAATTATATCATAAAACCACAGTATGTTTATGTTGAGTCTGTGAATATCTTCTTAAACCAGCAGTTCAGGTCATCAGAATAGAAATGCATCCCAGCTATTGAATCATGTTTCCAACTCTAGAATTATAAGAGTGCTGGCTGAGTTGTATGAACTCCAGCTAAGTAACCAGTTAAGAACTGGAGACTGTTTCAATGGAAAAACACTAAGACTTGATGTTTGCTAGGACTGAGTCACTACATGAAAGATGAGTTCTTTTAGTTTGACCTTTTATCTCTGTTGCAGTGAGCAATGAAACAAAAGTCAATTCTTAAACACTGTGTGTGCATTGAATGTGTTTTAACTCTGTGATTCTGTTCTTTAGGGACTATTTGATAAAAACCCTGAGTGGCTGTGGCTACACTTACCAGGAATGCATGATCTCCCCGACAAATGTAAGAACTACAGATGACTATTTTATGTAAAAATTACAATATAATAATCAAGTATTCATAAGAGAAAGATGCGAGACACCAGACCCTCAAATTGCCGCATTCATGCAAAAGAAGCTTCAAACAAGTATTGCGTGAACTGAAATTAGTGTACCTCTAAGATGCCTCACATTTCTGTAGAAAATATCCTTTTTTATTAATTTCTTTTGGAGTATTCAAATTTTATGATATCACACCCAACAAAATTTTGTTTTTTCATTTGTTTCTAAACCATACCTATTAAAGTTAACATATTTCAGCAAATATGTTAACTTTTTAGACAAACTTAGAATCTTTCAAGACATCTAACCAATACATCTGAATTTTAGGGCAGAACCAAACACAATGAATTCATGTACCCAGCACTGACTTGCATTCAAGACAGTTAGAGGTTTGAGGGTTCATTTTATGTCTCCTCCTAGGAGGAATTTGCAGTCTGTGAATGACTTTGGACTGTAAAAGCCTGGCATGATTCCAGATGGCATGTCCTCCTCAATAACCACACCCAATTTAGTTGCCATATTTGAGCTGTCACTGTAACACAAGTCTGCACATTATAAAAGCATCTAATCACCTTCTTACCTGGACACTTAAACAGTAACTTCTCTTTTGGAGATAAGGTGGCATCAGAAGGAAATGTAGTTTTTTTTAAAGATATAAAATCTTGATCTTAGAGGTATGTAAAACGGTGGCTACTGGGGAGGTCATATTTAATCTGGATGAACTCAGATGAAGGAGGATCCCACAAATAAGTACTTCATCGTGGCATGTCCAAATATTATAGCCTGTATCTGTCATACCTGGTTCAAATTAAACGTTTCCTTGTGCTGGGGAGTCAGTGAGGATCTACCCTGTAGCTTTCACACTGCAGACCAAGCTTTAACAGTATTATCAACAATTGTATTGTTAAGGGAAGACTGCACCGTCTCTGTAAATCTTTCTTTATTGCATCTAATAAGGATGTGTAATTAGCCTTTAACATCTAATGAAATCTGGGCTTGACATCTCACGTTGAGAAAAGCTGGCATCCAATGTTCAAACATTTCAAAGCATTTTTGCCTTACTGCGTCTTCTGGGATATTGAATATACACACATTCTTCCCCTGTTTTCCAAATTGTGACTGTGGTCTGCGAGGGTCTTGACTTTCTCTTCCAGGGCTCGTACTTTAGCATTGAGGGGCTTATTAACCTCTTCTAGCTGTAGCACCCTGCTTTCAGCTTCCTCTTAAGACCGGTTGTATGCGATGTGACCGTCTTTGCCAGGGGTTCCAGCTTCTCACTGACTTTCATCATGACCCTGTCATTACCTCCAGAGCTTTAGCAAGTTCTGGTTCCAGCTCAAGTTCAGACAAGCTACTGCTGTTATTGTCATTTTGTTCACTGTGTTGAGCAAAGCCTGTTACTGAAGCACTGACCTGTTGGTTCAGCTTCATGGTTTTGTGTTTAGAGTTTGACATTGTTTTGTGTAGTTTAGTCCAGAAGCATTTCAAAGTCATAATATGGTGTCAGCAATTGCTAGAATGAGAAAAAGTCCAGATAAAATGTTACGAAATGGTGGTCAAGAAGTCCGTAGTCCACGAACAGAGTGAACTGAATAGTCTGATAGTCTCACTCTTCCAGTTGGTCATGGCAGATGTCCTCTTGTACTGAGCCAGGTTCTGGTTCTATTGGAGGTTTCTTCCTGCTAAAGAGGAGTTTTTCCTCTCCACTGTCACTATACACTACATGCATGTTCGGTATGAGGGATTGCTGTAAAGTCAATGCACAACGCCATTGATTGTCACTACATGCTCATGCAGGAGGAGCGAATGCTGGAAGTCAATGACACGATGCAGTCTGCTGGGTTTCTTTAGATAGAAACTTCTTAAGGTACTTTGAATAATTAATTGAGCGTACTATATTGCTTGATGAGTTGGATCAATTTGAATTGATGCAAGTTATCAAGTTATGTATGTATGATTGAATTAAAATTATTTTTTTATAAAGTGCCATGAGATGACACTTGTGAATCGATCCAATATAAATAAATTGAATGTCTTTAAACGTGTTTTGCGGTTGGTGGATCTGATTACTACCAACTTTGTTGATGGAATGACTTGCAACAAAGTCATTCCAACAAATCTTTATTGTTGTTATTGTATTCCTTTTGTAGGTGGGGGTTCCAAATTCACGACTGCGTTATTTCCTGGTTGCTAAAATGTCTGCAGAAAATTCAAGTATCCAGACAAGTGATAAGGTAATATTTGTTGGTGTTTTAAAACAGATAAAGGGTTGTAATGTCAGCTTCCTGTTTGATGACGAATGATTGGCAAGGATTTCCTCTAGGCTTTTTAATATGTCATGTGTGATTATCGAGCGTTTGCAGATACGGTTTCAGTCTTCTATATCATACACAGGGAGAAGCTGGAGGAGTCACCCAGTGGTCCTCAGTTTCTTCTCCAAGTGAGATGATGTCATCAAACTACCACACCAATGTGTGTAACAATGCTCCCTATTGATGCACAACAAATGTGGTGCAGATTGGATGATGTATCAGGGAGCTATAGCTGTCGGAATAATGTAGAGAGCGCATTGGAGTCAAATTCCAACATTGGTCTACTGACCTGTTTAGAGATCATCAAAAGTCACTTATATCGAGTACAATGTAAATTGGACGATGTGATTTAGAGCCAGTTGTATGCAAACAGGGCTAAGGCGGTATCACCAATTGATGCACAGAGTGTGATGCAGCTGGAAACTTGTGTGTGGAAGTTATTTTATCCTATGTTTTATGACAACTGGTCAGATTTTGATGCAGTCATGAGCTTTTGATAACGTTTGATCTGCAAAAGTGAAGATCAAAATATAATAAATAATAAATTCATTATTATATAAAACAGAATTATAACTCACAAATTTAGAGACCTGATTGCTGTGGGTACAAAAGAGTCTGTTGCTTTTAATCCCAGGAAGCCTAAATCTGCAGTTTTAGGCTTCCTGGTATTAAAAGTTTTGTGGTATTACACCAAGTGGGAACAACAGCAACTTGGCTAACAAACCCTGCCTCTCTGTCTGACAATCCAGTGAATGAGTCTGGCTTTGGGACTTGCTAGGAGAGCAGCACCTACCGGACTGCACTGTGTTGAATGAAGTTTGGTGGAGGGAAGGCTCAGCCTTTCACCCAATTGAAAGAAACTTTTTAATGTTTCACCATACCAAAACATTTTTGGACAATTTCATGTTCCCAATTTTGGAAACATATTTAAGCTGTTACTTAGAATTTGGCTTCATGTTTATTTGTGTTGACTATAGTGATGTCATGTTTCACAGTATTTAAACTTTTTGTTTGAAAAGGTGTAATATTTTCTTCGTAAAATCCATTTGTTTTGTAATTTTATGGATGCATGCATGGAATATTTAACAAAATTTCTCATTCTAGGGTTGTTCCTTTTCCCATGTGACAGACAGTGGGTTTCATGAACGGTCCTCTGTCTTGAGATATAAATGTCAGAATATTGACCAGCCACCAGAAGACAACCCCAATGTTCATGTCCTGTATAAACGTGAGACTCAAATGGATTCTCAAAAGAAGACTAATCAGAACAAAGACCTGTCTGTTCAACAAATACAAGACTACTTGGAACCTCAGATGAATATAGACATGGAACTTTATCTCCTTAAACCTAAAGCCCTGTTGCGGTATGGCTCAATTTTGGATATTGTTCAGCCCCACAGCCGGAGGTCTGTCTGCTTCACTAAAGGGTAAGTTTAATAACTGTCTAAACATAGTTTGATACATTTCAACATTTTAAAGTTTCAATCACTATTTATTTCTTCGTCCGTATCTTTTTCCAATAAAAACCTGCTTACAAATTGCGAAAGTTATTATATATTGATATATAAAACATGTTAAAAACATAGTCTTGGTAGAAGAATGGACCGGTTCCGTTCAAAAACAACCAATCAGAACCAGGAGCAGAGTCTTAGTACTGTCAATTACACTCATGTAGTCACTGCTAAATGGTGCAGAAACAATTTTCCATTACAGGAAACCCGTTTATTTGCTGTCGTTGGTGTACATGCTAACTAGAGCAGTGTTTCTTAACCCTGGTCCTCTCCGCCCCCCTGCTCTGCATGTTTTAGATGAGCCTCTATTCCAGAACAGCTTATTCAAATGACTGCATGACCATCAAGTACTGCAGAAGTCTGTTAATCACCCAGAGATACAATTCAGGCGTGTAGCAGAAGGGAAACACCTAAAACATGCAGGACAGGGAGGAGGGGGGGAGGACCAGGGTTGAGAAACACTGGGCTAGACAGATCATTCACAACAGGCTCTGCTCTCTGCAGCGCAGCACAGAGCAGGAGGATGAGTGGTGCCACTGTAACTGACCCGAGTCCTGGCTCTGACTGGTTGTTTCTAGTTAGCACTGGGACAACTGGGAGGAGCTCAGCTTTTTCACAGATGATCTGTCTCGTACTGCCATTTGTTCGACATGGTGACAACAAATATGTAAAAAAAAAAAAGTTTTGTCAAACTTGCATACTGCAGTTTTAATGTTAGTGACACTGCTATCTACAAAATGGTAATTGAATAAAAATATTTAACTAAATGAGTGATTGCATAAATACTACTGCTGTCAAATGATTAAAAAAAAGTAATCAGACTGATCCCACTCACTATGCCTAACTTTGCAAGCTTGAAATATAAACATGAAAGCAGTTGTGCTTCTTGCAGAAATATTCCACTGGGTAAGCCCCTCCTCCTGCTGTACCCCTACCAATTCAAACGCAAGAAAATATCCATTTTCTTTTAGGGTTGTTTTTTTTTTTTTTTTTAGCAGAAAGCAGGTAATGTAAGCTTCCTTCCAGTACAGCAACTAAGGGAACTGATTGTCCTCCAGGATCTCCCAAAGTTTTACTGCTTTACCTGCTGTGAAAGCATCCTCACAACATCATGCTGCCACCACCATGCTTCACAGTGGTGTAATCCAGGTGTAAATTTTAACTTTCATTCTCTGGGCTTTCCACTCTCTATCCCCTTTTATCCATCAAATCTCACAATAGTTCTAATGTTGCGTATTTGTCCCCCACCTCAGTTGCGAAAAACGTTCGATTTTGAAATTTTCCATTCGCATACCTTAAAGGTGAGCCCTCTCCTAAGTTTAGTGTACATAGAACTGTAAAGAAATCTGCCCCAGTTAATTATATAGTAGGCTGCCCCAGTCATTGTTGACTCATGGTTGCTTAAAGCTTTACAAAACCAACTGATTTTAGTGACATTGTCGGTGTAAAATATTGAATAAAATGTTATGCTACGTGACTGGGATCAACTTTACTCAAATCAAAATCAAATCAAATTTTATTTGTATTGCACATTTCAGCAGGAAGGCATTTCAAAGTGCTTTACATACCGTATTTTCCGCACTATAAGGCGCACCTAAAAACCTTCAATTTCCTCAAAAGCCGACAGTGCGCCTTATAATCCGGTGCGCCTTATATATGGACCAATATTGAGCCACAACAGGTCCAGCAACGGACCTTACCACAGGGGCCGCGTTTCATTGGCTAATGCCCATTTTAGGTCACAGTGCAGCTACCACGTGCGTGACCGTCTCACAAACACAAGCTACAGTAGTAAACATATGCTAATGTACATTGTGGACCATCAAAACCATGAATGCCGACTTACCCAGCCTTGCAAGAACAATAGGCATCAGTGATCTTGTCCACAGCTATATTTATGCTGAGGGTGTGAGGATCTGCTGTTTTCCTCATCTATCGGTAGCTTTTAGCTGTGACGCGGAGGCATCCAGTGGCTCAAACACCTTGATGTTGTCCAAAAAAGATGACATGAACTTGTTGGTTCCCCTGTCCATTGCCGTGGCTGATATGTTGTGAAAATCCGGCAGAAATGCTACGCTAATTAACTCAGATCGAAATGAAAGACGTCATGTTTACACAGACATGCAGTAGGCTGCTTACGTAGTTGGTCCACTACGGTAAGCAGCCGCCAACTTCTTTTTCCCCCGTAGAAGAAGTAGTGCGCGGTGCATGCTGGGATAGTTGTCAGAACACTGGTTTGTTAATAAAGTTTGATAATACATTTAAAGGGGGGGAGGGGCAGGGGAAGAGAGACAGAGACTGCAGCGGCAGCTTGTCGGTTGGTCTGTGTTACCCAGAAAGCAGTTGGGCATAATATCGCAACACCAACACCGTGAGTGAAACAACGACTGGGCCAGCCTACTATATAAAGTACTCGGGGACCATTTCTTTATTAATGTGGATGTGTAATAATAGAGTATGAAGCGTCTATTCTATGCGCCTTATAATGCGGTGCGCCTAATGTATGAAAAAAGTCCTAAAATAGGCCATTCATTGAAGGTGCGCCTTATAATCCGGTGCGCCTTATAGTGCGGAAAATACGGTAATTAAAAACAGAAACACAGAATCATGTTACATTGAATAAACATTAAGAAAGAGAAAGAGATAAATAATAACAATAATAATAATAATAAATTAAAGCTGCAAGAAGCCTCGAGCGGCCCTCGCAGCAAAGTGCCACTCCAGCCTATAGCCACCGCAGGGGTTCCAGCACCGCTGCCTGCCTGCCACTGCGGTCTGTAGTCAGACATAGGAAGTGTTATGCAGCTGTGACCTTCTATGAGGAAGTTATCGCATCTTGATGTTTTATGGCGAACAGTCAAAGTTTGGCACTTAAACACGCCCACATGCTTTGATGTACAAAAAAAATCCTGTGATAACTTTTGACCTTCAATGTCTCAAGAGTGTGCTGAGTGAGTTTGAAGTCTGTATCTCAAAAGTTGTAGGAGGAGTTTGATCAGATGTGACGTCTATGAAAAACAGGAAATGGCGGGTTTTGATCCAAAATGGCCGACTTCCTGTTGGGTTTGCACCATGGCTCCAAGAGACTTTTTTGTAGGTCCTGACATGATACACATGTGTACCTAGTTTCATATTTCTAGGTTAAAGCATGGCTTGGGGCTGATCATTTAAAATATTCTAGGGGGCGCTGTGGAGGAATTAGGGCACGCCCAATTGTAATGGATTCCTGTTTGGGGATGGATAAGGATGCATCCTAGTGAGTTTGATGCAGCTTGGCTGGAAAATGTAGAATTAGAGCCAAACGTATGCAATGACGTTACAGGTCACTTTGCCACGCCCTCTGTTGAAAACTCTTGGCACTTTAAACCAAGTGAGACCAACTTATCTGTCATCCAACACAGAATCATCTTGATTAGGTCAAAAGAGCCAGAGATGGATCTTTCCAAAGAAAAAAAAGCCACTTCCTGTTCTGAGGGGGCGGGGCTTAGATGACGTCAGACTATGACGATATGTCTTCCAGTTGCTGTGTTAAATGTTCATTATAATTCAAAGTTTACTGATCTTTCAGATTGTGTTCTTGCATTATTATTTTGCCATTAACATTTTATTACTTAAAAATGGTCTCAAAACAACAATAACATTGTTTTATCAAAAATCAAAATTTGTTATTGTGACAGGCCTACGTACATATAATATATAGTATAGTTAATTTATTACCATGGATGGCATAGTTACTTTGAAGAGTAATTTGATTACTCTATGAAAAATCCATCAGCTAGATCAGTGTTTCCCAACCCTGGTCCTCAGGGCTCACTGACCTGCATGTTTTAGATGTTCCCCTGCTTCAACCCACCCCATGCAGATGATTGCAATTAAGCAAAACCCTGTTAATCAGCCAACAATTGAAATCATGTGTGCTGAAGCAGGGGAACATCTAAAACATGCAGGTCAGTGAGCCCTGAGGACCAGGGTTGGGAAACACTGAGCTAGAAAATGTGCATCTCTTTTCCCTCCATCGTTTATGTTTGTCTCGCTGGTGTTACACATGAAATGTATCTCCCAAGGAAAAAGAGGAAAGCAACAGTATGTGTTTTCTAAAGAAAAATTACAAATACGTGATTTGTATACGTAACTTTAATGTGATTATTGGATTGTAAATAGTAACACAATAGATTACTCATTACAAGGGGTCAGATTAGAGTAACGTGTTGATGACACCATTGTTTGATATTTCTGCTCAAGCGATTTACGGATCTGTCAGGTTTCCGATCTGTGTCCCCCCCAATGATAAACTTGTTCCTACGCCCTTTATTGCAGCATATTATATTTTTACAAATGTGCTACAGTGGGGATGGTATGTTTATGGTGATATGCAGTGTTTCAGATCCATCTAATAGTGTTTTCTCTGATGGTCAAAAAGCTCAATTTTGTTCTCAAACAGACCAAATACTTTCTTCCTGTATTTATGCAATTGCTTATTTCACGTTAATATTTTTGTTTAATAGTCATAGTTTTGTAGAAATCATCTCATGAAGGAAATTTTATGACTGGGCTCAGCAGCGTGTACTCAGTGGAATTCATGGCAGTGACCGATGATTTGAAGAGGAGTCCCAATACTTTTGACAATTTAGCATATACGCAAACTCAGATGTGCAATTAAAAAGAAATTAAAGACTGTCAAATTCATGAAGGCAAAACAAATAATTTGTTGCTCCTCTTTCATAAAGATGTGGTAACAAACCAAGTTTTCATTTAGCTAAATTTCTGTGTTTGATTTGGCTTTTATTTTTACTTGCTCATAAAAACAGCTATTAATATGTATAGAATTTTTTACATGCAAGATGAATTATTTTGTGATATTTTTTGCGTAGTTATGGAAGGTATGTGGAAGGAACTGGATCAGTTCTACAGTGCTGCATGGAAAATGAGGTATGTAGTTTTTACTTTCAGCCACAGTGTAAATGTTTTTGGTATAGATAAGTCTTAAAGCTCATGGTGTTTGTTAAAGTAGCTTTTCTAGAAACTCATTCCACTATTACCTCCTTAGACTTCTTTATTCTTGGGTTCGGTGATGGTGTAAGGGTAAATCGCATGACCGATATACAGAGGTGTCATTCATCGACACGGCCCGATGACCGCATGTTTTCTCCTGACGTCCAGGTCGCATTCATCTGACCTGAACGTCACTGATTCTCGACAAGTGTCATTATTCTGTATCCTTGGCTTCTAACATTTGCCTTCTGGATTAGTTCCAGTTAATTGAGCTGAGTTCTAATGTAATTGGAGCTATCACTTGGACAATCACACAACGTATACACCTGTATGTCATCAAAGTGAAATTTCTCTTTGTGTGCTTTGCAGATTAGTAGTGTGTTTACCAATCTGGACCAGTTGACTGAAGAGGAGAAGCTCCAGAAAATGTTAAAATTAAATCTACGTTATTTTACTCCGAGAGAAGTAGCCAACCTGATGGGCTTCCCTCAGAGTTTCTGTAAGTCAAAAATGTCAGGATTTTGTTTTCCACATGATCTGCCTGTGTTAAAATTTTTATATTTTCCATTTCACACATCTCCGCACATTTCAGTTCACTCAGTTTTAAATTATTTCTAGCCCATTATTTTCATATAGAAATAGTGTGGCAACTTTATGCCTCAGGCATCATCATGATAACCCTGAAAAGCCTCCTACATAAACAGTTGCTAAAGTTTCAATCTGTATTTGTATTTGCTGTGTGTACACCTCAAAGCTTGAGTGTTGGATTCATATATGCATCAACTGGCTCCTCTCAACGTGAAGGAGCAGCGACTCCCAGATGACCAAGCTTCTCACCCTATCTCTAAGAGAGAGCCCAGACACGCTACAGAGAAAACTATTTTTGGCTGCTTGATCGACTCGTTTATTGAGAACTTTACCTTTTCACTCAGTTCTCTCTTCACCATGACAGACCGGTACAACCCCCTCTTCACTGCAGAGACTGCTTATCGATATCCCTCTACATTTTTCCTCGCATTTGTGAACAAGATCCCAAAAAAAGTACCTCTTTCCCCAACCCAGAGAAGACACTCCTTTTTATGCTCAGAATTGTGGCCTCTGATTTAGAGGCACCGATCCTTATCCTGGCTGCTTCACACTATGCTGCAAACTGCCTCCAGAGTGTCACGCGTGGCTATGCCGTGATGTCTGACTTTGCCCCACACAGCCACAATAATGCTGTAAAACAAGGATGATATGATGGGATCCATACAGAGTAGTTATATGAAAAATAGAAGTAGCACATATTTCCGATCACTGTGCCATCAATTTAAAACTAAGTCTGAACACCAGTCAGAGGCTAAATGTGAGCTTGCGAAGTAAAAAATTATTTATATTTTAGTTGTGTAAAGTGAACTTTGTAACTGCTTAAAATTGCAATGCTTTCTTTATCAAGCTAATATGTTTGTTTTCTATTGTTTACCTGTTATATTGTTTGACAAAATTATTCTTTAATTTCTCTGCAGCTTTTCCAGAGGATATCTCAATCATCCAGCAGTACAGAGTTCTGGGAAACAGTCTCAATGTTTTGGTTGTGGCCAGACTTCTACAACTGATGTCATCTGAGCATTTTGGACATTCTGAAGGAGAAAAGCAGTTCTCAGTCTTGGGAAATGAGTATCAGTGTTCTTAATTCTGTCACTGTGGATGAAGAGTTATGGTTATAAATGTTGATCAAACATCATGAAGTAGAATTTATTTACAGAGCGCACGCAATTTTATGGCATCAGCAAAGTACTATTAACAAAACTCCTACTTATTTTATTCGTATATACTGTTGTCACACAGCTTTTTATCATTCTGTTTGCAATACAAATGTATTTTTAACTGATGCAAGCAAAGAAAATCTCTCAATCCAGATGAGCAGAAGACACTGAAATTGTCATGCTATGCCATCACATTGTTATACCATAAATATTTTCTGCATTGCAAGACAGCAAAACTTAGCTATATTTTCTTTGCTACCCTTTCCTATTTATAATGAATCATTAACCTTTTCATTTCATGCTAAAGTTAAATAACTATAGGGTCAGGTTAATCTTACCTGATATGGGTAGATGCTGCTGCATTGTAGTTTATTCAACTACATAAAGCAGTAGTGGATATGTGGCTGTTATGTCAGTGTGTCTTAAAATCTGCTTTCCAAGTTGGCTGTTTTACTTTCACATGTTTTCTCTTTTATGTACAAATCCTTATAAAAGTATGTTTTTCCTGAATTTGTTCCATATTTTGTAATTGTCAACCAAAAACATCAGTGTATTGTTTTGTATGCACACAGTGCTTTAATGCCTGTGTCATATTTTGTGTCATATTTGCATAGCAATTTAACATCTGTGAAATCTGCATATGTATTCTTCTTCCTTCATTCTGATTTCTTTAAGTAAAACGATTAGAAATGTTTTTCTAATGTTTTAATGTTTCTATTGAGAATTAGCCCTCTGAGAATCGGTTTTATTGGTTAAGTTTGTTTGCACAATGAATTTGATGTTTTCACATGCTCAGACATTAATGTAGCTAAAATAAAGACAAAAGACGATATTCATATAGGAAGACCAAAATAAGGATATTGTGTAAAAATGCAATAATTATTGCCAATCATCTCATTTCATTTCATTTCATCTCAGAAAGCTAAACTCATTCAGCATCTCAGAAAATTTTAATATTGTGAAAAATCACATTACGGTAATTGAAACTCATGGTGTCACACCCTAATCAACTAATTAACTCAGAACACCTGCAAAGGTTTCCTGAGCCTTTGAATTTTCTCCTTCTGCCTCAGTCGCCTACCAATCATGACAGACTGCTGACTTTAAAGGAGACAGTCATCGACACCCTTCACTTGTGATGGCAATGAACCTTTCCAGCCCTTTGACCAAAGGTTTACTCCATGCTTCATTCATTACTCTATTGATACCTGCTGATGAAACTGGGACAGCTTCACTCAAATAACTCATACTTCAAAAAATTACTATTTGCAATATTGTCACAAAGTTTTTGTCAAACCCATTATTCACAGTTAAATCCTATTTAATTGTAAGCTTTTTTTTGTTATTGAAATGATTTGTACCCAAACTCATCCTGTTTATGTTGACTGCCAGCTGTGGTGTTTTTATGTCATAAAGATTCAACCATAAAGACAATTGTTTTAGTGTCCTGGGAGTGCAGTGCATTTTGGGAGAGACAGCATTCTTTATGTTTTGATTTGCTTCCTGAAAAATTCTTCTAAAATCTCTTCTTCTCAGATTTCAAGTTGGCTCTTATCCTTTATATTTGTCTAGATTTTTTAATTTTTGTCTTCCAACAGCTTTAAGTCTGTCTCTGTTGTGTGAAACTGAAGCATCTTTCCTGATCAAAGTACAAATAATAGTGGAAATTTCCAGAGGTTGAGCATTTGCCGGGGATTATTTTTATGTCTGATCAATGGATTATAATGTTGGGATTGCAATTCCAGCTCAACAGGACCAATCATTTCCTAGACAGTAAGGTGATATTTAATCTAATAATTTAGATTATTCCATTTTAGATAATGATTAGTTTTGTTTTCCTACTGTGTGTAAATGGTTTGACCAAATTGCTATGCAAGTTAGCCTCAGATGTCTTTGGGTCAGGTCAGTTCTACAAGTTAAGCTGTCTATCCTTTGGTTGCTGAGTTAATACACTGAACAAAAATATAAATGCAACACTTTTGTTTTTGCTCCTATTTCTATTAGCTGAACTCAATGATTGAAAACATTTTCTATATACAAAACATAATTTATTTAAAATATTGTTCACAAATCTAAGTCTGATAGCACATCTCCTTTGCATAAATAATCCATCCCACCTCACAGGTGTGGCATGTCCAGATGCTGATTCTACATCATGATTATTGCCCATGTAGGCTGGTTATAGTAAAAGCCACCATGAAATGTGCTGTTTTATCACAGTCATAACTTTTGAAAGAGCGTGCATTGACTGCTGGGATGTTGACCAGAGCTAGGGGAGAGAGTTGTGATTGGCTTGTTACTCCATTCACTATTGACAAAATGACATTGTTTATGACTTAAAAATAGAAACTTTAACTGCCCGAGTTTAGGTGGGTTTTCTGTTTTGAGATGATTCCATCTGCTACAGAAAATACCCATCCTCACAGAGCGTGGATGAAGCAACAAAAGCATCAGCAGGTTTATCCATCCATCCATTTTCTTCCACCTCACCCTGGGTCGGGTCGCAGGGGCAGCAGCTTCAGAAGGGAGGCCCAGACTTCCCTCTCCTCAGCCACTTCTTCCAGCTCCTCCGGGGGAATCCCAATGCGTTCCCAGGCCAGCCGAGAGACATTGTCCCTCCAGCGTGTCCTGGGTCTTCCTCGGGGCCTCCTCCCGGTGGGACGTGCCCGGAACACCTCACCAGGGAGGCGTCTAGGAGGCATCCTGACCAGATGCCCGAGCCACCTCAACTGGATCCTCTTGACGTGGAGGAGCAGCGGCTCTACTCTGAGTCCCTCCCGGATGACCGAGCTTCTCACCCTATCTCTAAGGGAGAGCCCAGACACCCTGCGGAGGAAACCCATTTTGGCCGCTTGTATCCGTGACCTCGTTCTTTTGGTCATGACCCAAAGCTCATGACCATAGATGAGGGTGGGAACGTAGATTGACCAGTAAATTGAGAGCTTCGCTGTTTGACTCAGCTCTCTCTTCGCCACGATGGACCGGTACAGCACCCGTTTCACGATAGATGCTGGACCATTCCGCCTGTTGATCTCCTGCTCCCTTCTTCCCTCCGAGGGACACGGTCGAACGCCTTCTCCAAGTCCATAAAACATATGTAGACTGGTTGGGTGAACTCCCATGCACCCTCCAGGACCCTGCTGAGGGTGTAGAGCTGGTCCAGTGTTCCACGACCAGGATGAAAACCACACTGCTCTTCCTGAATCCGAGGTTCAACTATCCGATGGACCCTCCTCTCCAGGACCCCTGAATAGACCTTACCACGGAGGCTTAAGAGTGTGACCCCTCTGTAATTTGAGCACACCCTCCGGTCCCCCATTTTAAACAGGGGGACCACCACCCCAGTCTGCCAATCCAGGGGAACTGCCCCCGATTTCCATGCAATGTTGCAGAGCCGCGTCAACCAACACAACCCTACAGCATCCAGAGCCTTAAGGAACTCCAGGCGGATCTCATCCATCCCCGTGGCCCTGCCACCGAGGAGCTTTCTAACCACCTTGGCGACCTCATCCCCAGAGATTGGAGAGCCCGACCCAGAGTCCTCAGGCTCAGCTTCCTCAGTGGAAGGCATGTTGGTGGGATTGAGGAGGTCTTGGAAGTATTCCGCCCACCGGCCCACAACATCCCAAGTCAAAGTCAGCAGCACCACCATCCCCACCATAAACAGTGTTGGTGCTGCACTGCTTCTCCCTCCTGAGACGCCGAATGGTGGACCAGAATCGCCTTGAAGCCGAACGGAAGTCTTTCTCCATGGCCTCTCCAAACTCCTGCCATGCCCAAGTTTTTGCTTCAGCAACCACCCGAGCCGCATGCTGCTTCGCCTGCCAAGACCTCTCAGCTGCTTCAGGGGTCCCACAGGCCAAAAAGGCCCGATAGGACTCCTTCTTCAGTCTGAAAAACCACACTGCTCTTCCTGAATCCGAGGTTCAACTATCCGACGGACATGTGGACACCCTTATGCCTGAACATGGTGTTCGTTATGGACAATCTGTGACGAGCACAGAAGTCCAACAACAGAACACCACTCGAGTTCAGTTCGGGGGGGACCGTTCCTCCCAACCACGCCCCTCCAGGTCTCACTGTCATTGCCCACGTGAGCGGTGAAGTTCCCCAGTAGAAGAAGGGAGTCCCCAGGAGGGGCACTCTCCAGTACCCCCTCTAAGGACTCCAATAAGGGTGGGTAATCTGGATTGCTGTTCGGCCCATAAGCACAAACAACAGTCAGGACCCGTCCCCCCACCCGTAGGCGAAGGGAAGCTACTTTCTGCAGAAAGATAAAAAGCACACCTCAGCACAGGTGTGCTTTTAAAACATTAGAAATTAGAACACAGGATCTACAGTGTTGTTTTTTTTATGTTTATAGGGAATGGTTTATTGTTACTGTGTGAAACTATTTGGCGAAATCAAAATGTTGCCAGACAAGGAAAAATTAGGTTCATGCAATGACTTGCAAACGCACACGCAATAAAATCCTAAAACAAGAAAATGTGGCAGGTGAAACATTTCTTTTGATCTGCAAGCAAACAGATCCAGCTCCTAAATCAGTTACGTGGTTACGGCCCGCTTGCGAGGCTTCAAACGTCACAACCTGTTCCATCAACACAAGCCTCAATACGTACTTCATAAAAATCCTCCGGGAGTACTAGACACATTCTCCGAAGCCTTGGCACAGAAGACACATCACTACCATAAGCCTTCTCCTAAAGCGTTTCAAAGATTTTGACCTGGCCTCACAATTGCAGACCATGTGTAAACCATCCCAGGACAGACAACAGACAGTGTGTGTGGTAGGGGGTGGATCAAGCGTTTGCTGATGTCAACATTGTGGACTGAGTGGCCCATGGATGAAGTGGCTCATGGTGGTGGCGGGGTTATGGTATGGGCTGGTCTATGTCAGGGACATCAAACAAGTACTTTTATTGATGACATTTGAAGGCACAGAGATCCTGAGGCCCATTGTTGTGCCATTCATCCACGACTATCTCCTCATGTTGCAGCATGTTGCTCCATCTTGTAAGAATCTGCACAAAATTCCTAGAAGCTGAAAACATCCCAGTTCTTTCATGGCCAGCTTTCTCACTGGACATGTGAGCCATGTAAGAGGAGTGGACCTACATTCCACAATCAACAACCTGATCAACTCTACGTAATGGATGTTGCATTGCGTGAGGCAAGTTGTCACCAAACCAGATAATGGCCACTCTGAAAGCACATTTCACAGTGGCTTTTATTGTAGTCAGCCTACCTGTGCTATAATTATGCTATCCAATTAGTATCTGGATATGCCAGACCTGTGAGGTGGGATGGATTATCTAAAGAAGTGCTCACGATCAGATTTAGACAGATTTGTTAACAGTATTTGAAAGAAATTATTTCATTTATATAGAAAAATGTTTTAGATTGTTGAGCTAATAAAAATGGGAGCAAAAACAAAAGTATTGCATTTATATTTTTTGTAAGACCCTCCCAAATAAAGCAAACAGCACATTTCAGATTTCAGTGACTTAATGTGGCCAGCCAGCCTACAGCACACCTGTGCAATAACCAGGCTGTCTAATCAGCATCTTGATATGCCACACCTGTGAGGTGGGATTAATTATTCATGCAAAGGATAAGTGCTAGGCACCAGCAACCCTCCCGACCCCACTAAGGGAAAAGGGTGTACAGAAAATGGGTGGATGGAGGATAAGTGCTACCTATCACAGATATTTGAGAGAAATTATTTTTGAAATGTTTTAGATCTACCTCCCGACCTCACTGAGGGACAAGGGTGTACAGAAAATGGGTGGATGGATGGATGGATGTTTTAAATCGAGTTCATTAAAATGAGTGCAAAACAATGTTTATACTTTTGTTTGGTGCAATTTGCAATTAATTCAAATACCTAAAAATTAAATTTTGACTAGTCATAATTAGGTTCAAGAGGATTAGGGTTATGATTGCCTCTATGTATTACGTCAAATGACAGATCAGGAGACGTCATTAGAGATAGAAAGGAATTTAGGCTTGTCTAAATGCATTTAGATATATCTTGAATTATTATTCTTACTAGTCAGAATGTAAAAGCAGACATCTTAAATTACCATTGCGGGTAGTCAAAATGTAGTTTTGTCAAGTCAAAATTAATTTTAGATATCTCTGGAGTGTAATATGGACAGTTGGACAAAACCGAATTTATGTTAAATCGGCCTGCCATATCCTGCCACACTTCGTCAGCTTTGACGTGATGATGCAAAGAACTTACGTTCGTAGTTGCACAAGTCGACCACTGTCCCACGGTGACATTGGAGGAAAGCAGTCATCGTTTGCACAGGTTAGTCTTTGCTTTAACAGTTTATTAATCTCTCTCAACATTATCTGGTCAGAGACAAACCACAGGAAGGGATTTTACTGAAAACTTTATCACTGCGATCTGTTTATTATTTTTGTAAGTTGTTCTTCACTCTGCCTAACGTTAACATAGCTGCTAGTAGCTTAGCTCGCGTTAAATGGCCGTGCTTGTAGTCATGCTTTTGTAACTCGTTAGACGGCGAAAACAAGAGTCTCGGGACTTGACGTTTTTGCTGTTCGTTCTGATTAAAGGCGTAAAAAAGAATAACCACAGATTTAGAGCTCGAAAGTAGTGCTATGCTATTTTACCCAGATGTAGTAAAGTCGGTCAGTTCGCCCTTCCTCTCTCAATATGTCTCAAACGAACCGGTGTTTAAACATAGAATGGACATCTCTATAACCGCGGCAAGTTGAACAGTAGACTGCGTGATTACTTTAATTAAGCCACATTGTCGTCCTTCAAATAAGAATGGCCTCCATGTGCAGACCAGTCCTTAAGGACCGTCTACAATGTTCAACAACCTGCTACAAAACATTTTCTGCGTCTTAATTTTAAAAGATTCTGCAGTGCGTAGCGGCGTTTGGGACTAATGCATATAAATGGTGGGCTACAATTCTGAAATTATTTGTATACTATTAAGTAATATACTTAATTTTACTTTTTATTTGTGACAGTTATAATATTATGACAACGCTTGCACAGGTACGGTGGCCCTGAGGTGCAAACCACTTCAACAAATTTAAAAACACAATATTAACAAAACAGAAAGGGTATGTCCCAGTTGGAGACCTGAGAAATCGCTGATTGGACGACAGTGCTTTTGAACCAGAAGTTACTGCTTGAACGGGTTTTCTGGTTTCAAAGAGAGTATTTTCTTTACTTATAAAAATAACAGAAATATTCTCCTAGTTGACTTCATACAAAAAATTTAAAGGTTAATTTGTGGTAGAAAAACTGTTTCGCTCCTCACTCCTTCACCAAACAATCAGATCAACCACAGCAGCTGCTTCTGCTTGTTAATCACTGCAGGAGGCTGACTGACTGGAGGAGGGTCTAAGCAACACAAATGAATAAATAAATAAACAAGAATAGATCTACCATTCACATAACCTTAGATCTGTAACATTAATAATTTAGCCAAAAGTAAATTAATCTAATTCTTAATAGGCTCCAACAAATTTATTTGTATTATACTGGCAACACAGTCTTCTCTCCACTGCCACTTTCAAGATGGCGCCAAGGTAAGTAGGACTCGGAGTATAGTATTCACGCTTATTGTCCAATCAGTGGTTTCTCAGGTCGGTAACACTTTATTTGAAGGGGGTTGAATAAGACTGACATAACACCTGTCATGAACATCAATAAGCCTTCATGAATATTTATGACTGTTGTCATAAAGCGTCATTCGGTAAATTATGACACTTTTAATACAAAGTTGATATTATTCAAAATATCTTCATTATGACAACTTGACATTAACCAGGAAATCATCACTGTTTAAACTTTACCTTTAATAACATAAAGTTACCTGATTTTTAAAGTGCAATCAGTAATACTTTTATAACAAATTTATGTCAGTAATATAAAATATTCATGAAGGCTTATTCATGTTTATGACAGTGTCATGTCAGTCTTATTCAACCCCCTTCAAATAAAGTGTTACCCTCAGGTCTCTTACTGGGACATACCTCTTCCATTTTGTTAATGTTGTAGCATTTTTGTAATTTGTAGTTGTGCTGTGTTAATGTTGTGTTTATGAATTTGTTGAAGTGGTTTGCACCTCAGGGCCATCGTAAACAGGTGTCATGAAATAATTTAAACTGTCAAACTCAGTGGGACTTGTATGTTGTTTGTCCACAGACCCTGATGTCTGATTGGCTGCTCCTCACAGCAAGCCATAACAAATCACCTACAGATAATGGATTGAGCACAGCCAGAATACACATTCCAGAACATTACAATTGTAGTTGTCATTATGTGGATTTGGAAGAGGCTGCAAAGAAACAAACACTATTATACTTCAGAGTTTCCTCCAGAAAACTTGCTAAGCCCGGTGGTCGGGGCGTCGAGGCGGTTCACCGTGTTTTTGTATTAAAAGATGTTAAGTTGACAGGAAATGTAAAAGTATTACTGTGTAATTATATGTTACGGGAAGAGATCTCCAGTGAAATGCTATTTAAACCCACAACTAGTCTAAAAACAACAAATTTGCACTTCTGTTTAATCCAAATTAAATCAGCGGCTCCATCAGGCCCCCAAGAGCTTCAGGGGCCCCATAAACACTAATATTTTAAAACAGACCACAGATTCATAAATGTAACACTTGTTTATTGAGATGATCAATGCTGTTAAATTTGATTCAATTGTTTAGGCATACATAAATTAAATGTTTTTAAATTGTTAACATTTAAATACAAGATTTTAAGGAGCTGGAAAGTTTACTTTGTAAAACTTCAAAGAACAATATTCATAGTTAAATTGTTTTGTTACCATAGCAACAATCTGATGCTGTGAGTTTAATCTTTGAATTTACAAATACAAATTAGTAAACTGCGATTATAACTTATTGCTTTTTAGGCTGGCCAATTAAACTACTCCCTTCTCCCGTATTTCACTAAATCTAACACAGAAGTCGTTAGAGCTGCTGATATTTTTAGCAACAAAAGGGGCCCCTAAGTCAGATTCTGCTCAAGGCCTCGTACAGCTTTGGACCAGCCCTGCATGATGAGTTAAATATGCTGCACTACGGAGAGATGCGCAACAAACGGGAGATTAATTCAATGCTGCTATGTGGCTTTAGTAGGTGTTTCGTGTCTGTTGAGTTTTTAATAATCGTCACAGAAAATATTCTGGTTGGTTGAGTTTATGGGACGAGTTTCTCAGACCTCCATGCGGCCGCGAGTATTAACTCTAAGTAGACAACACATTTGATATGGTTTGACCGGAAAAATAATATTAAAATTATATAAAATCAGCGTTAAGCGTGATACTGTCCATACTGTCTGTCTTCATGCTCTGCATGAGCGTGTCTATTTTGCCCAGAAATTTTGATGCAGATTATATCAGCTGCATTTCCCACAAATTGTGCGGGAAAAGATGCCTGCTTCGAATAGATGAATGCCGCCAAACTACCAGCAATAGTTCCACAATTAAACCAAAAAGAAAAACATCATGGCTAAACATAAATATTGGGCCACGTTACTTGAACGATTATAAACGATTATTTTCAAGTGTTCTATAGCAGGGTTTCCCCCAGTGTATTATAAACCTGGTGACCCGCCATCAGGGCCGGCCCAAGCCTCCATGGGGCCCTAAGTGAAATGTGGTTTTGGGGCCCTCTAGTTCTGCTAACAATATGGACTGGCTGCAATCAGCAGTCCGATCATTAGATCATTCACACACCTGCTATAAACTTACTGCATCTCTGGCAGTGCTGTTTACATGATATACATGTATAATGGGATACATTTATTGGCCAACTGATTTATCGACCAGTTGATTCCTGGGCGTCGATTTCCTTAATTTTGGGGGATCGTGATTGGCCGATACTTACATGTGAAGCTGATCTTATCCCCTGATCTTTTCTTCATCATCAAAGGTTTATAAATCAGCCTCTGTCCTCTTCTGCTCTGCAGTGAGAGGTTTGACTGACAGACCGACCAGGTCAGGTCTCAACGTTTACAGTTAACAATATTCACCACACTGTTGCAACTCAGTGACTTTCTTGCTATATTTAGCAACATTTCAGACTAGAAGATTCAAATCAGCCAAAATCAAAATCAGCCGGTCAGGCTTTTTAAGGATCGGGATCGGCTAGAAAACCGCAATCGGTGCAGCCTTACACACATATTCATGACATTCTTTGATTAAATAAATTTCTCTTAAGCGTTACTCCAATAGCTAAAAATGTAATTTATACCAGGTGAATCTTTCTCCTCTGAGAATGTGGACCGGTACCGGTACTGGACTGATTCTGAGCCTTCACATTTCAACAGAAGTTTCACATAACTTAGAAGTTGATGTAAAATAATGTTTGTTTTAGCCACAAAATGATTCTGCTCAGCAGCAAACAACAAATCCCCAACTACAGCATAGAGCAGTTCATCGATGTAGCAGCTGTGTAGCCTGACGTAAAAACTTTTTGCTAGACAATGTCAAACATTGAGAAGTTTTAATTATTGTTATTAAACGTTATCAAACTCGGCGTTTTGAAGCCAGAAAAACCTCCGAAATTTCCAGAGCCAAGCAGGAGAATCAACTCATTTAAAGTTAAAACAATAGATAGCAATAAATCCTCAGTGACGTCGTATGGGACTTTGCGTTTTAAGACAGAAATTACCTCAGGGGTGAAGCACGTCAAAATGCATTAACGAATCTAATATGACATTTAAAAAACAATATATGGCTATATCGAGACTCGCTGCAGGAAAAAGAAATCCACAGCGGTCAGACAAAAAGTAAAGCAGAGCATAATTTTCAACATCCATCCAAATGAGCTCAATTGTCAGAAAGCTAAGCAAATAACCCAGAAAATAATTTGTCATCAAGCTAGTGGTGTAATGCGCTGCGTTCTGCTCTTCCTGAATGCTGTATAATATTGTAATGTTTTGCAGACTTAGCACTGTTTGAGCTCCACCCATCGAACGACTCCTTAAGGCTGCAGCACGTAGCTTAAAAAAAAGGGTTTTACATAAATTTTAAAACTTTAGCTGTTCTACGATGAGATAATCTGTGGGGAAAAAATCAAGCTCTTCTGCCTCCTCTCTGTGTTCTGCAGAATTACTCAGCTTGGTCAAAACCAACCTATCTGAACCAACACAAAACAATCAGGCAGTTTTGATTTTGTAACTGTAACATGCATTTGACTTGGAATGAATGTTTCACTCTTTACTTGACATTATTTATGCAGTGTTGTGAGATTTATTTGACTTTGTTTGGCTGTGAGAGTCTTACTGTTAATTATCGTATTACTGATGGCAGGTTTTTCAGTTGTTTTTGACTGGATACTTGCTGCATTGTGCCTGCATGTTTTTTGTCTAAACTAGGTGATTTTATTACCAGATTATTTTTCATTTTGCCAGATCACATAATAATGTTTGCATCTAAAGTGAAAAATTTGCAGCCAATCCAGGTGATCAGTATTGGTGACTGGTATCTGCTAGAGGTGTGCCGATCGATCGGTCACCGATCATAATCGGGCCGATTTCCGTGAAAAAGTGCATGATCGGTGATCGGCGATCATTGGCTCTTGTTGCCGATACCGATCATCTCATTTCCAGCCTGCCTGTGCAGCTGGTCTCCTCTTTCCTTCACTCTGCGCAAACGCGCAACAACAAATCCAAAGCGATGTATAACTATAACGCACTGAGTTAATGGGGAAGTTTGCGTGTTGCGGCGGAAAATTGAAGCAGGTCAAAATGCATCAACACAACGAATCTAATACGACATAAAAACAATGAGATACTTGACGGAGTTTGGCTGCATCGAGGCTCACTGCAGTAAAAAAGACATACGGAGGATCAGATAGCAGGTAAAGCAGCGCACAGCTACAAACACTCACCCGGATTAGCATGACGGTCAGAAAGCTAAACAAATAACCTGGAAAATTAGCGAGGTAAGACGCTGGTTCTGCTCCACCTGGTAGTGACTCTCACACCGAACCTGCTTAAAGCTGCAGCATCTAACTTAAAAAAAATACATTTTACATACGTATTAAAACTTCCGCTGTCCTAACATGAGACAGATAATCTCTAAAAAAATAATCAATCTCCTCCCTGATCTGCATAATTACTCCGCTCAGTCAGAAACAGCCAATCAGAGCTAGCAGTAATCAGCTAGCCGCCATGCTATCAGGAAGTTTTCATTCAGTAACTCTGGATTGTTTATTGTAATGGAACCTGTTTTTGCCTTTGAATGTTAAGTTTTATACTTGAACTTCTTGGCAATGTTGAGAGGTTTTATTTTGGCTCTTTGCATTATTTAGCCTCTTCAGAGCCTTCATGTGTTTTCAGTCTGTTAAAGGTAGTATTATCAATAGCAGTACAATTTGCACAATGCCTGTTTTGTTTAGTTTTCTTCTTGGAAAAAGTTATTAAAAACAAGTTTTTGTCTAAATTAAGGTGAATTCATGGTTCCTTTTTCCACGTAATGTAACCGGTAGGGTTTATGATTAAATAATAATTATGTGATCAGTATCGGTGATCAGCCTTCATGGGTGATCGGTATCTGCAGTAAAAAACCTGACCAGAGAATTCCTAAAATAAACCATATCTCAAATAAACATTTATTTAAATAAAGTGCATTACTACAAAAACAATGTCTCTAAAATTGATCAGGAAGTTTAAATAAATAAAAAGTTAAAATATTAATTTCTCAAGTTCAAAATAGAAAATGCTCTTACACAAGTTAGAGTAAAAGCACATTAATTTATACTACTAATGTAGTTATGGCTACTATTAACTGCTATATTCATGGTGAGGCTTAGAATGAAACCAGTAAGGGGTAGCATTACTCTAAGCCAGCCACAACTTGGCAGAAATTATTAGTAGAAGAAGTTTATTTCATTAACTCTTCTGTCAAACATAGACATAATATTTCTGTGCAATCAAAGTACGAATGCATTTGGTGATCGCATGATACTTATCTGGAAGACGCACATCAGAAAAGTAGCTGCAGCTCATCATGGTAAACTGCAGCTCCAAGGGGCAAATGAGGTGAAAACAGCCCCGTCTTCAACTAGGGTGGAGTGTTGGTCTTCAAGTGCCGTCATTCATGTGATTTTTTTCAGCCCTTTTGTTTTGTGAGCAAATATTCATGTTTTATCAAAAGCTTTGCAATGGATTTGAGCCCCAATGGTTTCTTGAAAGCTGACTTGTTGCTACCATCTTTATACTCTGTCAAAGCAATGGTTGCATTTTAGATGACATGCTGTTTTTCAACTTGCAGAACTTTCAACACTTTTTAAGCAGAGTATTGTCTTCCTCTGAAACCTTAAAGAAGTTCCAACCTACAGTTGCCATGTTCTCTGTTGACCGACAAGCTGAGCTGCATTCATATAGTGTTGGACGTTCCCAGTTGGGGTCATTCTGACCTTTTTATGTTTATATTTCCATTGTTTGCATATAAGACCCTGGCTTACTTGATATGTTATTTTTTTACTTGTAGTGTTATTAAAATTATGACAGTTGTTTTCTGACTTGAGGAAATGTTAAAATAATTTATTTCCAGTCCCACAGTTGTTTTCTACAATTATTCTGATGCCACTTGATCTCCATGCAGTAGTTGTGGTGCTTGATACCCACACCACTGAATGTTATTGGTGCTATTTGATATATCGGACAGAATGACGCCTTGATATTGGGCCAATAATTATCATCCGATAATTACTTAATACTTGCTCAGTCTGGTCTTTAAACCAGCTTTAAAGCTTTAGTACCTTGATAATTTGCACCTCACACAGTTTACAAGCTTATTATTGACCACTAAAGCCACCCTGGCTTGAGCTATCAGAGGTAATGGGTTGGAAGAAGTGTGACTGCCTGTGCATACTTAAATTTAGGCTAGTATCCTCTAATTAGCTTTAATTCCTCTTATGTACAGACATTAAATGTTTTAGATGTGAAGTCTTTAATCCTTTTTGTCTACAGTTTGTGAAGGCTGAGCTGCAGATCTATCTTTAGTCTGTACAAACACACAGCGACCCTAATCTGTATTTACAACTAAGCTAATGCTGCACGCTGGTCTGTAGGGTTAGGGTGATGGATTACAGTTGACTGGCTCCTCATCAGTCATAAGCCTAAGTGTAGTAAAGTTCACAATTAAATTATTTTTAAAAACTCTGAAACAAAGCAATTAGCTTTAGTGAGTAAAACTTAACCCTGAAATCAGAACATGCCTTGAGAACCTTTTGTAACAGGCACTTGTGAAAATAGGTTGTGTTCATGGGATAAACGTGTATAAAAACTTTTTCCTGTACCAGTGTTTCTATGGGGTCTAAAAAGTAACATGTGAAAATCACAATTTTAAGCCTTAAACTTAGAAATGTTCTTATTGTTAGTCTTAAAGTTATTATTATAAACCCTAGTGCAATTCTTAGAAGTTGAGTACATATTTTTTGTATTTGACACAGAACACTGTTTGACAGACTTGAATGCCTCTATGCTGTCATTTCAAGCTCCATTCCCCATGATACTGTCAGGTTAAAGGTTTTGAAAAGGGGAAATTTTGCAAATTACTAATCGCATCACATTTCACAACCGTTATTAAAATATTAAAGTGTGTTTGATTTGACATTAATGGAGAATGTATGCTGTTTATCTTGTGAAGAGAATAACAGAAATTTAACAGACAGTTGTACTGAACTCTGACATAATCTAAAGGAATGTAGTGACAAGTCCATTTGGTTTGTATTTGAAGGAGTTTTATACAACATTCAAGCAAAAATGTGAGGTCACATTTTCTTATAACTTGCGACCTACAGTGCATTGCAAAAGGTTTAAATACCCCTTGAACTTTTCTATTTTGTCACATTACAACCACAAGCATTAATAATAATGACAGATCAGAGATGCAGCCAACAGGCCCATGGTGACTCTGGACCAGATGCAGAGATCCACAGCTCAGGTGGGGTTATTTGTCCACAGAACAAATATTAGTCATCACTACACAAATGGAAGAGTGGGTAGAGTAGCTCAGATAAGGTTGTAGACCCTTGCTTTATGGTATTTTTCAATGGATGCTTTGTATTTTTCATCATGTGATAGGTCAAGATGGGATCGGGTGTGTCCTCTGATGGTGCACTGACTGTCCGAGCAGAGGCCATAGAGGCAATTCCTCCTCAAGGCTGTCCTATGCACCAAGCCCAGTCTACCAAAGGTTGATATTATCATGAAATTCCACATATTTTAATATAGCTTGCCATATGTAATCAATGATATTTTGTTTATAATGTTAATTGAATTTTATTTTCTTAGCATCACCACCTTCAGGATGTCCCATGCACCAAGCTCAGCCTATCAAAGGTAACCAGTTTAATTTGAAGGTCAGAACACACTGCTTTAGTTTTTTTGGCAACTACATTTAGCTAAAATGTGAGAGTAATGGTTCTTATCTTTCAAACTTTTCTCATCTTTGACAGCATCTTCTCTTTCAGAGGTCCCGATAAAAGGTGCAGAGGCAGGTCCAGCCCATCAGGACCGAGCCTATGAGTTTGTGGAGTGTCCCATGAGAGCTGCAGAACCCAAGAATAGTGACATTGACCCAGCGAATATGGTACCTACATGAACAGTGTACAGGCAGCAGGATGTGTTTGAAAAGTATTTTGTGAAAAAAATCTAAGTGAAAGTTTTGGCCTTTTGATTTAAATTTGCTCCTTTACTAAACTGGGAATCAAGAGAATGTTTACATAAGTGAACAAAAATCGGTTTAAGATTCAAACTGGGATTCCTGTTGGCACTTTTCACTGTGTGGTAAGCCCACTCTGACATGATTACTGTGATGAACATCCTCTTCAGTTAAGCAAAGCACAATGGGTAGAAATGATTTGAATGAATGAGTTGCTCTTAATCTCGCGTGTCCACATATATACATACATGAACAAAATTGTTGTTCATGTTATTGACCAAAAGTTCATCATGATCACTAACATAATTTGAAACAAACAAAAGCTATGATAAATAGAAATTGTATGAAAATTAACTAATAAAAATCATCTTGGTTAATGATGGTACCTACACTGTATTGTCAAAAGAATGGCTCGCTCTCAGGATCTCAGTGAATTCCACCTTGGAACTGTGATAGGATGCCACCTGTGCAACAA
Source organism: Poecilia mexicana (assembly GCF_051168715.1). Classification (NCBI taxonomy): domain Eukaryota; kingdom Metazoa; phylum Chordata; class Actinopteri; order Cyprinodontiformes; family Poeciliidae; genus Poecilia; species Poecilia mexicana. The sequence continues at coordinate 25,302,139 of NW_028263389.1, read as the reverse complement.
ATCCAGTTGTGAAATTTCCTCACTCCTAATTATTCCACAGTCGACCTTCAGCAACATGGAAGTGTTTGGGAACGACAGCAACTCAGCCAAAAAGTGGTAGGCCAAGTAAACTGACGGTCAGCTGAAGCGCACAGTGTGAAGAGGTCACCAACTTTCTGCAGTCCATCACTACAGACCTTCAAATCTCATGTGGCCTTCAGATTAGCTCAAGAACAGCAGATGGAGAGCTTCATGGAATGGGTTTCCATGGTGATGCATCCATGGTGATGCATGTAAGGCATACATCACTGAGTGATGTATGCCTTACATGCAGGGGTTGTAGACCCTTGCTTTATGGTATTTTCAATGGATGCTTTGTATTTTTCATCATGTGATGGGTCAAGATGGGATCGGGTGTGTCCTCTGATGGTGTGCTGACTGTCCGAGCAGAGGCCATAGAGGCAATTCCTCTATGGTTGCTGCCACTGGACTCTAGAGCAGTGGAGGCTCATTCTCTGGAGTGATTTACGCTTCTCCATCTGCCAATCTGATGTACAAGTCTGGGTTTGGCGGTTGCCAGGACAACAGTACTTGTCTGACTGCAAGTGGGATTATGGTGTGATTGTGATTATGGGGACACCCTGTCTATCAAATGATCTGCACTAAAATGATCATAATCTATTAACAGCTACTCAATAAAAACTTGAAGGGACTGACAAATTACCTTATAGTGATATTCAGTACATGGGAATATTATTGGGCTGCACAGTGGTGCAGTTGGCAGAGCTATTGCCTTGCAGCAAGAAGGTCCTGGCTGATTCCGATTCGATTCCCTACCTGGGGTCTTTCTGCATGGAGTTTCCATGTTCTCCCTGTGCATGGTGGGTTCTCTCCAGGTACTCCGGCTTCCTCCCACAATCCAAAAACATGACTGTCAGGTTAATTGGTTTCTCTAAATTGTCCTTAGATGTGTGTGTGCATGCTGTGTGTCCTGTCTGTCTCTCTGTTGCCCTGCGACAGACTGGTGACCTGTCCAGGGTGACCTGTCCAGGGTGACCTGTCCAGGGTGACCCCGCCTCTCGCACGGAATGTTAGCTGGAGAGGCACCAGCAGCTCCCAACCCCACTAAGGGACAATGGTGTTAGAAAATGGATTGATGGAATACTGTTGAAAAGGCCATTTATTTTAGTAAATTAAGTCAAACACATTTTATAGATTAATAACATGACTGATGTTTTCAAACATTTATTTCTGTTTGATTTTCGACTTGCAGCAAATAAAAACCGACAGCTGAGATTAGAATATTACATCAGGCCAATAAAATATTTTTAATACAGAAGCATAAGCACAATGAAAACTGTTCAATACCCACTTAAAGATTATTTTAAAAGATGATTTTAATCTGACAAAGAAGCCTCACCAGCCTATTTTAATTTTGTTGAATATGATAATAAATGTAACTTAAGACCTACAATGAAGCCTGTAGGACACACAGTCCAGAACCCAGAGGAAGCTGGCCATTTTGAAACAAACATCGGATCTTCTTTTACTCACTCATAAATTTGAAGCTGTATATGAGCATGATCATGTTGAATCCCACTGTGAACTGTCCAATGTTTGTTCAACCCTACATGTGTGGTGAGTTTCAGAATCTCACCATTTTCAGATGGTGCCTCTAAATCCCTTTTGAGTGATTTCAATATTGCACCAAAATTGCATAAATTTGTCAACCATCAAACTGTAACTGTAACTTCCATCAGGAAAGTCATTTCAGCCAAATTGTTGCGACTTCACACCAGAGCTGAATTTAACATGACTAAGCTTAATTTTCAAGACTTGCCTTCTAGTGCCTACATGTGGGGAATGTGTGGCAGGCCCACTAACGATCTCTGGTCACAACACAGAGCAGAGCAGATCTCCAGCAGGTGCTTGATGCTGCTTGCAGCTTTGATTATTGTAAACTTCTAAACTGTCTCTGATTACGTTACTATTCAGATCCAGATTATGGTTATTCTGCAAGTAATCTGTTTTAATGTGTTTCAGTTGGCCATCGAGTTTTGACTGTAAAGAAGTTATGAAGTGGTTTAACTTTTTCATCTCTGTGCAGATGCCTCCTCCAAACCAAACGCCAGCTCCAGATCAGCCCTTTAATCTGTCCGTCTCCAGAGAGGAGTCAAACATTCCACGTCATGGTGCAGAAAAGAACTGGGTCTACCCATCAGAGCAGATGTTCTGGAACGCCATGCTGCGGAAGGGGTTAGTCCCAGCTGTACATGACACTTTTTATTCAGGTCTCTACACCTGTTTTCTAGATAGTTTTAAATCTACAGATGCTCTTAGTTGACTTTGCTAAAGACTCATCTAGGAATGGAGTTAATTAGCTGGCTATGATCAATAATATGAGTATATTATTTTGTATTAGGATTTTACTCTGCTTTTTTGCAGAGTGGATGGTTAAACCAGACGTGATTGTGTGTAAGTAGCTGCAGAGCCAGAAGTAAATGTGACCCAGGGAGCAGTCGTTTAGTGACATTTTCTCTCAAGATCAAACATTGATTTCATATACTGCAGGCGGCATACAAAGATAATTATTCCTTCATCTGACATCATCAGTTTCACCTTTTAGTTATGAACTACACAAATCTGGCCTCAATAGAAGAGCACTAAGCAGAAAACTGTTGCTGAAAATAAACTATTGCTCAAATAAAGGTATCGAAATCTTGTGGGAGACACAGCAAATGTTGAAGATGATGCTCTGGTCAGATGATTTTCTGAAAAACATTACAGGCCTGATCTATTAAAAGTTTGTGTATAAAAACAACTAAAAACTTGGATTTCATGTCCAAACCTGATCTAAAACAATATACAAAAAGGATTGCATATCAAAATGAAAATCACAGGCGCAAAAACGTCTCTGCCTTCATGAATATGGAAAACATTTGCTGATCATCAGAAAGTAATAAATCATGGGAAGAGGACATGCAAATGTAATGACTTGCCTCCCTGAATACAATGTAGTAAACCTGAACCAGTTTGCTGGACCTGTTGCATTTATATTTGACACTCCTGAAAAGTAGGTGTAAACTGGAGCACAGTGGTCACTACGGCGAGTCGGGGGTATATTTACAGTAAATGACATATGTCATAGCTTGTCAAAAATGTTCTAGAAATCTCTTCTTGCATTGCTGATTTTGAGCTGCAGGACTACAGAATAATGACAACGCACCATCACTGGACCCTCGCAGTTTGATGCTCTGCAGGAGCCCAGAAAAGGTTTATTAATAAAATAATCACAAAACAAGAAACACCATGACTAAACCTAGTGTTCCAATAATAATACAATTCACTTAAATTAGTATACAACGTTGTAATGCCCAGCATGACTTTTTATTTTATTTTTTATAGAAATTTATTTTACACCAAAGTACAAAATGCATGTTATTACATTAATAAAAAACACAGAAAAATAAAGATTAAAAAGAATATTAACAGTGTGCACGTGAGAGTGTATGAGCAATGATGGTGATATGAATGACATCAGTATGTGGAGCAATTGAAAAAAGAACAAGTAATAATGACAATAATAATAAGACAAATTATGAAAGGCAAATAAAAATAGGCATATGATGGATCAATTAATAGAGGTAATAAAATTATTTCTACTAAGTGCAGTTTGTCATATTGCATACAGGAACTACATGGATGGGAAGAGAAGGATAATGGAGAAAAAAGAAGAGAAGGGCAAAAACAATAATCATAAAACATTATGTTATGGTATAAGTGAGGATCTTATAAAATCTATTACACAAATGTTATTTTTCCATTAAAATGTGTTCATTGAGTAATTTTTTCCAGTGTATAAGACTGATGGCGTTTCTTGTTTTTCAATTTCATAAGAACGGTCTTCTTAGCAATGGTTAAAGCTATAAGTAGTTGTTTTGTATTTGGAACATCATAAATAATGTGGGTGATCCATCCATCCATTTTCTAACACCCTTGTCCCTTGTGGGGTTGGGAGGTGCTGGTGCCTCCAGCTAACGTTCCAGGTGAGAGGCGGGGTCACCCTGGACAGGTCGCCAGTCTGTCAAAAGGCAACACAGAGACAAACAACCATGCGCACACACACACACACACACACACACTCACACCTAGGGAGAATTTAGAGACCAATTAACCTGACAGTCATGTTTTTGGACTGTGGGAGGAAACCAGAGTACCTGGAGAGAACCCACCATGCACAGGGAGAACATGCAAACTCCTCGAACCGAGGACCTTCTTACTGCAAGGCAACAGCTCTACCAACTGTGGCCACTGTGCAGCCATGTTGGTGACGTCTCCTAATAAACAAAGACATAGTGATAATGGGCTGAGACAGCCAAACCTACTGGAGAGAGATGGAGTTACTTGTGTCCAAGATTGTTCAAGCAATTCCATAAAGGATGAAAATATGTGTCAGGGAGATTTTGTGAACAATTTCTGCACAATTCAAACTGAGCCAAAATCATTTTATGCATTCTCTGAGTTGTGTAGTGGATTCAGTGAAGTACTTTATATTGAATGAGCTGAAGATTAGAGGTTTTTGTCATATGCGATATTATTGCAAATTTTAATTCAGAAGTCATCATCTGGGTTTATATTCAGATCCATTTGCCATTTTAAAGTAGGTATGAATATTGTTGAATCAATCCTGTTTAACATTCTGCATCTCGACTGAATTTTGTTTCTAGATGCAATTTTAAGTAGTCCAGTAATTTGTGAATTAGGTTCTATAATGAGTTGTTCCAGGTCATATTTACTTTGTATAAGAGATTTTATGTGAAGATATTCTAATTGAGTATCATCAAGTTTATATTGTTTAATTATGAAAATATGTGTTCAAAATGTGTAATGCCTTTAGAGACCCATAAGCTAAAAAAAAAGGAGTTTTTATTTATTGTGAGATTGTTCCAAAGTGGTGTATATATTGGTAATATTAATGAATTTCCATTTATTGATTGTTGAAGAGGTATGAAATTAAGATTAAACAGTTCCGACAACCTAGGAGGTTATTTAATCTCAGGATATGTAATGTGACTTGAGCTCAGAGGGATGGGCATGGTTTGGATTGTCTCCCATTTTAAATGATTTAAAAGGAGAACTGCAGATTTTGAAAATTCTTCTGATTGTCATTAAGAATATGGATCCTGTAGTAGTAACAGGACATTGTCAGCATATAAACAAAAGTTATCTTCTGTTGAATTAATTGGAATACATTTTATAAGAGTTTTGACGAGTTGCTGCTGCAAGGGGTTAGAAAAATGGAAAACGAGGATGGAGAGGGTGGACATCTCTGTCCTGTACCTCTGTAAGATGAAGTCCTTTGAAGTTGCATTGTTGGTAGTAACAGTTGCTCTTGGTGATGTGTAGAATAACTTAATCCAGTTAATAAAATAATCTCCAAATCTAAATATTTTTAATATTGAATAATGACAAATTCACTTTATCAAACGCTTTTTCAGCATCTTAAGTTACAATGGCTGAATCTTGTTTATGTGTTAAATACTGCACATAAAGTTCAACAATATCTGTATATTGTATGAGGAACATCTATTTTTAATGAAACCAGCATAATGTTTTTCTAATCATTTTTCTGGCCGCTCTCCTCTCCAACATTTTCCGTGTAGAGAGCTAGTGGTTCACACGAACTCCTCCTTTAAATAGGCCAGTCTGTACCATTGCTGCTCCTCTACAAAGATTGACTGCGCAACTGATTAGTCATGTGCATATTTTTGTGCACTTTTTTTTCTTTGCACAATTTACCAGTCCTTATTTGGAATCTTTGTAGATCAGGGCCTTAGTTGGTACAAAAGATGTTCAGTGTGAAACATGGAGGTTTCAGAATTTTTGATATTAGTTTCTTTTTTGCTCCTCTCTCAACCAGAATTTAGAGTTCCCTTTAAACACAAGTCTCTACTTTTTTGTTCCTGGCTTGTCCATTCATTTCCTTTTACTTTGGATATCCTCCTAACAAGAACATCATTAAAAGTGAAATGTAATGACTTCCTCAAATGAAGTTGCTGGATGCCTACTTAAAGCAAGAATGGAAAGCCAATGTCCAGCTGTCTTCAAACTGTTTTGAAAAAGGGAGGAGATTCCACATGGTGGGACGTGTAACATGCATCAACATTGTCATATGTGTATTCATCATTAAATGAGATCATTTAATTCTCATTTAATGATGAATACACGTATGACTTCTCAGATTTAACACAACAGATTTTGCTTTAAAAATCTCTTGGATTTTTTTTTTATTTACAATTGCAGAACTTCCACAATTTCTGGGATTTGGGTTTTCAATCCTGGGTAAAAACCATGCATGAATTTTTTTGCTTTCTAGAATAAGCACTTATTTTCTCACTTTTCAACTAACTTTTATTAAAATGCATTTCATTTTCTGCTGCTGTCTTTTGTTTTAATGTTTGTGTTGTAGGTGGTAACCTAATGACTTCGGACTTTTGATTTGATATTACCTTGTAGATGGCGCTGGCGGGATGATGACCTCGCTCCCCAGGACATGACCAATATTATTAAAATCCACAATCAGAACAATGAGCAGGCCTGGCAGGAGATCCTTAAGTGGGAAGCCCTGCATGCACAGTAAGTGACGGTCATTCGGTACCGAAGAGTTCTGAAGTAGATGGCTGGTTCTGTTCTGGTTGTGTTTTTGGGATGACTGTTGAACCTCCGGAGATGAAGATCCAAGGGATGATTTTAAATAAAATCAAGAAAATGATGGACAACCCTACTCAACCTCTTCATGAGGTCATCTTAAAAAACAGTGTCTTTAGTCAGAGGCTTCCGTAAATTTGCTGTAATACAGACTGCTACAGGAAATCTTTCCTACCAGCAGCAATTACCATCTACAATAACTCTAAGAATTTTGAATTAATGAGGCTTGGGCCTCTCCTTGGGCTGCCACCTTATCGTGGTGGAGGGGTTTGAGCGTCCCAATAATCCTAGGAGCTATGCTTTATGCCCCTGGTAGGGTCACCCAAGGCAGACAGGTCCTGGGTGAGTAACCAGACTAAGTGCAGCCTGAAGACCCCTATGATGAGAAGCAACATTGGATTTAGTGTTCCCTCGCCCGGATACTAAATCCGTGTGTACGGCTGAGAGGTTCTGCCTAGAAATAGTCGGTCTCACCTCAACGCATGGCTCTGGTTCTGGAACCAGTCTCCTTGAGAGGGGCTGGACATAATTCCACTCTGGAGTTGCCCACTGTGAGAGGGCAGGAGTGGGCATACTTGTTGCCCCCCATCTTGGCGCCTGTACGTTGGGGTTTACCCCGGTGAACGAGAGGGTAGCCTCCCTCTACCTATGGGTGCGGGGACAGGTTCTGACTGTTGTCTGTGCTTATGGGCCGAACAACAGTTCAGATTACCCACCCTTCTTGGAGTCCTTAGAGGGGGTACTGGAGAGTGCCCCTCCTGGGGACTCCCTTCTTCTACTGGGGGACTTCAATGCTCACATGGGCAATGACAGTGAGACCTGGAGGGGCGTGGTTGGGAGGAAAGGCTCCCCCGATCTGAACTCGAGTGCTGTTCTGTTGTTGGACTTCTGTGCTCGTCACAGATTGTCCATCACAAACACCATGTTCAGGCATAAGGGTCTCCATATGTGCACTTGGCACCAGGACACCCTAGGCCACAGTTCGATGATCGATTTTGTTGTCGTTTTATCGGGTCTGTGGCTGTATGTCCTGGACACTTGGGTGAAGAGAGGGGCGGAGCTGTCCACTGACCACTACCTGGTGGTGAGTTGGCTCCGGTGGGGGGGGAGGAAGCTGGTCAGACCTGGCAGACCCAAACATGTAGTGGGGGTCTGCTGGGAATGTCTGGCGGAGTCCACTGTGAGATGGAGCTTTAACTCCCATCTCCGGCAGAACTTCGAACACGTTCCGGGGGAAGTGGGAGACATTGAGTCTGAGTGGACCATGTTCCGTGCCTCCATTGTCAAGGCGGCTTATCGGAGCAGCGGCCACAAGGTTGCCGGTGCCTGTCACGGCGGCAACCCTCGAACCCGCTGGTGGACATCTTTGGTGAGGGATGGTGTCAAGCTGAAGGAGGAGTCTTATCGGGCCTTTTTGGCCTGTGGGACCCCTGAAGCAACTGATGGGTATTGGCAAGCGAAGCGGTATGCGGCCCAGGTGGGAGGAGTTTGGAGAGGCCATGGAGAAAGACTTCCGCACGGCTTCGAGACGATTCTGGTCCACCATCCGGCGTCTCAGAAGGGGGAAGCAGTGCAGCACCAACACTGTTTATTGTGGGGATGGTGGTGCTGCTGACCTCAACTCGGGACGTTGTGGGCCGGTGGGCGGAATACTTCGAAGACCTCCTCAATCCCACCAACATGCCTTCCATTGAGGAAGCTGAGCCTGGGTACTCTGGGTCAGGCTCTCCAATCTCTGGGGACGAGGTTGCCGAGGTGATTCAGAAACTCCTCAAGGACAGGGCCCCGGGGGTGGATGAGATCCGCCTGAAGTTCCTTAAGGCTCTGGATGTTGCAGGGTTGTGCTCCAATTACAGAGGGCTCACACTCTTAAGCCTCCCTGGTAGGGTCTATTCAGGGGTCCAGGAGAGGAGGGTCTGTCGGATAGTCGAACCTCGGATTCAAGAAGAGCAGTGTGGTTTTCGTCCTGGTCGTGGAACACTGGACCAGCTCTACACTCTCAGCAGGGTCCTGGAGGGTGCATGGGAGTTTGCCTAACTGGTCTACATGTGTTTTGTGGACTTGCAGAAGGCGTTTGACCGTGTCCCTTAGGGGGCCTTGTGGGGGCTTCTCCGGGAGTATGGGGTACAGGGCCCTTTGATGGGGGCTGTCAGGTCCCTGTATGACTAGTGTCAGAGCCTGGTCTGCATTGCCGGCAGTAAGTCGGGCTCGTTTCCTGTGAGAGTTGGACTCCACCAAGGCTGCCCTTTGTCACTGATTCTGTTCATTACTTTCATGGATGGAATTTCTAGGTGCAGCCGAGGTGTTGAGGGGATCCGTTTTGGTGGCCTTAGGATCGCATCTCTGTTTTTTGCAGATGATGTGGTCCTGTTGGCTTCATCAGGTCGTGATCTGCAGCTCTCACTGGAGCGGTTCGCGGCCGAGTGTTAAGCGGCCGGGATGAGGATCAGTGCCTCCAAATCCAAGGCCATGGTCTTGAGCCGGAAAAGGGAAGAGTGCCTTCTCCGGGTCGGAGGGGGTTCGGGGGGGTCGCCCTGCCTCAAGTGGAGGAGTTTAAATATCTGGGAATCTTGTCCACGAATGAGGGAAGAAGGGAGCAGATCAACAAGCGGATTGGAGCAGCGTCTGCCGTGAAACGGGCGCTGGACCGGTCCATCGTGGTGAAGAGAGAGCTGAGCCAAGAAGCGAATCTCTTGATTTACCGGTCGATCTACGTTCCCACCCTCATCTAAAGTCGAACCTCTGAATCTATAGTCAGGTTCGATAGATTCAGGTTCTATAAAAAAAATTCAGGTTCTATATAAAAAAAACGAGAAAGATCTCGTTCTTTCATTACTGAAAGAACGAGATCACGGATATAAGCAGCCAAAATGGGTTTCCTCCGCAGGGTGGCTGGGCTCTCCCTTAGAGATAGGGTGAGAAGCTCGGTCATCCGGGAGGGACTCAGAGTAAAGCCGCTGCTCCTCCACGTTGAGAGGAGCCAGTTGAGGTGGCTCAAGCATCTGGTCAGGATGCCTCCTGGACGCCTCCCCGGTGAGGTGTTCCAGGCACGTCCCACCGGGAGGAGGCCCCGGGGAAGACCCAGGACACGCTGAAGGGACCATGTCTCTCGGCTGGCCTGGGAACGCCTTAGGATTCCCCTTGGAGGAACTGGAACAAGTGGCTGGGGAGATGGAAGTCTGGGCCTCCCTTCTGAAGTCCCTGCGACCCGACCCCGGATAAGCGCAAGAAAATGGATGGATGGATGGAGGAGTTTCACTTAATTTCCCATTGGGATCAATAAAGTATTATTGAGTTTGAATTGTATCTTGAGATTCAAACGATGAGCGGTTTGTTTCTGGTCTTGTGTTTTCACAGTGAGTGTCCATGTGGGCCCACACTTAAGAGGTTTGGTGGGAAAGCCAAAGAGTTCTCTCCCAGAGCCCGCGTCCGCCACTGGATGGGGTAAGCGCTACGTTGCTCTGATTCAGCTTCTTTTTTGTTTGTTTTTTTAGGTTTGCCTACATTCAGTACATTATCAGTGGGTGTCTGTAGCTTATTTTATGACAACTTATTTATGACCGTTTGATGAAAACCTATCTTGATAAATGATGCCATAATGGCTAATAATCCCCCTTAATTCATTCTTCTGATCCTAAATGTTTCAGTCTGCTGCATTTACATGATTTTAACTGAATGTGTTCTCATAGCTATGAACTGCCTTTTGACCGCCATGACTGGATCATTGACCGCTGTGGGAAGGAGGTCCGCTACGTCATCGACTACTATGATGGAGAAATGAACCGTGAAAACTATCAATTCTCCATCCTAGATGTGCGCCCTGCCTTTGACTCTTTAGATGCTGTGTGGGATCGCATGAAGGTGGCCTGGTGGCGTTGGACCTCCTAAGATTCACATGGATGTTAGTCACATTTTAACATGCAAGGACTGTTGAGGGATGTTTCTAGAGAATTGTGAGCCCTGAAAAGAACATGATGTAGTGAGAAAAAGTAAGATTACTAATTATTTTCAGATGTAATGTACAAGACTGTTTGCTCACTGACTTTCTGGAGTCTGGAGTTGATGAAATTAACTCTCTGTGTGTTCATCCAATCTTAGTTGAGTGTTTGTCCCGCAGGTCAGGATTAAAGCACAGGACTGGGGAAATGATCATATCTAAAACCTGATGTCCTACAGAACATCCTGAGTGATGAAGTGAAATTATATGGAACAGTTTCAAATCCTCTTAGTTCTTCACCATTCAGTTTTATTTATCTTCTTTGATTGGTTTAGATGTGAGGAACTGTTTAGTTTTCTTACTCGTTGACACTGTGCTCTGTTTCTGTACTGATCGTCTGTTGTACTGGTTCAGTCAAATCAATAAAGCTGGTTCTGATCTGCTGTCTGTTTCAGAACATCCATGTACAAGGAGTGTTTTAAAGAGACAGAGGCCCAATTTCAAGATGTTAAATTACAAAGTTAAATTTCTTTTAACTCGTATTTGATGTAAAACCTTCAGTTTTTTAATAACTGAAGGTTTTTGCTATAAAACAACACTGTGCCTGGAAAATACATGATACTGGTCCTTTAACCCAAAAACACCTTTCTGCTGCTGTTTTAATTCTCTGCTGTTAAGCTGTGAGAGGGGCTCCGTTTGCCTCCTCTGCAGGGTATTGATCAGCTTCAGTGTTCTCCAGCCAGGATCCTCACACAGACGGCTCATAAATGGGATCAGCTGCTGGATTTTCTTTAAGAAAACAGGGCAGCAGTGAAGGGCATCTGGACCAAGTCTGATAATCAAACTTGATGGTACTGTCGCCAGCCTGTCGGTTTGTTAGTCAGGCTGTTTGTCTGCTGTCTTGACCTGTTCAGCTTGTTTTAGGTGAGAACTTCTGTGTAAATGTGATGAAGACATGTAGATGTAGACACCATGTTTTTAACAACAGGAAAGAGCCAGCTACTTTCAGGGGCCTTTTTATTCATTTACAAAAGTATTGGCTCTGATTGAATTTTGACATAAGCAGATTAGCTCGGTGGAACCAGTTTTTCAAGTGCTGAAAAGAAAACCCCATCTTCCAGGATATTTAATCTGTAATGACCTTAACCATATCAGATTCTGCACTTGATCAAAGCCATTGTGTTAATCAAGATTTACATGTTAAGCAGAGGTGAGTGGAAGTAACACATCAGCCTTACTGGAAGAAGCTCAACCTGGCAGAGACGAATGTCAGGATCTGGACACATTTTCCTGTCCAGGCTGCTTCCAGTTTGGGAAAGTTTTGCACGGAGATTTTAATCCAGGTGGCTATTTTAACGATCGCATTTTCAATTACCTAATGTTTTTTATATTGTACAACAATAGTATTTACACTGCAATTCTCTACTGAAAGCCCTTTTTCCAAACCCTGTTTGTGATTTTTGTAAGTTAAGAAAATCAGTTATTTAAATTGAATCATTATCCTAATCTACCTAAATTAAAATCTACTCAAAATATTCATGCTCTAATATCTCACATGCACTGAGGTTAACTGTTGCTGAACTTAATATAATCAAAATTATGTCCCCAACAGTACAGACAGGAGGAGCATGCTCTCATCGAGTGGCGCAATCCAAGGTGAGGCTCAGCTTCCTGCTGCCTCACCAGCTTCACTTCTGAGCTTTTAAATAGGAAAATGCAAAAATTCAACACCATTCATACCCCTTGGACTTTTCCATACATCAGAGTCTGGTGCAGAAATCTTTTTCCATTATACTTTTGTTGTCCATCAAAGAAATTTTGTCGTATTCTATTTTTACCCATTAGTTTTTAAATTATTTTGACATAGTTGCATTTAATTTTTATTCTGTTAAATTAATATTCCACAAATTCAACTGAGCATCCAGATCCCACCACACATCAAACAGACCATGAAACAAATCATTTTGGTCTGAACAAGTTTGAATTTCAGATTGGATTCTGGCCATAAATATAAACTCCAGCAAAAATGTGTCTTTTAATGAGTACTTTCATAAAACATTTGAAGACTACGCTATTTGTAGGTCATGCTCGATTCCTGATTTGTTAAAATAGTCGGAGGGAACATTTGGGGAAATCCACAAAATTGTCCAGTGAGAAGAAAATTGACTGTGATGGATGTGGATATAAGCATGAGCTGAAAGTGGTCAATCATGTAGCAAGTGTGAAAAAGAAAAATAATTTTTGTAAAGATGCAGCAAAAAGAAACACACGTGGCTGAACAAAGTAAAACAGTGATGAAGTCATGTTTATTGGAACTATGAATGTAAAGGAAGTTGGTGCAGCTCGAAAAGCAAGAAGTAACAATGAGTGATGGTCTGAAGAACAAGTAATGAATAAGAAGAAAGCTACGTTTCCAATAGACACAGGCGCGGACTGTAACGTTATCTCTGTCAAAGCATTGCAGACTGGAAGTTGACAAAAAGCTTAAAACCTCACACTGCAAGTTAGTGGCTTATTGAGGCCACAAGATGGAGCCAGTGGACAAAAAATCACTCGCATGACAGTACAAGGGTCAAAAACACAAGATTGACTTTGAAATAACAAGGGAGCATGCTCCAGTCATACTTGGAAGAGAAATATGCACAAAATTAAAACTGCTGAAAAGGTTATGCAGTGTGGAGAAATGTGAGGTCACACCAAAAGAATATGAAAATCTATTTATAGGACTTGTATGCTCGCCAGGTGAACACACCATAAAGCTGCAACCAAAAGTGGAAAAACTGATCAGATAAAGTCACAGCAAAAACTTCTTTTTAAACTAGTGAATGTTCAAGTTCAACACTCAGTCCTGAACAATAAACATTTACTTGTTAGCTGGGGCTAGCTGATGTAATAATAGACATGAGGGAAAAACACATAGACCCCTCATTATTATACAGAGATTTTAAAGGAAAACCCTAATCCAGAGAGACCCTGCTGCTCATCTTCTAAAAGGTCTTTATGAAGCCTGTCATGTGTTTGTCTGACACTGTGTGGTTTGGCTCAGAGGCCCCGGTGGCCCCGGTGAGTGGCAGCCTCCCTTCTGCCAGACTGCCCAGGGCAGCTGCGACTTCTATACAATAAAGCTCACCACCATCAGTGCGTGAATGTATGTGGGTGTGACTGGGTGAATGACTGAATATGGTGTGATATATTTTGGGGTTCTCTGTACTTAGTAAAGTGCTATACAAGTATATAAAAGCATAAATGATTCACTGGACTCTCTGGGGTTCTTAATCCCATAGAAAAACTACAGGCTGAGCATCACAGAATCCTTTAGAAACTATTTTAGCTTTTCCAGAGTTTGCTCACTCTCTTTGCTCTAATCTTGCAAAATTTTGTAGAGAAAACATTTTAGTCTACAGACAAGTTCAGTGTTCTTGTTTACATTGGTCCTTTGCTGGTTGGCAAAAGAACTTCCTGTTGCCAACCAGCAAACAACATACATGCGGTATATATGAGTGTATATTCTCTATATGTGTTAGCACTTCAAACCTGAGAACTTGCAGCGGTACAACAATGAGCTTGTGTATGATGGACTCATATTTTGACCAGCTGTACAGAGAAGAGAACAAACACCTCTCCCCTTCGATAAAGAGTTACTGGAAGCCTACAAGTCTATTAAAGGTTTGAGTTATTTTGCATGTGGACATATGAAAGGTTTATTGTAGCAGAATATGAGGATTGCCAGCACTGTGTGCTTTATTAAAGCCAAGCCAGAGAATCACTGACCCTCTGAGTGATGGTGGACAGGGTCAACACGGCACCTGCATAGCAAGTAAGTCTAATATTAGGTATATTTTGTCAAGTCTGATTATAATATATAGTTCAAGTAAAGTGTTTTAGTCATATTTATTTAACTGCAGGCTATGTTAGCAATTTACAGTCGAGAGAATTTTATAATTTTTTTTATTGATTTTTCTGTTTATGTAAGAATGTGCATGTCTACATATAATGGTAGGACTGGCCAGAAAAAAAGGACAATGAGTAATGCATTAATTGTAATATTTTTTTTAATTGTTGTTGTCATTTCTGTATAATAGAATGTAAATTTGATGATTGTTTAATATTATTAAAATTATTACAGTATCATTTATCAAAAAGAAGCAGAAAAACTTGTTCTACAGAGAAGAGCAGGAGTAAATAAGTTGGTAAAAAAAAACAAGAAGTTCTTTCAAGTCAAAAAGCATCACACTCTCCATCTAACACAAATTAATCTAATAATAATGATCAGAACAATAATGGTGTGTAATTTAATGTAATAGTCCAAGTAATAGTTCAATTGTTAGTTAACACACTTCTGCCCCCCTGCTGGGGCAAAACCTGACAGTGACTCAGATAGAACCTCATAAGACAAGGACTCAGAGAATGATCTGTACCCACCACTGCTCAGCAAAATCAAAGATGACAATCCTGTTCAACCACAGACAGAGCTCATGAACACTCCTGTCAGGTATACCTGCAGTCAACCTCTCAACAGGCGCACGACTTAGCTGAAGGTAATTCTGATCGGACCAAGTCCTCTTTACGGCAGAGCAGCGTTTTGATGTAAGACCCTCAGCATCATGCCAGGAACCCAGCTGTCACCCTGCAAAGTGCTTCCAATATGATTGTGTCAGTATTTACTGAAAACCAGAGTTAAGTGGTTTAGTAAAAAATGTTGTGTATGTTCAAGATTGATTTCACACAAAAAGGTTACTTCTGAAAAGTGTCTCATTTCAAAATGAATGACATTCATTTTCCTGTCAAGGTTTGTTGTTGACCTTTTGCAAAACCCCTTAACAAGCAGCAAAACGTCCATGTCCCATTTCTACAATGTCTTTTTGGGGGGTGAAGGTTAAGGGAATAACCAGTAAGTTAGCAGGACAACATATTATTTACAGACATTCAACAATAAATTAAATGTGATAAAGCAGACACAAGTAATGTTAAATCTCTGCTAAGTGTGTCACTTTAATAAATTAAATTAAATTAAAAAGGTAAAGTAGACACTGATATTCAAATAATTAACCTAAACTTTGTTTTAATATATAAACAGCCAACAATATATAATTAGTAACTATTTTAATCTTAAAAATCAGAGACACATTATAAAGTAACTCCAGTATAATGGTGTGCATATCACAGATGAAGCACGACTCAGAAAGTCTGCACTGCAAATCCATTCATATGGATCTGCAGGACAAACTCTGGATATTTCTGATCCAAGAATCACGTTGTTTGTGGTCAGGAGTTGAAATCCAATGACTGACTGGCATTCTGCTGTTTTATACCTCATTATCATTACTGTCCCTAAAACGCATTGACGCTAGCAAGTTGTTTTGTATGCAAAAAATGGTGGCTCGCATTTGCTCACCATAAGTACATCATCATGATTTTGTCTATTGGTGCCAGCAAATATTCAATGGTTTAAATAAAAGTGACACTTTTGATATTCTTACAACAATGATTTCCTGTTAAGCTTCTCTTGATTAGGAGTAGATGAGCTGATCATTCCGGTGCACTCTGTAGGTCTGTAAGGTCTGCAGGGTTGTATTCAGTAGAGTGTGGAAGAGAAGAGGAAAACCTCACATACACCAGACTCAAATTGTGCAATTTTATGGAGCACCTCACAAATCTGGATGTTTTTGTGAGGAGTAAAAATTTTTTTAAAATGGGAAATGAGGAGCCTCGCCAAATAAAATAAGGGACAGTGACAGTAAAATTCTCTTCAGCTGCTCCAAACAGATGCTGCAATCTGCTGTAATGTTTTCACAACTGAGCAGGTGATGCCTCACCTCATGATGACGGAGAGAAAAAAGAGCAGGAGAGAGAGCTGGGCTTGAAGTGCAATCACAGAGAAGAAATGTCATATTTGCATATCTCAAAAATACATCACAGGACAGCCATAAAGGGCCTTGTGAACACAGTTTTGCATATTGAGAGAAAATTTCTTCAGTTTTTCCAGTGTGCTGTTTAAATGCAATTTTAAGAGGAAGATAAAGGTGACTTTAGAAGGGAGGAAAATGTATCACTCCAACTGTGAAAAGTTTAAACTGCAAGATTTTTTTTCAGGGAACACAACGCCCTATATGCACGCACACACACACACACACACACATATACCATACCATATGATTTATGTCAGCCTTCAGTTGGTGTTGTCCTCTGTTGGATCTTAGTCAGACTGAAAGCTTTCCAAGTGAATTCATTGAATGAACCTACAATATGAAAATTAAAGTCTGAAAAGCCTCCAGTGCTGTGTGTGGGGACTTTAGACTTGCATTAGGGTATGTGAGAGACTAAGCAGTACTATTCAGACCTAATTGCCTAAGTTTACAAAAGTATTACTACAGAAGCCAGTAGGCCTGCTCTTTGTGGTAATGGTCATCTCCATCTGGTTCACTCAGGCGGCGCCAATATCTCAATCACAGCATCCAAGACAGGTCTCACATGAAAGACCTATAATTTCTCCCATCGTCAACAGCAGCACTCCTTCCAAACAATAACAACATCCTGTTTTGATTAAAATAGATCAGCTAATTACCGTGAGCCAAAGCAATTGTTGAGGATTAATGAGGCAGCAACCCTTAATCAGTGGGCACAGGAAGGAGGCTGATTGGATGTCCTCCTTGTCTTATCTGACTCTGTTGCCAGATTAACTGAAATCTCATTGGACCAATCCATGGTGACAATAGGCTCCTAAGACTACGACCATTTGACAATTACATTTTAAACTTAGATTTAACTTGCCATCTGAGGTAACCTCAAAAGTTGGTCTTTTAATCTGGCTTCTTTTTCACCCATTCATCAGCTCATTGCTTGTAACTAGTGTAGGGTTGCCACCTTTCAGAAATTAAAATAAGGGACGCCCACCATGACACGTCGTCCTACTCTCACAGGGTGGGACGGCCGCTGCAGCGATAGACAATATTTTATGGAGGTGTTTTTTGTTTTTAAAATGTGATCCATAGAGCAATCATTTATACATAGAGTACTCCAAAAATTACACTCCAATCAGAGTAGTATACTTTAAATATGTTTAATTAAGCAAGTGTACAAAGTATCTGGTAAACTGCTCAAGTACTGAGTAACTGATCATAACACCTGATTTAATAATCAGAATGTGTCCTCAAACATGGCTCCAAAAGTATAAAAGTTATGTGAAAATTCTGGTACTGTAAAGAGTATTACTAAAATATTTATACAAATGAGTTAGGTTTGGAGGCTGGTTCTAGATCAAATTTACCACAGGGGGCAGGATAGTCAGTGTTTCTCATGGCAACACTTAAAATAGAATGAAACAAACAAACAAAAAACAGAGCAATATTTCATCATTTGGGTTAGGGTTAGGAATCGGCCCTTCTCCACAATCTTCCTCAGGGTCCGGTCACCTCTTCTCGTTGTGCAGCGTTTTCTGCCACACTTTTTCCTTCCTACTGACTTCCCACTGAGGTGCCTTGATATAACACTCTGCAAACAGCCGATTCGTTCAGAAATTTCTTTCTGTTTCTCACCCTCTTGCTTGAGGATGTCAGTGATGGCCTTCTGGACAGCAGTCAGGTCAGCAGTCTGACCCATGATTGCGGTTTTGAGTAATGAACCAGGCTGGGAGTTTTTAAAGGCCTCAGGAATCTTTTTCAGGTGTTTAGAGTTACTTTGTTGATTCAGATGATTATTTTTATTGCTCGTTCAGAGAACCTTTTCATAATATTCTAATTTTTTGAGACAGGGATTTTGGGTTTTCATGAGCTGTTTGCCAAAATCATCAAAATTAAAACAATAAAAGACCTGAAATATTTCAGTTGGTGTGCAATGAATCTAAAATATATGACAATTTAATTTTTATCATGACATTATGGAAAATAATGAACTTTATCACAATATTCTAATTTTATGACCAGCACCTGTATATTAGAAATGTGACAGTGTAACGCAGAGGTTCCCAAACTGTGGGGCGCGTCCCATACGGGCGGCGCCGTGCCATTGCAGGGGGGGCGCGGGAAGCCGTCTGGATGAAAAAAACAAAAAAAAAAACAAACCATGAACACTGTATGCGCTGGGTTTTTACCTTAGAATGGCCAACTCTCTTTTATTCCTGTCAATTTGATACAGTAGAGGCTTCCACACTTCCCATATTTGTGTCCTCTGTCACTTTTTTCAGCAGTTAAAACTGTTTAATCCGTTGTTAACATATCGTAACCTGTTTTTCCGAGCCGCCTTTAAACGCAACATGAGCGCTACGACGCTCGCGCTGGGATTACACCTGTGAAGGAGACCTGCTGCTGCTGGGCGGAGCTACAGGTGTGTTAGAATCACGGCAGCAAACCAGCAAATAGCAAAGAACTTTTCACAGTTTTTCCCCCAAAATAAGACTGTTGAGTAAAGCTGTTGGATGCAGGTAAAGTTAGCTAAAAGATGACTAGTTAGCTAATATCAATACAGCACCTTAAGCTTAACAAGTAGCTTGTAGGCTACTGGTGTTGTCGTCTATGTCCAGCTCTAATTTCTCCCCCCTTGTTCGTCTGGAGCCGGGGCTGAGTATATCAGGGAGTCTCTAAGAATCCACCCCCTTCGCTCACACACATCGTTCAACCAGACAGCTATTTGTAAGCCATACGAGGGGCCCAGAAATAGATTGGAAACCACTGGTGTAACATATATTATAAAACTTATATTATGTGTTATAACATTCATCAGCAAAGTTTACACAGGTGGTAAAGACTATTATTTCTATTCTTTCACTCTGTCCAAAGTAAGATACATCCTAAATCTTCCTTTTTTGTTTTGAAGGTTTCCTAAAGACACAATGTGAGGAAGAAGAGGGAGAAATCTATAAAGAGAGACGGATTCACTGCAGCACGGATGAATCTCACATCGGATTTTGGACTCAATCTCAGCTACTGAATCACTGAAGCTGGAAAACAGCTGACAGATAATATATATTAGGCTGTATATTATTCTGTATTAATCATTATTTATTTGTGTTTGTATAGTTATATAAATATGTATTGATATTACTAAATAATTTATTAAATAAATTATGAACAGCTGTGGGCTTTGTAATATGCTCTTCATACATCAGTATCAGAATATTCTAGTCCTATTCTATTGTTATAGCCACTAAGCATATTTAAATATGCTGAACTATGTATCAGTACAATTAAAAAATACTTTAAAAATACAATTGTTTATAAATGTTGCTTTGATAGATGTTTGAATATGGTTTACAGTAACAATAAAGTGTGTTATGATCGATTAAATGCGCTGATATTTCATTGTGCTGCTAAACGTAACGCTGAGTGGAGTGGTGGACCGCTCCAAGATGGCCGCCCTGAATCTCGTCAGTGACAATAGACAGAGCGGTCCATGAGGGTCTATCCTTATATTATGTCTATGACCATAACAATAACCTTGCAATCTGAATTCCCACAAACTTTTTGCTTACATCATTACTTAATTTCTGTGAGTATCTATGATTAAAGACATGCATTTGAAGAAAAGGTAAGGAAGGAATGTTTTTCACCCCTTTCATAACTCTGGCAGAGCTTGAAATGAAAAAGTAAATACATTTTCCTCAGAGGATGCTTTTTCTTTTTGACTCGTCTGTTACTAGAAAAAACAATAAAGCATGAAGATTGTTTAAACTGTAGAATGACATGTCGTAAAAAGTGCAGCAGTAGTCACATTGTTTTCATTGCAGGGCCACCAGGCACAATACCAAACATTTAGTCCTTCTCCATTTCACTGTGCTGCTGTTTGTGGTGATAAATCATGTCTCCATCTTCTCATAGAAGCCCTGGACACTTTAATCATCCCATACTCTTGTGTGTTTAGCCATAATAATTTGGCTCTATCATGCATGAAAAAAATCTCACAGCCATGTCTGTGATTTATATGTGAGTATGAGGAAACAAAGAGGAAGCTGAGCCGGAACAGAGTCAGGTGGCTGGTGCTGCTGCTATCCGTTTTTCATGTTCTCCTCGTGTTATATCAGTTCATTTCCTCATTTTGACCCTCTTGCCTAATCTCTGTCTCCCAAAGCATAGTCCATGTATTGTTCTGTATTGACGTTAAAATAAAGCTGAAGAATAAATGCATCTTTACTTGCAGCAGCATAATACCACAAAATTGATTTTTGAAAAATTCACTTTTATAGAAAATTAAATTTATTTTAAAAAATCTCCTCAAAGATAAGTTTTCTTAGGCAGGAACCAGTTCACAGAAGGCCTGGCCCGCCTTATTGTACTGCAGCCCTGGTTGCTTTGCATTGACCAGAGTGTTGCCTCGATGTTTGACCATCACGTCAATCAAATTCCTGGTGAAGCTACTGAGGCCATCTCCCCAAAGACCAAGACACAGTTTAGTTCTTGGTTGTCCTAATCTTTAAAATTAAAATAATAATATTCTGAATTCATCTGCTGAAATAAATTAGCTTTTCGCTGCTATTCTAGTTCATTGAGATGCACCTGTGCAACCAGGTGCTCCTTCAACATTCGCTTGTCAGCAAGGAAGCTGTGAAAAAAAATTACCTTTAAAAAAACCTCACCTGTCTGAGCTGGACTCGTGTTTGGTGCTGCTGAACTGCTGCTGCAGCTTGCAGGATTGAAAAGTAAGATGCGGAAATTTTCTCATTCAGTCTTGCCGATTTCTGATCGATTCAACTGGAGAAATGTTATTTACATTTACCATTAAAATCTTTGGCTGAAGAACCACATAGTTCAGACTCATCTTCCAGATCAACTTTAAAACCCTGAGATATTTGATTATACAACCGATGCAGACCAGTGAGACATGTGAGACTATACAGTACATTGACGCTACCGCAAAGGAATAGCTCACAAATTATGTGCAATCATTAAATTGTATTGTTTATATGGAGTTAGTGGGACCACAGTCAGTCTATGTTTTTGTTTTCACTGTGGGAACAACTACATAGATTTATCTGCTTGGTGTGTAATGGCACAAAATGGATTCTCTGTTGAATATTATTTTAACCAAAAGAAAATAAAATGCTACTGAACATGTCATTATTGTCATTAAAAAAAAAACGTACAGATAAAAATAAATTATGACTGAATTTTTTTGACGCTGCATGTTAAAATGACAGACATGAGAAAGTCTAAATGTAATCAGTCACTTATCATGCAAATATACTGAACAACATAAGTGTAAAAAAGTCACAACATCCTCCCACCCGATGAACAACTGTTCATCTGTGTAGGATTTACCTTTCATTTAAGATACTTCTAAAGGGTACAGTAACTGAATAGGCCTGCGTAACAAGCCACCAGTCGAAGTACGAACATTGCATGAACGTATGAGACCATCCCTGCCTGGGAAGACCTCTACAATTCTACCCATTTTCCATGTCTGTCTGGGTGTATTGTCCTCCCCCAAAAGAACTACATCTCCTACTTTAAGTAGTGTTGGAGTAGGACTGTTCACCCTGTGGGCTGATTTTAAGTCCATCAAATAATCTCTGCGCCAGCGTTTGCAAAAGCCTATCAAAAGTTTCTGTTGGTATTTCCACCTTCTACCTAGCTGTTCGCGATTTGCAGTGAGAACCTGATTTAGGTGAGGTGATGGAATAATCTTTGGTGGCAAGGAAGTTAAGCGTTTACCAACTAAGAAATGAGATGGGGTAAGTGGCTGGGGTTCTAATGCATCACTAGTTACATAGGACAGAGGCTTGGAGTTCAACACTGCCTCAACTTCAGTAAGAACAGTTGTGAGCTCCTCAAAGCTCAAAGATGCTTTCCCCAGTACCTTTCTTAAGCATGTTTTTACAGATCTCACAAGCCTTTCCCAGAATCCCCCCCACCAAGCTGCTCGCTCAGCGATAAACTTCCACGTGATTCCCTTGTCAGTGAAAAACTCTGTGAGTGTCGATCCTAAGATGTTTTGCCATAACTCCTTTAAATCCTTGTCAGCCCTTTTGAATGTTCTAGCATTGTCAGAGTAAATGACCCTACAAAGACCTCGTCTTGCAATGAATCTCTTTAAGGCCAATAAGAAATTCTCTGTAGTCTGATCTGAGACCAACTCTAAGTGTACTGCTCTTGTCACTGCACATGTAAACAGTGCTATGTATGATTTTACAGACCCGTCCTTAGTTTTAACATATAAGGGTCCAGCAAAATCTACACCAGTAACTTCAAAGGGAGGTGATTCTGTTACTCTGTCTCGAGGTAAGGGAGCAGTAATCTGTTGTGCTGCCTTAACCTTTAGTTTTTTGCAGATGTAACATTTTGAAACAATGTTTCTTACAAGCTGTCTGCCTCTCAAAATCCAATATTGTTCTCTAACTTGAGTTAATGTGTCTCTTACACCAGAAATGAATCAACAGACTGTGAAATATTACATGCCTCATCATGCTGTAATAAGAGAAGAAAAGGCCACTACCAAACTTAGAGTGGTATTTGATGCATCCTCACATGAGACAAACAGTCCATCCCTCAACGATTGTCTGTACACTGGACCTAACCTGAACCCAAACCTGCTAGATGTGCTCATAAAGTTCAGATTGCACAAGATAGCATTTACTGCTGATATAACTAAGGCCTTTCTTCAAATCTCACTAGCAGAAAAGGACAGAGATGCTGTCAGGTTCTTGTGGATGCACAGACCTTTAGCTAAGGACTGGAAAAATGAGGTGCGTGTCTTAAGGATGAAAAGAGTTGTTTTTGGAGTAACTCCCAGCCCATTCTTGCTTGCTGCCACTATCAGAAAACATCTCAAACAATTTGAAAGAAAACAGCCAAAGGCAGTACAGGCTCTCAGAGACTCTATGTATGTAGATGACTTTATTTCAAGCTCACCTACTGTGCAGGATGCTCTTCACATGACAACTGCAGCAAAGCACATTCTCTCTCAGGCAAGCATGAACCTCTGCAAATGGGTTACCAACTCACCTGATCTGAAAGCCATGTGGAAAGAAAATGGAGTAGAGCTCACTGGTGATACAGAGTCCAGTGGAAATGTGCTTAAAGTACTTGGACTGGTTTGGAGACCGGAACACGATGATTTTGTGTTTGATCAAAAGGGGTTAATGGACATTTTGAAAGACAGAGAAAATACAAAAAGAAGTGTACTAAGAACATCAGCCCGTATATTCGACCCTATTGGATTTCTTACTCCTTTTACAGTCCGAGTAAAGTGCCTGTTCCAAGAGATGTGGGAAAAGGGACTGAGTTGGGATGAACCATTACCTACTGACTTAGAAGAGAAGTGGGAGCAATGGTGTCTGGAGTTACCACTGTTACACCTGGTGTCTATTCCCAGGTGGTACCACACTGAGATTAACAAAGAGTCACACACTGTAAAGTTGCATGTCTACTGTGATGCAAGTGAAAAGGCTTACGGTGCCGTGGCATATCTTCAAGGACAAAACAACCTAGAAGAGACTATTACCAGTTTTGTGGCCTCCAAGTCACGAGTAGCACCATTAAAGAAAATGACATTACCTCGCTTGGAGCTCATGGGTGCACTTATTGGAGCAAGATTAGGATACAGCCTCCTTAAGCCACTGAACATGGAGAAAAACCAGCTCAACATGTGGACGGACTCTATGATCACGCTTCACTGGATCCGCAGCTCATCACGTCGATGGAAACCATTTGTGAGCAACAGAGTGGCAGAAATACAAGGGCTCACAAATCCAGAACTCTGGTCCCACTGTGCTGGCAAAATGAACCCTGCCGACCTTCTTACGCGGGGTTACCATGCTCGGAGCCTTATTAAGAGCCAGCTGTGGTGGTTTCACCAAAATGTAGCGGAGTAAAGCTTCTTCTCAAACAAGACGGAGGCTCGTATTTCCTTTACTGAACCCTTTTGTTCAGTATTTATTGAAGAGGAAAAAAAGGGCTTCAGCCGATAAAAACAGAACAACAGCAACAACTGCTCGTGACCAAGCAATAAAATCAACAAAGCAAGATAGTGACTAAACAGTAACAGATCCTTAAGCATTCTTCAAAATAAAAGACTTCCTCTATTCAAATAAATCATGTCTTACACTGAAATATATTTCACTTCGCCTTTGTAATTGTATACAATCATATTCAATATAATAATAATAATCATCATGTAAATTATGCTTAACATATAATTGTAATCAGTCACTTATCATGCAAATATACTGAACAACATAAGTGTAAAAAAGTCACAACACTAAACGCTAAATAAATGCTCCTCTGACAGAGAGGATCTGGAAGACAACTTATCTCTGTCCTGTCCCCAAACCCAATGGACCAATCAACAGCGGACTCCAAACCTCTGGCCGGCCCAATTGGAACCACAGCTCTCTGGGCTCCAGAGCGCTGGGCTGGAAGTGCTAATGCAAAACCGCTCGGCTTTGAAGCCAAGTCGGCCCAGGCTAAGACTATACACCGAACATTTTAGACCTTAGGAAAACCAACATGACAAAATGTTAGGAATAGAGAGGAGGACCTTCTGCAGAGCCTTCTGGACGCTTAGGGAGAGTGAGGAACATATCACTGTAGGACAACAAGGAAGCGATGGGGTTGAACCCTCCAGAGCAGCATACGAAGGGTTCACATTGACGCCCCATGCCCAGGACTGTGGGAGGGTTAAGCTGGAAAGATGGTAGAAAGACTGAGAGAAAGGAGAAATATACTAAATAAAATACACAGTTGTATCAACAGCAGGCTCTGCTCCTGTGCTGATTGGTTTTCGCATGTTTTACTTCCCCACTTACAATCGTTTCACCCCATAAAAAGTTTATACAAGCATGCAATCACAATGACACATTAATAATTGGTATGAAATAGAAAATAACTACCATGTGAAAAGCTGTGACAAATCACAATATTGAAGATGTCAAACATGTTGATCCTCTGAGGCAATTAATTTAATTTAGCATATTTCCTAAATTAAATTAATTGATGACACTTTTAATCTAGTCTAGATTCAATAATTGGTATATTTTTTATTTGATAAAACTTTACTGGTATATTTGGTCTAGATCTATATATATATATATATTATCTCAGAAAGAGTTGAGAAGTAAAAGATTTCGGTTCATATTCTATTTTTAAGACAGTGTAAATTGGATATGAGCTTTATTGTGGGGAAGGGTGACGTTCATAAAATAAATATGTATTTGTTATGAAAATTCCCTTGTCTTATTTGCCAACCGTTGTTAAAAAGAAGTAGAAGAAGAGGAACCAATCACAACCCCTAGAAGTCAGCATCACACCTTACAACAAGGTCAACCCCAGCCATCAAACACATCACATGTGCACATTTTAGTAAACCATCATTTCCATACTACAAGCTGTTACTTTTGAACACTGCAGTGTGGCTAATACATGGCTTTTTACCAACCAGATGGACTGGTGTCTAATGAAGAGGACAAAACAAGGTCAAGAGAAAATTTGCCTCAAGACAGAAGTGAAAGTGAGAATTATACAACGTGTATTATACAACGACTTCAGTCTATAGAAATGAAGATTCAATGGCTGGAGCTGAACTTTGAGATCAACGCTACCTGTGGAAAATGAAACAACTCTTCTTCAAATCAACAGAGAGGTTGTACGTCCCGCACCAAGCAGCTCACCCTGGAATACTCAGGGTGCCAAGCTGAAACAAAAGTCTCACACTGCGGATCCCATGAGACGACTAACAGGGAGAACCCCTCACCTGGACGAATCAGCGTGGCCGGCTCTGAGCCGAAACCCACCTTCAACTTCAACACCTGCTCTGCTAAAGAAAAATAAACAAGCAGCTGGAACCAAAACGGCTCCACTGACCCCGCTACCAAGGACAAAGCCATCAGCCCAAGCCTCAAAACATTCTGACTCAAATGGGAATCCCACTGAAAAACAGATTTTCTGCACATCATCAGCCTCACCTGAAACTTCACCTTCAAACATCAGCAATGAGGCTAGACCAACACATCCACCCCCAAAGCTCCAAAGGACAAAGCAACCACCAGGAAAATGAAAGGTATGCCAAAAGTGCTTATTGGTGAAGATGAGGCAGTAAATGGAATCAGCCACGTTTGCAATCCCAAGAAAATGAGAGTGATTTCTTTTCCTGGTGACACTGTATCTGATTTACTCTCTCTAACCACTGATCAGCCAAATATTGAGACTTTAGTTGTGCATGTTGGAGCCAACGATCTGGCAAAGCAAAAATCGGAGATTCTGAAAAAGGACTTTAATATTCTTCTGAACACTATGGGAAAATTAAAAATGAAGTTATTTCTCAGTGGTCCGATTCCATCACCTCAATGTGGAGACGAAAAACACTCCAGGCTGCTCATGATAAATGGCTGATTAAAGCTCTACCAGCTCAGTGACCTTCATCGATAACCTCTGGATCTACTGGCAGCGCTTTCACCTCTTGGAAGAGGCGGACACAATCTTAACAAACATGGGATAAAACTGCTCACTGCAAACATTTTACATTTTATCAACAAGGACAACAATGTGATCATCGCTTCAGAAGAACAGGCTCAAGGATGTCTGACTAGCAGTGTTGTAGTACTCGAGATCGGTCTTGGTCTCGATACCGGTCTCGAGACCATTTATTGATGGTCTCGGTCTCGTCTCGGTCTTGGACGCTGAGGACTCGGCATTTTATTTCAAGACCAGTCGAGACCGCAACTGTTAAAATATCACTAAACATACAGCACACTATCTAGTTTATTTGTTAACATCTTTGTTTTCAGTGGATGCAAAACGCACCAATTAAAATCCAAGCAATAACGTGACTTGCCAAATACGTGTTTCTGTTTCTCTCCCCTCCCCCTCCCCACCTTTCACTAGCACACGGCGCTCTGAGACAGGCGCAGTGGTTTTCTCTCAGCGGCATAAGATGTTTAATCGTCAGTAATGTAATAGCACTTCATAAATAATAAGAAATCCGATGGCCACAGCTAACTCAACATCGCTTCGCTTTCACAGACGGTGGGGACAACGTCTTACTTTTTTCGTCACTTAGAAAAGTAGCTCAAAGAAAGGTAAGCTCCGTTGACGTGATGTTAGCAAAGCTAGCTGTACAGAGACACATAAGCATTTGTGATGAAAAAAGTTGTCACTCACTGTGCTGAATTATTGTGCGGAGGTGTTGACTGACTTGTCGCATATATGGGACAACGCTGTGTCCAAAAGTCTGCAATATAGTGATGTGACATTCAGGAACAGTACGATTCATCTGCTCGTCTCTTTAGTTATTAGATAGGACTGGAGTGTCACTGAGAGTCGTTCTATGGACTCTTTGCACCTCAGCTTCCGCGTTTGGGGAAAAGCGGCTCGATTGTTTCCGATCTATTGAAAATGGCCTTTTACAATAGGTGCTTTCAGGGCTTGGCCAAGGTTTGTACATCGACCCGAAGCCCCAACAAGTAAGCTGGAGAAAGGTTTTAAGATGTATGCCTCGTTATACATTTAGTGATACGAAGGTGAGTTTTACTTAAACTTTGTGGCTAACATTAACCTTAGCTTATGCTAGTAGGCAATATTCTCGGACATTGTTCTTGTAAAAATGTGCTATTTAAGTATCTAAACATTCTAACGGACAATGTTTTTACCTAATTTTCAAGTATATTGTGTGTTTATTGTCGTTAGTGTCAGACTAAAGGGGTTCGGTTACGGTTCGGGCTTTTTACTTCCGAAGCACAACGAAGCACAACAAGCCTCATAGCTTAACAGTAGCGCAGCTCTGGTGTCAGAGATCTGGTTTAGCTGTTCAAGTTCAAAGTTGCTGCTTTTAGAAAAATATGACCGTGTTGCTTCATGTCTCCGTGTTATTTCGTTTTATTACCTTTGCATGTTTCTTGTGAAGAGCTCAGGACGGTGTTTACAGCAGTATGTACAGGCAGATCAGTTGCTTGGCTGTCTGGCTCTGGTCTGCTCTCTCGTTCCCATATACTCGCTTTTTCAGGCTGAATATAGAAGTGATTCCATGGAAATAACTCAGGGAGGCTCCTTTATTTATCATCCGTATCCCTGGTGAGTGAAGTGAAGGCTGCAAACTTTGTGTTGTGCAGCGTTAGCTTTAACTGGTAGTGACAAATATTTACAAGCCACCATCTTCTTAATTCAGGATTGCTTGGAAATTAATGAAAACTTAAAAGCTCATTATATTAGGAAGACAACAACGTTCATAGTATTGCGTTTTTTGCATCTGAAATACGACTTAGTCTTTTCTACCAGTCATGGTAACTCAAAGCGGAAACAAGTGAGCCGCATTAGCTCCTGGAGATGTGATGTCAACGCCGTAGGTGCAAAGAGCCCATTAGATTACCATACGCTGTCAGAATAGCATACATGCAGTGAGTACCATGCCTGCGCATTAAGAAGTCAGACAGTCAGAGGAGTTGTCAGTTCACCATACACAACAAGTTATGATGAAAATAAGTAATTAAATTGTTTTCCATGATAACTATGTAGATATACATGCATTGTTTTTTCAAATTGTATTTAAAGCAGGGTCTGGCTGCAGCTGGAGTCAGCTACAACACACGCCCGTGTAAAACTCATTAACCTACTTAACCGCTAAGTCAAGATGCCATACAACTGTTAATAAAGTGTATAATGATCTACGTCATGATTCTATGTTGCTAATTAAATCAAATTATATAGTAAAGACGTGTCTGACAGATATAGCCGTGGGTTTGTGCTAAGCGTATGACGATCTGACAGCATATGCTGACCTGACAGAACACTCTTCTTTGTTATTGTAATCCCCTGCGTACACTGCAGCAGCTATCATTATTTTATTTAATTATGTACATTGATATTTTTTAATTAACAAATAAATAAAACAAGAACGAAAGAGCACACAGAGCATGCACATTGCTCTTTGATTGTTTTCGGTCAAAGTGGCAGCTGTAATGGTAGTCTGCCATGGTGTCAGACTACCTGGCTTCATGTAGCGGGAGAGAGGGTGAGAACAGTCACGGTGAGCGTCTTGTGATTGGTTACTTCTTGCTTGTTGGTCAGTGTTCATAGTTGAGCGTTATTTACCGTCAGGGCATTGCCTCAATTGCTATGTTTAATGGTGCAGACAGTGGTGGTTTCTGACATGAGCAACATGGACAAACACCCAGGGCGTTATCTTTTTAAGGATGGCACGAGACCACCGCGGATTGTAACACAGAGATGGAAGCAAAATTAATATTGATTAATTTTATTAAGTATTTAATATCTAGGTGTTTTTATGTGAATATGGATCTTTCAGATCAATTTGAGAAGTAATTTTGATCATATTTCACATTTTATAGTATCATGTAGCGTGGGGCGCTGGTCTTGGTCTTGACTCGGTCTCGACTTCCCTCGGTCTTGGTCTTGACTTGGTCTCGGACCCTAAAAGTCTTGGTCTTGTCTTGGTCTCGGGTTAGGTGGTCTTGAACACAACACTGCTGACTAGGATGGAACCCTCCGTGTATCAGGAGCAAACTATTCCAAAACAAGCTGATAAAACATCGACTGGGGACAGAGTGACTGGTTTCCCCCCTCCTCCACTCATTCACTGCATGCACAAGATACCTATGAAGAAATGTCTTCTGGACCAGAGTTTCTCAAATTTACAGATGGAATGGATCAACAGATTCTCCTTGGCACGTCTCTCCTTAGTGTTCATGTAGCAGACCTCACTTCATTTAAGCCACCTGCCTCTGACCTCCCAGAGGATCCAGCACTCTGCGTTTCTGAGGTCTGAGACCGGGGTCCAGATATTATCTTTACACCTGTCTTCCTCCAGAATGTGTCTGGCCCCCCGGCACTGCAAAACAGGACATTACCTGTCCAGATCACTACAAGAAAAGTTACAAAAAACAGAAATACAAAATACAGCAGTCTTTAATTCAAACCTCAGACTGAAGAACTTTCAGCCTCCAAGTCACTTAAACTGGCTCTTTTAAATACCAGATCTCTCTGTGCTAAAGCTCTATTAATTAATGATTTCATCACTGAGCATAATATTGATGTTGTGTTTCTGACAGAAACATGGTTGAATGACAATAATGAACCAATCGTACTAATTGCATCAGCGCCTCCTAACTACAATTTTTTAAGTGAGAATAGAAAACATAAAAAAGGAGGAGGCGTGGCTTCAATATTTAAGAATATCATAAATTGTAGTAAAACTTCTTTCGGTCATTTCACCTCTTTTGAGTATCTGGGAATTGAGGTTAAAGGTCACAAACGAACTTTGACCCTAACTTTATACAAAACTCCAACATATGTGGAAAATTTCTTTACTGACTTGAATGAGCTTCTATCTCTCATATGCATTGATTACGATTGTTTAATAATTGTAAAGGTTTGAAAACTCAACATTCATGTTGACAACCGCCAAGTCAGAGGGGCAAAAAAGCTCTTTAATATATTAGAGAGTTTTGGTTTAACACAACATGTCAAACAAGCAACACACACTCATGGACACACACTGGACCTGGTTATCAGTGAGGGTGTGAATATTTCCAATGTTTCTGTAACTGATGTCGCCTGTCGGATCACTTCCTGTTATCTTTGAAAGTTCTTTATCCGTTAACCCACTTGGACAAACAGCTACTGTCACAAAACTTTCTTTCACAGAAAACACAGCAGAAACATTTCATCAAATCTACTCTTCCTTGTCCTTAAGCTGTAGTGATGTAGATGAGTTGGTAGATGATTTTCAGTCTAAAGTTTCAGATATCATTGATTACATTGCCCCCATTAAAGTGCAGGTTGTGTCTGGTAGGAAGAAATCTCCATGGAGAAATGCACAAACAGTTCAATCTGCTACATAACTGCCGTTGGGCAGAACGGAGATGGCATCAAACTCAACTTCATGTTTAATATGAAATCTAGAGGTGTGCCGATCGATCGGTCACCGATCATAATCGGGCCGATTTTCGTGAAAAAGTGCATGATCGGTGATCGGCGATCATTGGCTCTTGTTGCCGATACCGATCATCTCATTTCCAGCCTGCCTGTGCAGCTGGTCTCCTCTTTCCTTCACACTGCGCAAACGCGCAGCAACAAATCCTAAGCAATGTATAACTATAACGCACTGAGTTAATGGGGAAGTTTGCGTGTTGCGGCGGAAAATTGAAGCAGGTCAAAATGCATCAACACAACGAAGCTAATACGACATAAAAACAATGACATACTTGACGGAGTTTGGCTACATCGAGGCTCACTGCAGTAAAAAAGACATACGGAGGATCAGATAGCAGGTAAAGCAGCGCACAGCTACAAACACTCACCTGGATTAGCATGACGGTCAGAAAGCTAAACAAATAACCCGCAAAATTATTTAAGTCTTCGAGCTGCGATGTCAGACGCTGGTTCTGCTCTCGCTGTTGAACCGCTGCTACGCTACAGGTAGTAATATTTGACAGACGGAGCTTCGCTTCTGCTCCACCTGGTAGTGACTCTCACACCGAACCTGCTTAAAGCTGCAGCATCTAACTTAAAAAAAATACATTTTACATACGTATTAAAACTTTCGCTGTCCTAACATGAGACAGATAATCTCTAAAAAAATAATCGATCTCCTCCCTGATCTGCATAATTACTCCACTCAGTCAGAAACAGCCAATCAGAGCTAGCAGTAATCAGCTAGCCGCCATGCTATCAGGAAGTTTTCATTCAGTAACTCTGGATTGTTTATTGTAATGGAACCTGTTTTTGCCTTTGAATGTTAAGTTTTATACTTGAATTTTTTGGCAATGTTGAGAGGTTTTATTTAGGCTCTTTGCATTATTTAGCCTCTTCAGAGCCTTCATATGTTATCAGTCTGTTAAAGATAGTATCACCTATAGCAGTACAATTTGCACAATGCCTGTTTTGTTTAGTTTTCTTCTTGAAAAAAGTTATTAAAAACAAGTTTTTGTCTAAATTAAGGTGAATTCATGGTTCCTTTTTCCACATAATGTAACCAGTAGTGTTTATGATAAAAAAAATTATGTGATCGGTATCGGTGATCGGTATCGGTGATCAGCCCTCATGGGTAATCGGTATCGGTATCGGGAGGAAAAAACCTGATCGGCACATCTCTAATGAAATCTATAAAGAAAAATTACCTAACTATCACTCAACACTAAAATATGCAAGGGAGACTCTTTGCAGACGTCATAAACAAAAAACATTAAAGCTCGAGCTTTATTTGCAACAGCTGACAGGCTCACCAACCCTCCTATGACGTCACCACCTGAACTCCAATCTAATGCCTGCAACAAGTTTTCCAGCTTCTTTTCAAAGAAAATTTAAAAAAATCAGAGGATTAATCTGCACATCCACTCTAAAAGCAGTACCAATGCTGTGCCCAAATAAAACAAATACAGGAAAAATGACTCAGTTTCAGCTACTTAATTATAAAACCCTAGAAGAAATTATAAGTCAATTAAGCTCCAGTTCCTTCTGTCTGGATGTTCTACCCACACATTTCTTTAAGAAAGTCCTGCCTGTCATTAATGATATGATCCAAATAGTAAACTCATCGCTCTCATCAGGTGTTTTCCCCCAAGGCTTTGAAAACATCCATCCATCCATTTTCTTCCGCTTATCCGGGGTCAGGTCGGGGGGGCAGCAGCTTCAGAAGGGAGGCCCAGACTTCCCTCTCCCCAGCCACTTCTTCCAGCTCCTCCGGGGGAGCCCCAAGGCGTTCCCAGGCCAGTTGAGAGACATAGGCTGTGTCCGAATTCAGGGTCTGCATCCTTCGAAGGACTGGTCTGCGTAGGACGGGTCCTTCGAAGGCCGGGAATTAACTAAGACCGGAAGAAAAATATCTGTGGATTCGGACAGGTCTAGCTTCACCAACTGTCCCCGCCCCCACCTCAGTGTAACTCATGTTGCCAAGCAACTATGACAGCATGAAGCAGAGAGGGGAGAAGAAAAAAACAAAAAAACAATGCAGCCGAAGTTTGTTTTTCAGTCTTGTATTACTGATTTCTATATTATTCTTCACCTTTTATAGTAAAGGATGTTCCATAGTAAAAAGGAAATCTCTTAGTTTGATTCTAAAATGTTCAAATGTGTACTGCGCTTTTCTACAAGGAATACAAATTATTCATTTGCAAATATAATACTCTCCACATCGCAGATAGGACATTACGGTTAAGTAAGCCTATTATGTTTGAAGGCTGAACTTTAATTAATCAATCAAACCGATGTGCTCTGCTTTGAAATACTTTATAAAACAAACATTTTTAAACCAGACCTGTCTGAATAATATCGGTGTTTAACTCCCACTCATTGGGGAAAGCTAGCG
Organism: Poecilia mexicana; assembly: GCF_051168715.1. NCBI lineage: Eukaryota > Metazoa > Chordata > Actinopteri > Cyprinodontiformes > Poeciliidae > Poecilia > Poecilia mexicana. Next base: position 25,268,271 of record NW_028263389.1, on the reverse strand, counting down.
GGAGTTTTTTAACAATGTTCCAGGAGTTAGGCGTTTTGTCTCGGTATACCGAACCTGGAGCGCCTGGCCAGCTGACAGCTGGAGGGGAGCTGGCTGTTAACGCAGCGTAGCAGACAGGTCCGAAAATGTCAGAGCAATATTGCAATTAGATGATGTATTGATGAACCGAGCAGATATTTGAGATTTACACACTTACATTCTCGTCTAAAAACGTTGTACCAAATCACGTTGTGTCATTTAAAGTGGTATAAAGCTAAATAATTTGATGCTATTCACCGCCATTGACACTCTGCCTGAACGCCCAGTTGGAGCCCGCAATGAATTATGGAATATCGTGGGCCGTGAAGGATACACCGGACCCATCCTTCAAATCTGAGGAAAAGAAGGATGCATTTGAAGGAGTCTTTGAATTCGGACAGGCCTTGTCGCAACGCTATGACGTAATCGGCCTACAAATCCGTCGTTCGAAGGATGCAGACCCTGAATTTGGCTAAGCGTATTGCTTTCAGCAAGTCACGTGACCGATACAGGAACTGTTTCAAAATGACATTAATGCACCAAACTGTGTTTATAAGGAAGCGAATCTGTCAGCTGGATGCATTTGCCAAATGAATTCTTGATCTTTTACGGTATAGCGTCAACTATGGAGCAGCTTCAAGGCAAACGAAAGGTGTTCACAGTGTGGGGACCATTTTGATCTGACATCGGAAAATAAAGTATTTGTTTTCATTTTGTTGCTTCATCAGGGGTTTTTTTTCAGTTTCTACTTGATCTATCTGAATCCAAATCCAGCTGAAACTGACTCTTAGTTTACTTTCATATTATGTTCTGCAGGTTAAGAGTCACATATGTTTGACAGAACTGTCTTAAATAAATCCACCTCCTCAATGTTGAGGCATTATGAGGCCAGGCATGAGATTGAAGTTTCAGATAAACCTAGGATAAACTCGGACAGCCATTCTACAAATTACTCAGTTGCTTTTTATAAATTATTTCATATAAATGTATT